>NC_086262.1:16874459-17174459 GCF_021018805.1 Prinia subflava
GCCTATTATTTAACTGGTATTTTGTCATTTAATTTTTATGTCATTACTTTATTACCAGAAAATACAATTTTCAGCCCTTAAATTAGATACCTTAAGGTAAGCACAGCTTCCCAACACCACCTTGGGGCTGTACAGAATTTCCCAGGACACAAAACTGTGGATTTGGGGTGGACAAAAGGCAGGAGGGGCTGCATGAGCCATCCCTGGGGAGCAGAACTGTTCCCTCAGCCCGGAGGGTGGGAGGGAGCCTCAGCTGCTGTGAGGGAGTTGGTGGCATTTGCTCCTGAGAGAGGAACCCAGAGCAGTGACAGGAACAATGTGCACACGCCAGGCTTTGTTATCAAACGCCTGATGCTTGGGAGAAAATCTGCTTTTGACACCTAAAAAAAAGCTCTGCTGTTCACACACAGAGTAGGGAAGGATGGGGGGAGGTTTGCCAGATTTGAGCTGTAATTCCATTTTCCACTGGGTGTTTCAGTGGGGAAAAGCCACCCATTCCCAGAGAGGGGAAATACTGGAAGGGAGGTTTGGATCCCCATCCCTGGAGGTGCCCAGGCAAGGGCTGGAGGTGGCACTCAGAGCTCTGGGGACCCAGGGAAGGGCTGGAGGTGGCACTCAGAGCTCTGGGTACCCAGGGAAGGGCTGGAGGTGGCACTCAGAGCTCTGGGGACCCAAGGAAGGGCTGGAGGTGGCACTCAGAGCTCTGGGGACCCAGGGAAGGGCTGGAGGTGGCACTCAGAGCTCTGGGGACCCAGGGAAGGACTGGAGGTGACACTCGGAGCTCTGGGGACAGGGAGGGGATGGGCACAGCTGGACTGGAGGGGCTGGGAGGGCTTTTCCACCCCGAGGTTCTGGGATTCTCCTGACAACTCTGACACCTGACAAACCCCTCTGAACAGCTCCGACTTCTGCCTCTGTCTCACTCCACAGCTTAAACAAATGTAGGTTTTTCCCCCAGCAGATAAAAGATTTAATTATGCCAGTGGTGAACCCTCGGCTAAAAAAACCCCATCTTTATCTTCCATTTGAATATTATTAATTGATCCTGCTTGTGTTTCATTAATTGAAACACTCAGCCCGTCTGGGGGTGGGTGTGAGCTGCTCCTAATGGGCTGCTCTGATGTGGCTGAGCACTTCCAAGTGCTCTCCTCATTACCAGATTTGGGGCTCTTATGACTGCTGCATTAATTATGGTGCAGAAACCAACCGGAGGCCAAAATCCGGAGCTAATTAGAGCCTCTAATGGAGTGCCAAGCTGAACATTAACGAGAGAGAAATGGAAATAGGGAGTTAATGGGAGAAAAGGGGAAAGGGCTCCTCTTCCCCACGTGCCCTGAGTGGCCTCTCTCATTTGTTTACTTGTTTACCCTGGTTTATAATTAGCAAACGCGTTTCACTCACTGCAAACAAGGAGCTCCTCGTTGATGTTGAAATTCGCTTCATTTGTGTCCTTTGGTGCCCAAATTGCTGTTTCTGTTGTGGAAACATCGACTTCTGCAACACTAAAATGTCACAAATCTACAGGAGAAGAACTCAGCAGCTCTGGGCCATCCCCACCCCCTTGGCTGCTCTGTGGATCCCTTGATTTCCGTCAGAAATTCGTGTTCACAATGCCCAAATTCCAAAATTTTGAGCTGGAGTTGAGCAAAACATCCTGCAGTGGAAAATAGGGAAAATGATAAACATCACCCAGGTGGAGCAGCTGAAAGCAGAGGGAGAGTGGGAAAAGGGGAAAATGATCAAATTGTGGTGAGGGGGACTGGAAAGGACCACAGAGAAATTCATTAATAGAGCCTGGCAATAAAGAGGATAAAAAAAGAAGATGGAAATGAGCACCTGCAGTCCCAGGGAAAGCAAATTTGGGTTGAATTCAGCAGGAGAAAAGCAAGAGGAAACAAGATGCTGAAGGGTTTGGACATCTCATTTCCAGATCTTATTTCAGGTTATTATTTGGACATCTCATTTCAAGATCTTATTTCAGGTTATTATTTGCCTGCACTTCTAAACATCCTCCTTGAAAAAGATCCACAGCTCCTGCAAACACAAAAATAAAGGGACTGGAGGGGTTCAGTCTTGGTTTTGCCAGGAAAAAAGAGGGATGATGGAGCAATGGGAGAAAAAGGAAAGAGATACATTGGGAGATGCTTTCTTTGTTTCCTGACATTTGTCAGGGACAAAAGAAAAATCTCTATTTTTTTAATGTTTCTCTTATTCAAAGGCTTTTCTTACTTGAGAACTGCTAATTTTCCATCTGTATTTCTGCAGAAATCCTACAAAATGCACTGAAAGCTGGGAGATGTGGGCTGGAGACAGATGTTTTATAAAACCTCTGCCTGATATTTAGCACAGAATGATGAGGGCTGAGTTCAGCCCCCAAGGTCGGAACAGCGTTATTTGATTTAAAGATAATTAAGAGATTCAGCTTAACTGCTCAGGAGTGGGAAAATAAACACTTGTCATGAGAGAGAGAGATTTGTGTTTAGATTTGACTACAAAGGAGTCTTAAACCAACGCTGCTGTCAGAGCCATGTAAATAATTCAGCAATTCCAACGTTTTCCCAAGAACTGGGGTTTCACTCTTGGGCTGTAACGGGATAATTCAATTTATTCTTACCCTGCTCTGATGATTTTATGCTGAACACCAAGTGCAGAACTTCACTGCAGCGATGGGAACAGGACAAACCCAGCCCAGAGGTTACAGAGTTACTGGGAAGCTTTTCATTTCCTGGAGTCTGGGAATGCAGAGAGAGGGATAATTCTGCTCTCATTTGTGGAATTTTCATGTGCAGCTGCATTAAAAGCAAATGTTTTGTGAGATTCCATTGGATTTGGCCTCTGTGCACTCATTTTTTCAGGAGAAGATGGAAATGGAACAATGCATTTTGTTCCCAGCTCGTTCTGACATTTGGTGTCGGTCACATTTGAGGATTTTGCTCTTTCGAAGCCTTCCCACTCTTTCAAAGTGGAAAAATATCACAGATTAAAATAGGGAATTCCAGAGATTCTTGGATTTTGTGTCACACTCTTCTCAGTTCTCCCAGATTTCCAAAAATATCAGAAGTACCTTTCCAGGGAGGGGACCCCCCTGATGTCCTGGAATTCCATCTGTGGGGTCTTTCCTGGTGCTCCCAACCTGGGGAATTCGTGGTGCCACCCAGACCCCTCCTGCACTTCCAGGGCTTGGTTCCTGGGGGGTTGTGGCTGCCATAAAACACAGAAATAATAATAATAATAATACTAATACTAATAATAATAATAATAATAATAAATATTCTTTTCCACCCATTCCTGACACAGGAATGGAGAGGAGCAGATCCAGCACAGGCTGGGATAAATCACAAAAACCATCTGAAGCTGCTCCCTCTTCCCCTCACTTTTAGAATTCTGTTGTTTTTTAATTCAGAATTTATCATTCTGGAACTGAGCAGATGGTGCAAGGCTGATTGCAGTGATGTGTTCATTAAAATAACCTCTGCCAAGTGATTGTTCACCACAATCCCCATTTCACATCAATTATTTGTTCTTAGTTGCAATTATTGGTTGCAGCAGTGGTGCTGCAAATATTCCAGAGGGAAATCACTTCGGGAGAGAAAGGAAAATGCAGGGAAAGATAAATTGTGGAGCACCACAACTGTCAGATCTTAGAAAAGTTTAAACCCTTCATTCCATTGGAAGCTCAGTTCCATTTAAAATGTGGCTCCAGCCAATTTTTACCTCCAAACCTCCTCTATATTCCACTGTTTTAGTGGTCTAGGAGAAGAATGATATAAAAATACATTCTTGAAAACGGGATTCTGCTCAAGCCAAATGCAAACCTTCCCAGTTTATCCCATTTTACATAATTGCATCTTGTTTTCCTCTGGTCCCTGCAAATCTTTCCTGGGTGCTCCTGCAAATAACAAAAAGTCTGTGATACACTGGGAGCCATCATCACCCACTCGCCTTTTCCTTGGAAATTCTATTCCAGGGGGGACCTGGCTGGTTCCTGGGGGAGTTTCTGGTTGTGTATGAAGGGAGAAAAGTGTTCTGGAGGGTTTCATTTGGAGCTGGGCTTCAGCAGCTGGAAAAGGAGAAATGGAATACACGAGCAGTGAATGTTCCCTCCTGAAATTGCCAATATGAGGGGGAGATCAGCCCTGATAAAAGCAGCCAAAGGCGCTGAGCATCACTCGAGGCTGCTCCTTCCTGTTTTATTCTTTTCCTTTTTTATCTCACGAGAAGTTGAAGTCTTGCTCCAGATGAGAATTGGGGAAAATATCTGAAAGTGGAGAAGTTTGGAGAATGATTAAAGCAGACGAAGTGAGCAGCTCGGAACAGCAGCACTGCAGTGGGTTTGATACCTGGATTTTCCCTCCCGTTTTTGCATTCTCAGGGGGTCTCTCAGTATTTTGCTTTTATAACACAGAAATTACGAAGGGATTTGTGAACACAATTAAAGTTGCTTTTTGTGTAGTTCACGTTCAAACTTCCCAAGCCATTTGTGCACCCAGTGAGACCTGAGGTACCCTGGTGTAGAGGGTTTATGTTTGTTAATTTTTCGTTTTTAAAATTAGTGCAGTAGTTTGAGTGTTTACTAGAATTATTTAATTTTTGTTGTTGTGAGATAGGATTAGGGGAGAAGTAAAGAAAGTTTACTTAATGCATCCAACCCTTTTAATGTGGTTTTTTTTTTCCCTGCACACATATTCCGGCTCCCTCAGGGGTATTCATTCCTCAGACCTACCTGGCTGCTCTCTCTCGAAGCCTCCAGCCCGCACAGGGAGGGTTCCAGAGCTGTTTCCTCCGTGTTGGAGGATAAATCCTTGGCAAATCCTTGGCAAATCCTTGGCAAAGCCACGGGGTGGGAGCTGAGGCACACCGGGTGTGTTCCTGGGGAAAGCAGCTGAATTCGGGGTGCAGATGAGGTTCCTTTTTTCTGGAATTCGCTCCCCACAGGTCCCAAGAGCTGAGAAATGAAGCGATTTTCAGAGAGCTCAGTGAAGGCGCAGGGGGTGAGAACAGAAGCAGGGCTGTAAAATCCCCGCTTTACCCAGCACGAATCGGTGCCCTACAGCTGGCGGGGGGCTCAGAGCCTCCATTCGAAGGGAAAACTCCCCGGAACACAAACCTGGCAGCAGAGGAGGCCCCGAGCAGGTTCCCGGAGATGCTGGGAATGTTTCAGGAGCGATGTGCGGTCCCTGAGCCCGCCGGGAGCTGCCGCTCCCTGTCCAGGGATGCTCCTTCCCCTCCTACCCATCCTCTTTCCCCACAGGGTAAACAGCTGGAAGTGTTGAACTCACTGCCAGAGGCTCCAGACAGACCCTTTGTGCCACACGACGTCCCGGGACACCTTAATGACTCCTCTTTAGCTTAATGAACCTCTAACAATCGGCGCCGCTGCTCTTGCTGCTCTTGCTCCACTCCGGGCCGGCCGCGGGAGGCGGAGGAAGGTTTGGATCCCTGCGTGTTGCAGTCCCTGTCCGTGGTCCCGGGTGGAGCAGGGCTCTCCTGTCTGTGTCCCGTCTGTGGCAGAGCCTGCGGCATTCCCGAGCTCTCCCGGGAATGTGGAATTGTGTTCCAGGCTGTCCCTGTCTGACCCGCTCCATCAGATCCCGGCTCTGTTATCGCCTCGTGGCCGTCTCGTTGGAGTCTGTTCCGTGTCAGGTCCAAAATGTCTCTGTTGTTCCTCACATCCATCTGTAACTCCTTGGAGCACATTTTAAAATTCCTGATCCTTGTTGGAAGCGCTGGAGTTCCAAGGGAACTTTTTGATTATTTTTGTTTTCCATTTGAGGGAAATGCTCATTCCGTGCTGGGATCCAGCACCCATCCAGCCTGGAAACCCCTGCAGGAGCACCCCCAGCCCAGAGCAGCCCCCAGACACGGGAACCCAGCAGGTTCTCGGCTCTCAGGGATTGCTTTGACTGCTCCAAACTGGATTTCCTTCCCTGTCACAGAGCAAAGCAGGGATTCACACTTTTTAATGTGGGATCTGCATATTTGGAAGAATCTTAAATAAAATCTCTTAAATATACTTAATCTTAAAAAAAATCTTAAATCTCTTAAATATACTTTGAGATTTCTGAGGTCTTATTGTCCCCAGATTTGGCCTTGGGGCTGGCACTGACCGAGGTTTGTGTTCCCCTCCAGGTACACGGTTTTACACAATGGGCACCACCAGGAACAGGAGAAGCTTCCCATCCACACCGACCCTGAATCCCAGGAGTCCTGTTTCTAGTCCTGGGCCCAGAAGAGGAACAACAGAGGCCTTTTAGGATATCCCGAGGATTCACGGACAGCAGGGCTTGAAAATCCATCCATCTGCGTTGTCGTGGTGCCTCCTGCAGTGAATTCCCAGGAATGTGCAGCGGTGGGAGCTGGGTGGGAGCACGAGGAGGGTCAGGACTGCTGTCCCTGTCCCTGTCCCTGTCCCTGCTGGGGCACGGCTGTGCCAGAGCCCTGCTCCAGGAGTGAGGCATCCCTGGCAGAGCCAGGACACACAGCAGCTCCAAACAGCCCGTGCAGGGACTCCTGTGCTCCTCTCCTCTCCAGCTGCCCTCTGCTCGGCTCAGCCCCTCTCCCGGGGGTCACAAGGTGTGGCTGAAGCCCAGCAGGGTGGGACTGAGCTGCTCCATCCCTGCTGCCTCCTGCCTGGAGCCCGGACCCTGCCAGGGGAGGAGCAGCTCCACGTTTTCTCCAGGAAAACAAGAGGAAATATTCGCTGTCCTTTGGTTGCAGCCCCTGGGCGAGGCCAGCACCAGCTGCTGCTCCACCCACCCTGGGGAGCCCTGGAAGTGCTCTGGTTGGAATCCTGAGCCCTGGAAATGCTCTGGTTGGAATCCTGAGCTCTGGTTGGAATCCTGAGCTCTGGTTGGAATCCTGAGCTCTGGAAATGCCCTGGTTGGAATCCTGGGCTCTGGTTGGAATCCTGGGCTCTGGAAATGCTCTGGTTGGAATGCTGGGCTCTGGAAATGCTCTGGTTGGAATCCTGAGCTCTGGAAATGCTCTGGTTGGAATCCTGGGCTCTGGTTGGAATCCTGGGCTCTGGAAATGCTCGGGTTGGAATCCTGAGCTCTGGTTGGAATCCTGAGCTCTGGTTGGAATCCTGGGCTCTGGAAATGCTCGGGTTGGAATCCTGAGCTCTGGTTGGAATCCTGGCCGAGGAGGATTCCAGGGGTCTGCAGGGAGCTGCAGTGGGACCAGCCCAGAGCCTTGGCCCTGCTCTGCCATTCCCAGGGGATGGGACGTGGCCCTGGAGCCCAGAGCTGTCCCCACCCCTCCCTGAGCAGAGCTGGGGCATCCTGAGGCAGAAGAAGCTTGGCCAGGAGCCAGAGCCAGCCTGTGTTGGATCACTAAGTGCCACCTTGGAAAACAAACCATCCAAACCCTTTTCTAGCTACATTTGGAAGAGAGACTTCTACTTACCTTCGGCACCTTTATTTTTCTATTTGTTGCTGGTCTCTTCCAGTTGAGGCAAGAAGTTTTCCAGACTTTCCAGTCTCACCCTTGCAAAGGTCTCAGCCCTCAGCTGCCTCCTGCACGTCGATGTTGCCACGTCCCTCGTGAGCTGCTTCCCCCTTTGCATGGAAAGGGTGGGCAAGGCTCTAAACTCCACAAATTTGGGAGAAGGATTTCCATGCAGGATCAAGACCACGAGCCTCGACCCTTTTTAGGTGAAGGTCCACCCCGGAGATGCCACCCTGAGCCTAGAAAATAAAATTGTACTTTGTCATATCGTGTAACCATGTACAGATATTTTTAATGTACAAAGAAAAGCTGACATTATTTATTATTTTTTATCAGGAACATGTGGTTTTTTTCATTAAAAGCTTCTAGATCAAGGAGCTTAACATTCTATGTATTATTATTTAGTAATATTTCTGTTGCTATGTGACAGGTATTTACTGTAAACAGACAAGTCCTGCTCGGAACAAACAAAAGTGTTGCTCAGTTGGAGAAATATTGTGCATGAAAAGAACAAGTGGCTTCCTGGCCACCGTGTCTGACGTCTTTAAATCCTCCTTCCACAGCAAAGTCACTGATAAAGCTTCACATCCTTTTCCTTCAGGATTCAGAAGGGCACTGGGCAGAAACAGCCCCAGCTGGAAGACCAAGGTAGAAAATTTCTGGCTGCTGGAAGGACACAAATGATTGATGTTTGTGGTGGAAGGTGCTCCTGGTTCATCACTGGGACGTGGTTGGCAATGATCCATTTTTAGAGAGTTTCTTTCCAAAAAAAATTCATTCAATTTTACTCTTGACACCAGAACAGCGAGTGAAAAAAAGCCATTACTGAAAGTTTGGAAAAATAAAATCCATCCAGGGCTGCTTCAGTCCTGTGATTCTCCTGCTCTGTGGAAGTGCCCACGGGGGCTTTGTTGGGGTTTGGGCACACAAGGTTGCAGAACAGCTTGGCTTGGTTTCACCTCAAGTGTCAGATTTCTTAAAGAAACCAAAAAATAAAGCTTTTCTCTGTCCCCATTGAAGAGCATCAAAATCTTGGTGTGAAATTTCCTGAGTGAGATGGAACCAGCAGCACAGGGAAGCCACAGGGAGGAGTTCTCTGGTTCTGCTTTGTCCTTCAGGCGTTGTTTTCTCCTTTATTATTATGTGCACTAGGGAAAGATCTCTCTTTCATTTCAAAGAAACTCCAGGTTTTCCCAGGGGCAACATTCCCAAGGCTCTGTCAACAGGAGCTCGCCAGCCAAAATGGTCAACAGCTCTCACTGGGAGAGGGCTCCCCTTCCAGCTGAAATTCCAAACACGAAATCCCCACGTCCTGCGTCACCTCCAATCCCTCCCTGGGCTCAGCAAACCTGTCAGGACCCACCTGGCAGCTCCTCCTTAGGCAATCCATGGTCCCAGCAGAGCTCTGTGAACCCAGCAGTGTCACTGTGCCACCAGCAGTGCCACTGTGCCACCAGCAGTGCCACTGTGCCACCAGCAGTGCCACTGTGCCGCCAGCAGTGCCACTGTGCCGCCAGCAGTGCCACTGTGCCGCCAGCAGTGCCACTGTGCCACCAGCAGTGCCACTGTGCCACCAGCAGTGGCAGAACCTCCCTGCACAGGGAGGAAAGGCCCCGCTCTGAATTTCCGTGGTGCTCCCGTGGCCTCCCAGTTCAGCTTTTGCCCATCCTGGCTGGTGGTGCCAGCCCTTGCCTGTGCTCAGTGATGTGTGGTGCAGTGGCTGTTCCTAAAAATAAAAACTCCTCTCTGGACTTGGCAGTGAACTCCAGCTCGGGCTCGTTTCTGGTGCTGCTTGCACTCAAACCCCAGGCTGGGAGCAGCTCTCAGCTCCAGCTGCCCCACAGGAGGCTCCAGGAGCTGGAACAGGGAGGGGGAATCGGCCTCTCTTTGCTTTTCCTACAACTCCTGACAGGAGGGGACAGCCGGGGGGATTTGGGATCTGCTCCCAGGAACAGGGACAGGAGGAGAGGGAACGGCCTCAGGCTGGGCCAGGGGAGGCTCAGGGTGGACAGCAGCAGGAATTTCCCCATGGAAAGGGAGCTCAGGCCTTGGCACTGCCCAGGGAGGTTTGGAGTGCCCATCCCTGGAGTGTCCCAGGAAGGGCTGGAGGTGGCACTGGGTGCTCTGGGCAGGGACAGGGTGGGGATGGGCACACTGGGACTGGGTGGGCTGGGAGGGATTTCCAGCCCAGTGGTGCCAGTCCGGTGCTTTTGGCCGTGCTGTGATCACATGCAGGGCTCACAGGGCCAAGCTGGCCCTGTCACACCCCAACAGGGGCTGGAGTGGAAATCCTGGGCAAGGGGAGGCTGCAGCTGCTCCTCACAGCCTGAACAGCCTGGAGAGGCAGCAGGGGCAACGTTCCTGTCCCCATCAACTCCTTACAGCTTCCCCTCAAACTAAAACACTCCCAAATCCTTTCCTGTGTGAAACCCAAGCACTGACTTTGCCTCCCTCCTCAATGAGAGGGAAGAGCGACCCCCAGCGCAGTGACCACGAGGTTTTGTGCCCCCTCTGCTGTGCCCAAACACGCTCTGGCCTTTCTCTGTTTACCTGCTGCACTGTTTAAATGACATTTCCCAGGCACCTGAGCCTCTCCCAGCTGGGAGCTCTGCATCCTCTCCCAGGAGGAGCTGTGGGAAAAGCAGTGCCAAAGTCACCTCAGGCTCAGCTCCAGTCGGTGCAGGCACCACCTGCCTTTGCTGCACGGGACCTGAAGTGCTCATTTCTCCCCAGGGACTGTCAGAGGAGCCCCCTCTGGCTGTGCACCCGTACAGAGGGACAGAAATCCAACCACGGTTTCACTTACCCGGTGTTGCTGAGCCAGAGCTGACCCAGGAGAGCAATTCCTGCATCCAGGAGGGTGGCAGGGCACAGAGGTGATGCAATCACACTTTCCTTTATCATTCCTTTACCCTGCAGGTTTACCAGGCTGCCTCTGAACTCCAGCAAAGCTTCCCTTGGTACCCAGATGCAAACATCAGTGGTTTTTGGGATGTGGATGGATCCCAGACAGTCCCACAGGAGCAGGGCAGAGCTGAGGCTCAGCTGAATTCCCTGTGCTGCAGGAAGGTGGAAGGGCAGGAGCACTGTCGCCTCCCCTGAATTCCCTGTGCAGGAGGGTGGGAAGGGCAGGAGCACTGTCCCCTCTCCTGAATTCCCTGTGCAGAAAGGTCAGAGGGGCAGGAGCACTGTCCCCTCCCCTGAATTCCCTGTGCAGAAAGGTCAGAGGGGCAGGAGCACTGTCCCCTCCCCTGAATTCCCTGTGCAGGAAGGTGGAAGGACAGGAGCACTGTCCCCTCCCCTGAATTCCCTGTGCAGGAGCACTGTCCCCTCCCCTGAATTCCCTGTGCAGGAGGAAGGTGGAAGGGCAGGAGCACTGTCCCCTCCCCTGCAGGGACAGCCTGCCCCTCCTGCCAGCGCCAGGCACGGGAGGAAGAGAAGCCTGGCACAGAAACCTCTGGGATGCTCCAAGGAAAGCTGAACCGGGCAGAGCCAGGGAAAGCCTCCCTTGCCACAGGGAAACAGCCCCAGATGGAGAGAGGAGGAAGCTCAAAAGATGAAATCCCCCTCAGATCCCAGCTCCTCCCTCCCCGAGCCCTCAGGGGATGGACACGGTGGGTTCAGGCACTGGTGTAAAATGGGAGTCACATTTCAGAGGTGAAAACTGAAAATTACCGCAAGGTTTAGTCGCTTCCAGAAATACTGAATATAAATAAACACTTTATTTGTGTAAATACTTCTGCAAAAGGCTGGAGTGAGGAGATACCAGCTGGAGAGGTGGTGCAATACCTCAAACTCAGTAACATGTTCTGGACTAAAATGGTAAATCTGACAGAATCAATGACTCAGAGGACTTGAAACACTTCTAGAAAGGGTCACAATTGTTTTGGCTGAATATCATTGAATACATTATCTATGGTTAATTAAATATAAGACTGATAATAAACCATTGACTGTGATCCTGCATTAAAGCAAATTTTGTAACATTCACATTCTCTGGTGTTTAGTGCTCCACCTCCAGTCAGCGCAGAGCAGGGCTGAGGAAATGCTCCCTTTAGGCACCATTCTCTGCCTCTTATCCCATGAATTTCTAGTTTCACATTATCCCAAGAATTCCCACAGAGAAAACCAACGCTGGCTGTGCTGCATGGAGCAGCTTCACCTCAGTTTTACAGAGCCAAACATCATAGAAATCCCCAGTAGCCACACTTACCCCAAATTCAGAGAATCACCATCAGGATGAGCAAAATTGGATAAAATGGTCTGAACCACACAGCTTTTATACCAATTTTAACACCAATTTTAACCAAGCCTGGATGAGAGACCAGGCCAGAGCTGGGAATTGGCCTTTGCAAGGTGTGCCAGCCCCGGGCACCCTGTGAGTGCAACACCCAAATGTGCATTTTACACCTGCACTGGCAGCAAATCCCCACCAAACCCTGTGGGCACCGGGAGCACCTCTCAATACACACCACACACACGTTTTGGGGCCAACAGCAGCAGTTTTTACTGGCCAGATGGAAAATGTGCATTCAGGAGTGAGCACAACCCAGCCCTGGAGCTCCCTGGCTGTGGAGCCTGTGCTGCCACAGCCCCCAGGACCTTCCACATCCCCTTTGTGCCTGCCTGAAGGGCCAGCTCAGCTTCCAGCCAGCTAGGATGGGCAGATTTGTGTTCAGGAGGGTGGAACCAACAATCAACAACTTGATTTCCATAGTACAGAGTCAGATACACCATGAACATGAAATCTAACAGTACAAAATGCTTGAGAACATTCTGTTTCCAAGGTGCTAAACGTGGGGGCTTCCTTCCCCCCAAAAATGGGTTGAATATCTCTAGAAACTACCACAGATCACCAAATCTCTACTTTTGTTTTTTCTGCTTCTGGCTGTCTTTGCAACAGCTGGAGAATATTCTGACCCTTCCAAAAATGCACACAAAACACCAGGATTGTGCTCAACAGGTTTACTCAGACTGGACTCTTCAATGCTCAAGAAAAAGGCACAGATTAAAAGAGACTCTGATGACTCTTTTGAACACAGCAAATGGAATTGTTGTTTGTAAGGAAAAAAAAATACTGCTATGAATTGTATGGGCTGAAAAGTTCAAATCTTCTTCCCCGTTCCTAATTATTTGCCTTCATTAGAATGGAATTTAAATTAATTGTATAAACATATGAAATAAAGTCTCAGCATTAGGAAGTTTTGTTTGTTTTTTCTTTTGTTTGTTTCCTCTATGTACAACTCTTAGTATACAATTTGTACTTTCCATTTTACATTTAACTACATCCTCCTGGCCACAGGGACAGCCGAGGGCGCCTTGGTGGGAAAATGCTTTGCATTTGGGGGGAAAAAAAAAAATAAAAATCCTGCTTTTTCTTGGCCAGCAGTGCCAGGGGGAGGGAGGGAAGGAGGGCAGGCTGGGGGCACCTCTCAGATGTAGTCATCCTCCACGGGCTCCCCGTTGACGTCGCAGTAGTGGATGAAGATGGCCACGACCCTCTGGAACACGCCCCGGCGCACCTGGCGCAGCTCCGAGATCTCCTCGCCGATGGTCTCCATGCAGATGTCAGCTGAGAGCTGCCCCTTCCTCCTCGGGGCGTAGATGGTGGCTGGGGAAAGACAGCAGGGAAAAGGGGCTGTTTCTGCCCAGAACATTCCCCAGCCAGCCTGGTTTGGCATTCAGAAACAGCAAAAAATAAAGGGAAAAAGGCTCCCTCGACTGGCCACGTTTAAGGAGCGTTCTCTCCTCAAAGCTCTGCACAGCTCCAGTCCTCATGTCCAAAGGTCTGGGGGCAAAATGAATCCCAGAGCATCACAAACCCTCTCCCTGAGGCCTGACATAATTCCAGGTTATCCATTACTTCCATGTTTTATAAACAGCAGCAATCGAGGATAAAGCAGCAGTGCTCTCCTTCATTTTCATGGTTTTAACACCATTAACATTCTGACTCTTAAATACTCATTAACTTTCTGGTAACTCAGCCTTCATATTGAACTACAAGCAACAAGTCAAGCTAAAGTAAAATTAAATTAAATCAGCTCAAAATAAAAATTTAAAAAACAAAACCAGAGAAAGATATAGCAAAAAAACCCCAAAACTCTTCCTCATCCTCTTGAGATTCCTAAACTGGAACTGGATAAGAATATCCAAACCAGGATCAATTAAAAATACCTCTAACAGGTATTTTTATATATATAAAGATTCCAGGATGTTTCTAATTAAGAAATAGAAGAACATATTTTTCTCTGCTACCAAGCAAGGTTTTTAATTGAGCCCCAGGTACTGCCTACCATCACCTCTTACCAGACAAGCTCCTAAATAGAAAGAGCCACGTCTACAATAAATTCTAACCCACACCATCTCCATTCCAGAGTTTACACATCCAGTTTTGAACTTTCAGATCAAATTTCTGTCAGTTTGCTCACTTCTCTCCAGCCTGCCTTAACAACAGATCTACCAAACCCAGCCTAAGGAGCAGAAAGCTGAAGAAGAAAGGGAGGCTCTGCCACAGGAGCAGGTTCAGTGCAGAGCCCCAGCAGGTACTCACTCCTCTCATCATCCTCAAAGTCGTATCTGGCGTAGCTGTTGGGCTCTGCCGTCCTCAGGGACCTCAGCCAGGGGAAGTCGGTGATCATGGAATAGGGAGCACCATCCACAATGCCTGGGGAGGGACATGGTGAGCAGCAGGCAGGAAAACACCCCCCTGCAGCCCTGCTCACATCACTGATCCCCACAAAGCCTCTCCTGCCTTTACTCCCCCACTGAGCTGGGTTTCCCTGCTTTCCCCACCAGGAGCTTTCTCTGGGAGTGATGCAAAGCTGCAAGAGGCTGAGCTCAGCCCTCAGCCCCCCACCAGCCCTCACCTTCCAGGGTGTAAATGTCCCTGCCCCAGGGGTACTTGGGGTATTTCTTCAGGTCCTCCTCAGTCCTGGTGGCCTCAGGGAAGAACTCGTACTTGATCAGCTCTCTGGGGAGGAGGAGGGAGAGGTTACAGCCAGGAAATGGGGAGGGGGGAGGGACAAAAACCAAATGAGAAATCCTAATACACAACCTGGCCTTTAATGAGCCTGAATCCATGGAAGAACTGCCCCAAGACCCTCCCACCATCTCAGCATCCATCCTTTCACTTTGGAGAGCAACCACAGGCAGCAGGGACAGGTTAGAACTGCTGGATGAGATCCACTGGACACAATTCCCTGCTGCTGGGAATTTTCAGGAGCTGACACTGATTGAACATCGCCTTCCCCAGAAACCAACACTATTTTTTGAAGCAAATTACGCTTTTAAAAATCACTTGTTTTCAGCTTTGGAGATATTTCCCAACTATTCCAACAACTTCTATGAAAAACTGTGTTATTGCTGGATGAATGGGATGATTACTGCTGGAGAATTTATAGGATTTTCCACATGAGTTTACAGTCTGTTTTATATTAAATGCATCTTGACACTGGATTTACACTGCACCACCCAGAATTCAACCTTCAGCAGTAACCAAACAGATTTTTTTTTAATTTGGGTGACAGAACAGAGCAAGTCTGGAGCTGCAGCTGCTCCAGGACACCTTGGCAGAGTCCCTGGAGAGCAAACAGGGATTTCAGATCCCTGTGCCACTCTCTGCTCACACACAGCTACAAGGAGCACCCAGGCTCTTACAGTCTGAGTTGTTCAGTCTGGAATTAATTCAGTGCATCCCAGCTTACAAGATCCCCTAATGCAATGAATACTGAAGATAGATTAAATATTAAAATTCCCTATCAGAGTATCGTAAAATCCAAGTAGCAGATTCTGCAATAAAAAGCCTTGCTGGGCTTTAAACAACCAAATTTCACTCCCTGGAGATGCTCAGGGCTCCCCGGGGCCACGCTCAGGGCTCCCCCAGGGACGCTCAGGGCTCCCCCAGGGACGCTCAGGGCTCCCCCAGGGACGCTCAGGGCTCCCCCAGGGACGCTCAGGGCTCCCCCAGGGACGCTCAGGGCTCCCCCAGGGACGCTCAGGGCTCCCCCAGGGACGCTCAGGGCTCCCCCAGGGACGCTCAGGGCTCCCCCAGGGACGCTCAGGGCTCCCCCAGGGACGCTCAGGGCTCCCCCAGGGACGCTCAGGGCTCCCCCAGGGACGCTCAGGGCTCCCCCAGGGACGCTCAGGGCTCCCCCAGGGACACTCAGGGCTCCCCCAGGGACACTCAGGGACGCTCAGGGCTCCCCCAGGGACGCTCAGGGCTCCCCCAGGGACACTCAGGGCCCCCCAGGGCTCCCCAGGGACACTCAGGGCTCCCCCAGGGCTCCCCAGGGACGCTCAGGGACACTCAGGGCTCCCCCAGGGCCCCCCAGGGCCCCCAGTACTCACTGGTTGATGTTGGCGATGGTGTCCATCCAGCTGCGCACCCGCACCTTGTTGCGCACGTTCGGGGGGTTGCTGAACTCGTGGATGATGCAGATGTGGTAGGGGTAGGGCCCGCTGAAGATCTTCTGCTCCAGGGTCAGCGTGTCCACCTGGGCACACAGGACTGTGAGCTCCACAAACAGGGCATGGGCATGCAGGGTCAGCAGCAAACAGCCACCAAATCCCCCGAAAACGCAGCAATGAGAGAATGTTAACAGCACAAATAAATACAGCACTGAGGGCACTGAAACTGCCCAGGGCAGCTCTGCCAGTTTATCTTCTTGAGTACTGGAACTGGATGGGAAATGTCCAATTTCTGATGTCTCTCCCAACTCCAGTGTGGAAATAAACTCCATAAATTTACAGAATGGTCTAAAACTACATTCATTCCTCAGAATTTTTGTTACGAGGAGGGGATCAGTGATTTGGGGTTTTATTCCCATCTCATATTTTAACAGTTGTCCTTTAAGAGATTTAAAGGTTTCAAAGCAAAGCTGATTTTATGGGTTTTACGAACAATCAACCTTTCCTTGTTAGCAAACCAAGACAGGAAAGCAGGAGAGGAGCAGCACCACAGAGGGACCAAATCAAACATTCCCAGCCTTCCAGATCTTCAATGAAGCCCTCATAAATCCTCATCAGATGATTTAACCAACTCCCTAAATGTCCCTGATGCCAGTTCCTACACAGGGGGAGGAGAGGGTGGCTCCCAGTGCCACCAGTGTCCTGAAACACCTCAGCATCAGCAGGGGATGGAGCCCTCAGTGTCCCACACTCTGCTGCTCCCCAGTCCCACAGGACATGGGTTAAGGATTTCAGAGCCCTGTGCCACGCTCTGCTCACACACAGCACAAGGAGCCCCAGGCTCCTACAGTCTGAGTTAACTCAGGTTAAAATTAACTCAGTGCATCCTAGTTTGGAATATCCTCAAATACAATGAGTACTGGAGATGGGGAATTTTAATATTTAACCTGTCAGAGCATCTTCAAACCCAAGCAGCAGATTCTGCAGTAAAAGCCTTGCTGGGCTTTGAACAACCCCATTTCAGAGCTGTGCTGTTGGACATTTCCTGCCCCAAACCCCCAGGCAGAGCTCCAGGTGTCCCCAGGGAATGAGGCTGGCTCTGTACCTGCTGCATGGGACGCAGGTAAATGATCCTGTTCCTCTCTGGGGGCATCCTGAGGATCTGGTCCAGGACCTGATCCATGTTCAGCTTCTTGCACTGGGCGTAGTCAAAGCGATTCACCACGGGGGCGTTTTCCACCTTCAAGTGCTTCAACACACGGCACCTTGTAGCTGCAAAAGGAAAGAAAAGACCTCAGGAGCCTCCTGGCAGAGAACTTCAGGGCTGGCAGGTCCAAAAGAAGGCAAACAAGCAATAGAAGTACCAAAAGATTACACAAGTATATCAGCTCTAGCCCAGCTCTTCATTTTTTCCACGTTATCATCAAACTTTTCAGCTGTGGCCTTGCCAGAAGTGGCCTTTTAAAAGACCATGTCAAATTTCATCTAATAACCTGTTTCTCTCTCTGTTTAATTCCACTGAAATGGTCTGTGGACTGCCACAGCTTCTAAATCAGCTCAATTACAAGGATTGGGAAGGCACACAATGGAAAATAAAACTGTTTCCTTTCTAGCAACACTGCCCATGTAATCAAAATTTCCTTCAAAAATCAATGTGTGTTCTAAGTACTCTGGAATAGAGAAATAATTCCTTTATTTCTGCTAAGCAGACAGATCTGTCAGAAGAAAGTGTCTTCATTTAGATGGTGCAGAAAACAATAAATGACCCAATGCAGGAGCAGTCACACCCTGGCATGTGAAACTAATGCAACCTAAGCACTGAAAACAGATTTTCATCATGTCAAGGAGCTAAAGTATCATCCTGTCAGCTAAAAAAACTATGGGAGAATGAAGAAATGAGAGAAAAACAAGGTACTCAAACTCATTTCATCAACTTCTAATTACTGCATTACCACTCCACAATAAACATCTCATCTCCCTAATTGTCAGATCATTTCAGCTGTTGATTTTCAGATATTAATCTTTATTAAAGCTGTTATAAGAGCTTTCAGAGTGGGAAGCAGCAATATTTGGAGTTCTAATTCATCAGCAATGCAGCTGATGAATACAAAATGAGCAGTGGCCTGACTTGAATTCTTTCAGGAATTTCCAACAATGCCAGAGGGAGGAGGCAGCCCTGGCATGAACCACATACCATGGATGAACATCATTTTGGGGCAGTCTTTCAGCACCAAATCTGTTATTCCACAGTTGGTCAATGTGATTCCTACAAGGTTTTTGGATTTCAAAGTCAGTACCTGGGGAAAATGAAAAAAAAAAGAAAAAAAAAAGTATGAAAGGGGTAAAAATGAAAGAAAAATAAAGTGAATTTTACAAGATACAGGAGGATATTATATTAATTAATACAGCTTCAGTTCCCATCAGGTGTTCATGGTGATAGAGCTGCAGGGAGTGAAGGAGAAGCCCTTACCTGCACATGATCATCCTCAATCACAGGGTCACTGGTACTGGTGGATTTGTCAGCTGTCCTTTTCCTCTTGGTGGTTTGCCTTGGCTTTGGCTTTGCTACTTCTGGAAACAAAAACATGGAAAAATCTTCCCTCTGCTCCGTGTCAGGACAGCTGAGAACAGCCCAGGACAACTTTTCCCACTCAGGTAAATTCAAATATCTGCCTGGCTTCAAAACAAACCTCTCCTTGCTCAAACCCCATTGTCAGCTTTGTGCTCAGAATTATTCCAAATAAATAACTTTACAGGTGAAAACCCAGGAGTGCTGAACCTACACCACAGAAAGATGTGGAGCCAGGAAAAGGAAAGATTCATGGTCAGGTTACACTTGAACCTCTGCAGGAAACAGAACATCCTTGACAAATACAAGACCCAAAATAGTTTTAATGTTTAAATAGCAGAAATTATCTCAAACTGCTGGAAAATCTGTTCTTTGTAACTGTCACTAAGGTTTTCCTAATACTGCAAAAGATGCCCAGGTATAAAATCCTTTAATGCTCCCAAGCTCCATCAGGGACCTCAAATTCCTGTGGAAAAAAATCACCACAAGCATTGTTTCCAACAGGAAGAGGAAAAAATGCCCTAGAATTAATTTTCTCTCATTAACAGATAAAAATGAGAAATTACTTTACTAAAACTAAGCTTTCTTTAATAAAACATACAGCATGTGCACAAAGATCCCAAATTAATTACTGGTCCTAAGGTAGAGACCAGATATTTTAAATTTAATAGCAAGATCTCTTCTTGAAAACTGAGCTGCATCTACCTGCAGAACGTCTGAGGTGATTTAGGCTTTGTTAACACTTGGGAGCATTAAATAAACTGGAAAAACACCACAATACAAAGTGTTTGAATGATTCCATGTTGACAGAGGCAGGAATTTGCCCTCAATCTTCCCTACCTCCAACACTCACAGTTGTGTAAGCAGCACACTTCATCCTTCATTTCATTTTACCTGCCAGATATTCCCAGCAAAGAGTCCTGGATATATGAGGTTGTGCCAGAATAGGATGATTATTTTGGAAACCAAGTATACTTGAAAGAAACAGCAAATTCCCCTTTCACATCTGTTGTTTTCTCCCTTCATTCCAGCCCTTCAGGGGTTTTATTTTATGTCAGATGAACAAAACAATAATGTGAAGCATGAAGGTACTTAATAAAAGGACAATTTTCAGTAAGATCACCCTGCCTAAAACACTCTGAAGCAGAACCCAGTGCAGGTCTCAAAGCCTGGCTCAATTATTGGTTGACAAAGCATCAGTTACAACCTTTGCCTTCTTGTTCAGATCTAAGTGTAGCTGCTGCCTTTGCAGGGAGGATTTTAATGGAGAGACAACTTCTGATTCAATGAATTCAATTTCAATGAACCACAGCCTTCACAGGCAGGCAGAGCTGCCAAAAAATTGCATTTGCTTTCCAGAGGAGTAAAGCAAATACTGGTTAGGATGTACAGAGAACAGACACAGAAAGAGCTGCACGCAGGAAAACGTCAGTGGCACTTTCAGAGAAACCTGGCTTTACCTGGGGATGGCACCTGTGCTCCACCACGCTCTGACCCCTCCAAAGCACAGCTCCAAACCCCTGCCTAACCAGAGCTCCCTGGGGAGCTGCAGCTGCTCACAGCTGATGGCAGCACTCAGGCGTTACTGTGTGTGTAAATCCTACCTGGCTCTGACACCAGCGGCACGTGGGACAGCCTGCTCCTGGCCCTGGTCAGGGGTCTCCGCGGGTACTCCTCCTTGCAGTCCAGCTGCCAGCCCGGGGGCTGCGTGCCCTGCTGCTGCCTGCCAGCCCCGCAGGCGCCCCCACTAGTCCTGCCGTGTGCGGGCTGTGCCGCAGCCCCGCAGCGTGGCAGTGTCCTCAGGGCCAGCCCCGGCCCGGCCCCGCTGCCGCACGGGCTCTCCCCGTCCGCCCCCCCGCTCGTCCTGCGCCGCGCGCCCCGCGAGGAGCAGCGCGAGCACACGGGGCTCTGCTCGGCCTCCCTCTCGCTGCATCCGTCCCTGCTGCAGGGAGAGCAGCCACACTGCCTGCACTCCTCTGCAGCCGCAGGGCTGCTGCCCCCAGAGGGGCTCTGCGCTGCCTGGGCGCAGTCAGGGCCGGGAGAGGCGGCGCTGCAGGAGCCGGGCGCGGCCGTGGAGCCGGTGCCGTAGGAATCCTTGCTCTTGCTCCTCTCGGGCATGTCACTGGCTGCTTTCATGTCGGCTTTGATCTGCTCGCTGGTCACCTGGCAGCCCTTCTCACAGCTGCTCTCCTCCACGGGGAACGGCCTGGCCTGGCCCCCGTGGCTGCTGCTGCACCTCTTCCGCAGGGGAGTCTTGCCTTTGCCGCTCACTGCGGGGTGAAGGGAGGGACAAGGGTGAGAAACCTCAAATAAACCTGAGTGTTACACAGGGCAGCCCAGAGGCCAAGGACAATCCCCCCAGGGATGGGAATTATTAGTAATTGTAGCTGTTGCTGCATCTTTGTAACATCTTGCAGCTATTTTTGGAGTGATGTGCTGGAGGGTTTGCCACACAAAAATACAAAATTGTCCCAGAGCAGCTCATTGTTCATACAGGCACCACATGAAAGACACACTGATAACAGAATCAAAGAATATGGAAGGGACCTTAAACCTCATCCAGTGCCACCCCTGCCATGGCAGGGACACCTCCCACTGTCCAAGGCTGCTCCAAGCCCTGTCCAACCTGGCCTTGGGCACTGCCAGGGGACAGGGACAGCCACAGCTGCTCTGGGCACCCTGTGCCAGGGCCTGCCCACCCTCAAAGGAAGGATTTTTTTCTAATATCTAGTCTAGAGGGGCTTCTGTTTCCTCAAATATGAGGAATCAAACAGGAATAGAGACAGGACTGAAATTCACATTTCAGCAGCAACCCTCAGCTCCCCCTCCTGGGTCTGGCCAGTGCTGCCAGCAGTAGCAGCAGTCTCAGCTCACAGGTGAATAAAAACCCCCACAAATCCTAACAGAACTTAATCCCAGGATCACTGAGGTTGGAAAAGCCCTCCCAGCCCATCCAGTCCAAGCCCATCCATCCCCACCTTGTCCCCAGCTCAGTTCTGAAACCAGAGCTGACATCCACACTGTGGCCTCACAGACTTGATAAATTCTGTCCACTTGGGAATGCCAACGAGGAGCTGCAGGTTTCTGATGAGTGCAGCACCACTATTTGTGTTTCTGTACAAGACCTGTGACTGGAGCTCAAAAACTGTCCTTACACCTCCATTCTGCATTCCAAACTGAGCTAGGCATGAACCTGAACCACAGGGAAGGCTGAGGCTTAAGAAGGAATGCTGCTCACCTGAAGGTTCTCTGGTTTCCACGGGATCCCTGCTCTTCTCCTCCCCATCTGAGTAACTCTGTGCAATGCTGCTGGAGATGCAGGCTCTGGAAGTGCCCATGTTCTCCTCCTCATCCTCACTGTCGGAATCATGGATGGTAATAGGAGCTGCTTTTACAACAGGTTGAATTCCACTCGGTCCTGAGGAGGAGAATATCAACACTTCATGTAAAAAAATAACCAAGCATTGATTAAGTGGCTGAAAAACTCCTAGCACTGCTTGAAAAACTGGTAAGGAATTAATTGGAGTCAATTTAGCCACCCATTCTGTAGCTAAATCTAAATGGGAGAAGAGCAAAATACTGCATTAAAGCATTCTGGTTTGGAAGGGGAGGAGTGTCACAAAGGAGTGTTACTTCATGTTGTTGGGATATTCAGTAGAAAATTCCATTGTTCAGCAAAAAGTGGCAGTAAAAGAAATCAAAGCTGCCTCGTGTCATTAATACAAATTAAATTAACACTGAAACAAGTTGTGCTGGCTTGAGAAAAAGCAAAAACAACCCAAGTGCTGCAAAAACAACCCAAGTGAAAGAACCAAGGCTATGAACACCAACACAGCAACAGGACAAGATCATTCAGGCCTTCTGACTTTTACTACAGAGCACAAAGTCAGGCTTTAAGGTCAAGGTATTCCCTGCATATGCAAAGAAAGCTCTGGGCTGTCACACAGAATAAATTCCTTCACAGCACTAAGCTGTGCTAACATCATTATTCAAAATCAGACAACCCAGCTGAAGCAAAACCAGACTTACAGTGGAAAATGAATCCCTCAGGGAGATACCAAGAGGTGATTTCTTCCCAAAGCCAGTTACCTGCTTGCTCCTCATCCACCTCCATGGGAACAACAGCCTGGCTGGGAGCTGGCAGCTCGTCCTGGCCCTGCCCTGCAGCCTCCCCCTCCTCCTGGGCCACCTCCTCCATCTCGTTCAGGGCTGCAAGGGGGAACAGGAGGTCAGGAACAGGAAACAGAACCAACAGAGCCTCAAACACCCACAGGAATGAAATAATAACTGCCTTGATTCCCTTGGTGAGCCTCTGGGGTGCACAGTGTTTCACAGATTTGTTCCACATCTCTGTAGCCAAAACCCAGCCTAACTTTTGAGGTTTGGCTCACTCAGAAAAGATCAAAGCTCCACACCAGGAGCTGAAACAACAACAAGCTTTCAATATATATTCCTATCTTCACCAGGGGCCCCTGTGAGTGGGAATGCAGATAAAATCCCCCCAAAAGCTCCCCCAGGATTACCCTCAGCCCCAATCTGCTGCTCCTCAGCAGGGCCCTCCTGGCGCAGCTCGTTCTCCTCGTTCTGCTCGTTGGGGTGCTGGTGGTTGTTGTGGTGCATGTTGGGGTTGTTGTTGTTGTTCTGGTGGTTGTTGTTGTTGTCATTGTCATTGTTGGAGTTCTGATTGCTCACCAGGGCAGAGGAGACCCCAATTCCTGTGCCTGCACTTAGGCCCACACGAGCACAACCCTGGGAACAAAAAGCAGAAATTCAGGTTTGGAAACATGGACTCGTTATCTCAGCATTCCCTAAAGGCAACAGGAAAACCAAAAAAACTGCTGGAACTGTCTGGGATAGCACAACACCAACAGGGCAGCTGTCCCTCAGATTTCCTGACTGCAGAGCTCCATCTTCAGGCTGGCAACCCAAAATTTACAGTTAAACTCCTAATGAAAGGGAAAGTCCTCAAAACACTTCATTTTCATCTATTAATTGTGTTAATCTATTAATGTGCTGTGGGATCACGACAAACAGCAGATCAGTCAGCACCACTCTCCCCAGCATATCATGCTAAAAGCAACTGCAAACCAAAGAAATTTATTACCAATCTCTTCAATTAATGACAGCTTGGAGAAGAATGCAGCTGGAGCACACTGGATTGCCAATGAAACGGAAACAAGTGAAAATCCTGGCAATGAGAAAAAGCCAAACCATTCCCTGGAATTTACCTTTGGAGGCTCTCTAAACATCTGGTCCAGAGAAATAAACTCCAAGCTGGGCAGTAACTCGATGAACTGACTGAAAGAGTCCAGCTTGATGGCGTGGCACCTCACCAGGGTCAGGTCAACCAGGCGGGTCCACCTCGAGTGGTCTGCGAACACAAGAGAGGCCCTTCCTGAGGGATTCCCACCTCACTCCTTGTTTATTAACCCCCTTTCCACATCTGAGAGCAGCAGCCTCTGGATCTCCATCCTGCTCCCAGCACCACCGTGGCCCCAAAGCAAGCATCATCTACTGTACTTACTAACAACAGAACAAGCAGTACTAGAGCAGAGAAATTCTGGTTTAGCACAGAAATTCACATAATAGCTCTGAAATTTCAAAGGTGTGCAATACCTGTGATCCAATTATTTGGGTTATGTAGATGTGGGCAGTTGTAAATGACCAGATACTTGATGAAAGAAAAAACTTCATTTACAGCTTTCATACCAATATCTGTAATAATTCCTGGGTTTTCAACCACATCAGCCAAGCCGTACCTCACCAAGTCCGTACTCGTCATTTTACCTATAAAAGAGAGGAGCAGACACAGCAGTAAATTTGCCTTTTATTGCAGGATTTTCTAACTCCTTATTGATCAGATCACTCCTTTAATAAAGCTCATCTTTCCCAGTCTCAGGGAGTGAGGAAAACCAGATCTGGCTGTGTGAAATCAGCAGCCTCAGTACATGCAAGGTTAATGCTCTTATTAACCTTAATAATGATTGAAAGCACAGCAATTTCTGTAATCCTTATGCTTTTTATGGATATAAAAAGTGTCATACACTGTAGTAAAAACTCATCAACGTAGCCTAGGTGAAGAGTTTCAAACTGTGGGAATTCCAGTTCAGCCATCTTCAAAGCAGAAAAAACACCATCTTTGGTCAAGGAAGGCTGGATCCGCACTTCGTGCAACCTGCAGGGAATTCAGAATTGCTGCTATCAAAATTCAGGCCAAAACACAGAAAACACCCAAAAAGGTGCCCTGTTCTAATAAAACAGAGAATCTGGCAGGAGCCAGAGGGTATTTGCAGTGATTTTAATCACAGAACACTCCTGTTATGTAAAGTTTATATGCGTATTCCTTAAACTTTGATGGTTGTTCTGTCTCTTGGAGGTAATTTCTGACATTTATTTGGGAAAAGGAGAAGCAGAGAGAGGTCTGAAGGGAGGTACCTTCGTGCAGCAGTTATGATGAGGTAGCCAAGATCCACTTCAAGTGCATTCTTGCAAGCTCCCAGAACTATAGTGTGCAAATTCCTAAAACCACCTGGCAAACAGAGAACACCCTTCTTACACTGCAGCCTCACATCACAGCCCTCAGCCCTACACATTTCCACCAGTGTTGTCTTGACCTTTTTTAGCAAATAAAAAAACCCCAAATATTTGCATCCAACTCCTCCAACCCTGGTTCTGCTCATCAACAAATGAAGCTCATTAAAAGTTAATTGCAGTTGGAATATCTAAATTATACTCAATACAGAGCCTATTTAACACTATGACCATAGTTCCAAACACTCAAAAAAGGATATGCTACAGACAAAACAACCCCAGAATTTGCTAAAGCTTTAATTTATTTATTTACTTTTGTTTAGCTATGAGGGATTAGGAGTCTCCCACCTGATCTCCAGCTGTCTTCTACCACGTGCTGGATGAGTCCTCCAAGAAATGGAACACGGACCAGTTCCAAGTGCTCCAGATTCCTGGCAGAGGCCAGGCCTGTCACCAGGGGAACGTACTTCAGAGAGTTTGTGGGTCCTGCACACAACAAGGCCAGAAAGACACAGCAGATTGTTCATTTCTCCCTGAGCTACCCCAGGGAAGAACTAAAACACATCCACACGAATCCCTCCAGAGCAGGAAGCAACAGAAGCACACAGCACCGAGTAAGGGACAGGACAGGGAGAGGTTTCTGTCCAACACCACAAATCAAACAAGGGCTGCTCTCAGAATGTGGAATTCCAAGACTTTAACAGAACCAGATTTCCTCCATGCTCTACCATCCCCTTCAGACAGGAAGAATCCCTCTTACCAGCACAGTTCCTCATGACAAAAGCACGTAAGCTGATACAAAGGAAATCTTTAAAAGGCTGTGGTTTGGTGAGTCTCACCCACTTCAAATAAAGGTGCCTCAGCATTGGGATACAAGGAATCTCAGGGACATTCACCCCTAATAATACATAAACAAAACAAACAAACATTTTAAACAAGCTTTAAACTAATCCACTGCATGACAAATTCCTGGCTTTCAAAAGGAGGCTTTTCTGTGCTTTGTGGCACGTGAGAAAAGCTGTGAACACTTGAAACACAAGTTCTGCACCTTGGTTTGTCAACAATTCTTTAGAACTTGCCCTCTGCACCTGCTACCAAATATCCAACTAAGATCTCCAAGATGCCACAGCCCAAACTCCCTCTCCTCCAAAGAATTATAAATCTGCAGCGTTTCAAAGCCTTTAAATCCACCTGTGTTGAAGCCAACTACTTCACCACGACCACACTCACCTACTAAGTGCAAAGTCTGAATTTTAGCTCCTATAGGAATTTTCAGCTTGTTCTCAGGAGGAATTGGAAAAGCACCATTACGATTACGAAACTTCCCTAAAATGTGGACTTGGGGCATGTATGTCCAAATAGCTTCCACCAGCTCTAAATGAGAGGTCTCAACACCCTGGATAAAAGGAAGCAAAGCAAATGCTCTAACACCAGTTCAACAACAACATCCTCTTAACCATGTAAGCTACAGAATGCAACGTTATTTCACTTTTCATTTCTAGCAAGACTGGTCTTCTTACAAGCAGAGGGATCGGAGCTTTAATTCCTTGCTGTGCTTAAGAGCACCTGGGATTGCCAGTGGTGCAACTAAAAATAGTTGTCATTAGCAAACAGGGTCACAATTAACTCCTCCCTGTGCAGCCAGGCCTAAACCAAAGCCCTGGAAGCACCAAGAACTTGTCACAACTTTTAACAGTGCTGAAGGAGGTCCCCTCCCACGTCCAGCCACTCACCAGCAAATTTGGACAGGCCTGCAAAGCCTCTAAAACTCCAGGGATGCTGAAAGCTTCGTGGCCACGGACTCGGCGCCTTTCCAGATACCTGGGATGAAGACCATAAAGTTGTTCAATGTCTGGCATCTTCCTCAGCAGCGTTAGGAAGCTGGAATCAGTGAAACCTAAGACAACAACAACACATTTGGTATTGGTGTGGCAGCAGACACGCAGCTGTGCAGGGAAAGCCAAACACACTTCTCTCTTTACGTGGCAGTACAAGTTCTGTGATGTTGAAAGATGCATTTGGTGAAGTAATCGCTTCTCTTTTACTTCCACATTCTAGAAATCATGGCCTAAATACTCCTCTGCCTCGAATTTTGCAGGTTTGCTACAGGTTTCCTTCAGAGGAGCTGCATGGCTGCAGGGTTCACTGTGCTCTCTCCCTGCTCACATGAAGCTTTGTGGGTCTATTTTTCCTGGAATTCCATTTATCAACTCAATGGCTCAAAAAAACCCAGCTGGATCCCTTCTTTCAGTTCACTATTCACCACAGCTCACATTTCTCACAGAAACAGGACAGTTTCTTAAAGCAAAGGTTTATTTTATTCTAGTGAAAGCACATAAAAAGGATTTTAACTGGCTAAGTTACTCGTATTTACACCAATTTTAGGTTAGGTCTAAACACTTGCTTAATACCAGCCCAGGTCAATCTCAATTTGTAGCTCCTCTCCTTTTCAAACCTCCCTCATTTTAGCTGTGTCCCCACCAAATCCCTGCAGTGCAATTAAACCCAACAGGAACCCTGGTACTCACAGGGCTCCCCCAGACTGACACATTTATCTACTGATCTGCAGGTGACTCGAGGGGTGACATCAGAACTTATCCCTACATTGTTAGGTGCTGGCAGATGAGTTTCTCTCTCACTCCACTGTATTTTTTGCTGCCTGCATGCAAACAGCCTCCTCCTGGATAAACTCCCCTCCAACAAGCAGACAAACACAGATTGTACTGACAGGTGCCACAGAGCACTCCCAGTCACGGAATCACAGACTGAACCAGGTTACAAAAGACCTTTGAGATCAACCTACGACCTAATCCAGCAACACCCCAAACTCGTATCTACACACACACAGAACCTTGGCACGCCATTCCTCAGGCAGCCAGGCCACGGAGGGAGCACCCAGCAAGGCCAGGTTTGTGTGCACGGGACAGGCTCACCTGTGGGCATGTACTCCCACCAGCGCCCCGCACACAGATCCACCACCTTGACCACGCGCAGGTACAGCGTCACCGCCTCCTTCAGCTTCCGCGACAGGCACTCCATGCACATGATGTCCTGCAGGGGCAGGTACCTGCGGAGAGCAGCAACAGCCCTGCTCCAGCACTGCTGCAGCCCCAGCACTGCTGCAGCCCCGGCACTGCTGCGGCCCCGGCACTGCTGCGGCCCCGGCACTGCTGCGGCCCCGGCACTGCTGCGGCCCCGGCACTGCTGCTGCAGCCCCAGCACAGAGCAGGGCCTGGCTGCAGCCCCAGCACTGCTGCTGCAGTCCCAGCACTGCTGCTGCAGCCCCGGCACTGCTGCTGCAGCCCCGGCACTGCTGTGGCCTCCCAGCGCTGCTGCAGCCCCAGCACTGCTGCTGCGGCCCCAGCACTGCTGCAGCCCCAGCACTGCTGCTGCGGCCCCCACTGGCACAGAGCAGGGCCCGGCTGCAGCCGCGGGGCCGTTTCTGCCACGTTGGCTCATGTGGAGTTGTCGGTGCTCCCGTTGAACGGGGAGTTCTGCTAGGCAGTGACTCAGCAGTTTCTGACACTGCATAGGGAACAGCTGTACTGATATCACATTAAATGCATCGTGATTTAGTTCTCTGGTAAATCACAGAATCACTGAATGGTTAGGGATGGAAGGGACCTCAAAGCCCGTCCATTCCCACCCTGCCATGGCAGGGACACCTCCCACTGTCCCAGGCTGCTCCAAGCCCTGCCCAGCCTGGTCTTGGGCACTGCCAGGGATCCAGGGGCTTCTCTGGGCACCCTGTGCCAGGGCCTGCCCACCCTCACAGCCAACAATTCCTTCCATAAAGCTAATTTAAACCAACCCAAACCCTGCTGACCAAGCCATTTGCCCCAATACGTTTAATGAAGTTACTTTTGTTTTCTAGCACATACTGCGAGCTCAATTTCCCAATATTTTGGAGAGCTGCGGTTCTCCAAGAACTTGTGGGTGAGGCATTTGCTTTGGATAACAGGACTGAGTGAACATCTGGGAGAAGGACTTTGCAGTAGGGGAGGTCACATCCTCATCCCAGATCCCTTCTGCTCATGCAACAATTCCCAAACTATCACCTCAGCTGTGCTTTCCCCAAAATGTATTTCTGCTCTAAAATCAGTATTTCTAACAGAATTAAATCACTAACTTATTTCTTCTTCATTTTAACATTCATGACACTGACATAAATCGACTTCCAGCTTCCAAATGCATTTTGGAGACTGAAAAAAACATTTGTCATTCCTTTTTATCCACCAGTCCACTCGTGGTACATCCACTGTTTACTGTGTCACAAACAGGTACAGTTGGAGAAAAAATAACTCTAAAATAATAAGCACTAAATTGATTTCTGCCAGACTGCTCACCTAAAGATGTGGCAAAGCACTTCATGAGAGAGTTGGTTCATGTAATCTTTTGGCTCCTCAGCTTTGGTAGACTCTGCCCCTTCCCTGCTGGCTGCGCTCGCCTTCACAGTTTTCCGCCGGGGCCCCATCTCTGCACCGAGCCCTGAGGGAGGAAACGGGCACAGAGTTATGAAATTCAGGGCAACTGAACACAGAAGGGACACAGCAGAGAGGGAACGGCAGCTCAGCTGCAGGAAAACAAGCTGTGGGTTGGTTAGACAGAAGGGCTCGGGCAAAACGTGAGGAGTACCAGACAAACCAGATCCTCTCAGCTGAGGGAGGGATGAAGGAAATCACCACGGGTTGAGATCAGTTCTTTTTGTGAATAAAGGATCTCCAGAGATCCCACCCTGAGTACGGGACAGTCACAGGGAGCTGTGCAGAGATCACCAGCTCTGCACCAGCCACGGCGCCCCAGCGCAGAATGAGAGTCCAAAGTCTGCCCAGCACAGAAACGGCTTCTTTCTCTTTTTGAAAAAATGGGCTCCTGCTGAACACTCTCCAAAAGTGCCCCATTAAAAACCCCAAAGCAGCTCCTCTTCGAGGTGAGAACAGCAAGTGAAATCTTCAGGCTGCTGAGTTAAGGATCAAAGGCACAGGAACAGTGGGAGTCACTTTGAGAGCAGCATGCAGGACCCTCTGCTCCTCCTGGACTGTGCCCACCCTGCAGCACACCCAGCACTGGAACGGCAATAAACACCCACCTAAAACACCCACAATCACCATGAGAAACCACAAACAGGCAGCTAAAATAAGGATTAACTCAATGCCAACAATCACCTTCTGCAGATGCTGAGAGATCCTTCCACGGCTGGATCTGGCAGAGGTTTATTTTATTCAAGTACAAGGATGAGGAGGGCAAAGCATCACCAGCCCAGTGAACCTGAGTTTCACAGGCTGGATGCCAAAATTCAGTGGGTTGAGGAAAAACAACCGGCAAAAAAAGGGGCAGATTTTGGAGAAGCTTTCAGCAGGGCCTCCATTGTGACGCCAAAAATTGAAATATTGACAGCTTCACTGGGATCTGATTACTGCAAACACGTGCTCTCACACATTTTGGGTGCATTTTGAGTTAGTAACTCACACTGCCGTGATTTGATCAGACAATAAATCCCCTCCTGTGCCTGTGAGCAGCAGGAAAGGGATCTCTGATCTCTGCTCCTCCGGACTGGGGAGCTCCCCAGCCAGCAGGAACACCCCCTGCCCTCGGGGTTCCTTTTGGGGCAGGCTGGGAGGGCTCAGTTTGGGGTGAGCAACCTCAAACTGCCCAAACTGAATTATTTATAGACTGAACTCCAAGGGAAACATCGATTCCAGGCACCCGGGGTAACCCAGCCTGACCTGATGATGCAACACGAGCTGGAAACCTCCGGAGTGCTGGAACAACCCAGCAGGGAAGAGCAGCAAAAGGGCCGGGACAACAGGCAAGGAAATAAAAACATCAACAAAATAAAAGGAAATAAAAACACCAACAGCCAAAGCAGGGAAAATCCTGTCAGACACAATCCCAGCGAGCTCAACCCGCCCGCGCCACGCGGGGGAAAAGGAGGATTTGTCTCTGTGAGTCTGCACTTTCTGCACAGTAACAGCTCCTCCTGGGTTATTCTGAGTTAATGAGCACAGCCCTGACACCTCATTCTTCATTAGCGAGCTGACCTCATTTAAGAATAAAGGACGAATCTCCACAGCGAGAGGAGCTTCGTATATTCAATAAAGCAAATGGGATCTTGCGGCCCCCACCTCAATTAATTCCCGAGAATGAACGTGGCATGAAACAACAGCTCGATGTGCTCTGTTCTTGACGAATAAATACCCCACGGACCTTAAAAGGCTTAAAAAACCACAGGGAGGCTCCGCAGAAACGAAAAATGAGGAGAAACGCGGCGACAGCAGCCAGGGACGGCCTGGCAAGCGCCGGCTGCAGAGGGAGCTCCCGAAGCGGGGGGAGAAAGGGGAGGACGCGGTGATTTGTGCCGAGATAAGCGAAGGAAAACCAGCCTTCCCCACAGCCCCATCACCGCCGTTCGCTCACGGAGCGGCCTGTGACAGCGGGGCCGGCCCGAGCCCGCGGGGCCCAGAGGGGACGGCAGCCTCCGGCTCCCGCCCCGCCGCCCCGGGGGCCGAGCCGGCCGCGTCCCCGTCCCCTCGCTGCCCTCCGCTGTCCCTCGCTGCCCTCACCTGCCCTCGCTCCCCTCGCCGCCCTCGCCCCGGTTGTGGCCGCGGGGGAGCCCCGGCCCCGCTTCCTGCGCGGCCCCTTCCGCCAGCGCCGCCGCTTCCGCCTCCGGCCGCGCGCCGCCACTTCCGCTTCCGCTTCCGGCCGCGCGGCCCCGCCCAGTCCCGCCCCGCCCCGCCCACAGCCTGAGGGCGGCCCCGCCCCGCGGGCAGCGCTGAGGGCGCTCAGGGCTCTGAGGGCTGTGAGGACTCCGGGGGCTCTGCGGGCTCCGAGGGCTGTGAGGGCGCTCTGAGGGCTCCGGGGGCTGTGAGGGCTCCGAGGGCTCCGAGCGCTCTGAGGGCTCTGAGGGCTCCGGGGGCTCTGAGGGCTCCGGGGGCTGTGAGGGCTCCGAGCGCTCTGAGGGCTCTGAGGGCTGCGGGTGCGGCCGTTCGCAGGCCGGGCTCGCTCAGCACACACGGGAGGGATGGGGTTCGATAGAACTGTTCCGGCATTGCGCAGTTACGGTCACAGACGCGCTGAGCTGCAGGGACACACCGGGGTCACCGTGCACGGAGCAGCCCCGGCTCCGGGAGGTGTCGCTGCCCGTGGCAGGGCGGGGATGAGATGGGCTTTAAGGTGCTTCCAAACCATTCCATGATGCCGTCATCATCCAGCCCAGCTCCTGTCCCTGCACAGACCCCCAACAATCCCACCCTGGGCACCCCTGGCAGAGCTGTCCGAGCTCTCCTGGAGCTCTGGGGCTGTGCCCATTCCCTGGGGAGCCTGGGCAGTGCCAGCACCTCTGGGGGAAGAACCTTTCCCAAAATCCAACCCAAACCTGCCTTGACACAGCCCCAGCCCTGCCCTGGGAGCTGTCCCTGTCCCAGGGAGCAGAGATTGGAGCTGCAGACCCCAAAAATCTCCCCACAGTCTCCTCCAGCTGCACAATCCCAGTGCCTCAGCTGCTCCTCCATGGCCCCTCCTGACCCTTCCCCATCCCCGTGTCCCTCCTTTGGATGCTCCTGGGAGCTCTGTAAGTGGTTTTTCCTGGAGAGTTTTTATCCTAGCCCCAAAAGTCCTGTTAGTTGCCTCCCATGTGTATTTTCAGTATTATTCAGGTCTGTGGTTAAGCCATGATTTAATCACTGAGTTTGGGTGAATCCCAGCAGAAATCACAATTTCCTCAACATTTTATAGTCATGTTTGATGCAAACCCCAAGGGATTGAGTAACAAGGCTGGTTCCTCACCCAGCGCACTGTGAGTTATTTTTATACAACTTTTGTATCCCAGGCTTTGGATTTTTACCTCTGGACTCAGCCCCTGCTCCACCACAGTTTTCTGTAATTTGGGAAATAGTTGTTCATAATGGATGCAATAAATTCTCTAGAAAGTTCACCATGGAGGGAAAAAAAAAGTGAATGTTTATTTTAATAAACAAGCACATTGAGTAGCTGAACAATGTACAGGAACCAGAACTGTACAGAGAGGAGTGAAAAATAAGCATTTAAAATTCAGCTACAAAACTGGGAGAGTCAAAGCACTGCCAGAGAAAGCTGAACCCTCTGGGAAAAAAATATCTGCTACTGGGTAAAGGAAGGAAAACATTTGATCAGTGAGGGGCAGAGACTCGGGGCATTGGCAGAGGATTTGAACTTCAGCCATGGAGACAAATATCTAACAAAGGGCTCGTGTGAGCCATCAGGAACAGTTCTGCTGCAAGGACAGGAGCATCAGCCCCAGCTGTGGGCACAGAGAGGCAGCAGCGAGAGCAGAGCTGGCAATTCTCCTTGGCCTGGGTTTGGCACGGGAGAAATCCGGTTTGGACGAGGGAATCCCGGGAACGGGGCGGTGCGGAGCCGTTCTCAGCAGCGGCACGGCTCCTCAGCAGGCCCCCGCCTGCTTCACGTGCAGGGCTCCTCTGCTCCTCCTGCAAGGAAACACAGACACGGCCCTCACAGTGGAAATGATGCCCTCAGTTTCAGCTTGCTTATTTTCTTATTTTCTTTCTTATTTCTTATTCTTTTCTTTCTTATTTTCCAGATCCTGCGGTACAAAACTCTGAACTTCACATCCAGTGTGAGCCAGTTCTCCCAGCTCAGTCACACCAAACAATCCTTCTGCAGCCCCAGGACCAAGGGCACCGCTGCAGCCTCAGGCCCAAAAGTGCAAACAGCAGGAACTGAGGGGAGCAAACTGGGAGGATGGGACTGCATCCCCTGAAGTGTAACTGGACAGTGAACCCCAAAGTGTGGATGGACCAAAATTTAGAAAAGTGTGAAAACTCCTGACTCTGGGTCCATCTTGGGTGGAGCCATGGCCAGGCTCTTGCACTGCCCAAGGTGAGTCCTTTGAAGGTCTTCTACTAAATTCCTACTTTATTCCATAAACATTCACAGCAGCCATGAGGGCACTGATCTGCAAAAGCTTTCCTTGCAAAATTATGTGTTTTACCCATAAACCCGAGATATTGCCAGTACCACTTGTGAATTTTTGTGTGGCCTGCGTTGGGTGCAGGTGCTTTGTCAGGCCTGTGTTGCTCACTGGACTCTTCCCCATCCAACTTTACCATTTCTGCTGGAGTAGGAGGCTGCTCACACAAATATCAGGGTTATATTTTGGTGACCAAATCTTACAGTACCTGCAGCAAGTTCCTCACACAAATAGGAATAATTTTTTAGTGTTCGACTTCACAGTGCCTGCTGCAATTTCCTCACACAAACACTTGGGTCACTTTTTAGTTCCCTATTTTACAGGATAGGAGGTTGCTCACACAAATATCCAAGTAAATTTTTAGTGTCCAACTTCACAATCCCTGCCGGAACAGGAATTTCAGACCTGAATATCTGGGTCATTTTTTTGTCCCTGTTTTACACTTCCTGCCAGGACAGGGAGTTCTCACCCAAATATCACCATTTATGTTCTAGATCAGCTGGGCGTTATCAGTGGGAGGAACAATTATTGTGTCAAGGTAAATCGAAGGAGCAGAGAAGTGACAGCCCTAAAAAAGCCATCCCTTCTGTGGAGTGGAAATGCCAGGTAAGCCAGCCCCCTCCAGCTTTTGTCCCCTCAGGGGTGCCTGGCAGCTCGGTACTCACAGCACAGCCTTGCAGAAGGAGCATTTGTTGTTGTAGGTTTTGCCGTCGGAGCCGCAGAAGGGCTGGTAGAGCCTCTCACAGTAAATGGGCCTCCCCCTCTCCAGCCTCCTGTACTCGCTGCAGTCCACCTGCAACGGGGCAGCCTCCAGTCCCACGGCCCCCAGTCCCACGGCCCCCAGTCCCACGGCCCCACAGCCCCCAGTCCCACAGCCCCCAGTCCCACAGCCCCCAGTCCCACGGCCCCCAGTCCCACGGCCCCCAGTCCCACGGCCCCACAGCCCCCAGTCCCACGGCCCCCAGTCCCACGGCCCCCAGTCCCACGGCCCCACAGCCCCCAGTCCCACGGCCCCCAGTCCCACGGCCCCCAGTCCCACGGCCCCACAGCCCCCAGTCCCACAGCCCCAGTCCCACAGCCCCCAGTCCCACAGCCCCAGTCCCACAGCCCCCAGTCCCGGGAATGATGACCAGACCGAGGCTGGGGCCAGGGCTGGGAGCAGCCCAGCCAGCCAGGCCTCACCACCTCTGTTAGGAGGAGCCCCAAAAATGAAACAATCCTGCTCAGAGGGGGGAGTGGTGCTGCCTGGGACAGGGGCTGGGCAGGAACGGGGTCCTGGACAAGCACAGCCCCAGAGCAGCCGAGCGCTGGGATTTTTATTATCTGATCTCATCAGTAAACTCAAGTGGGATCAATTCACCCTCAGCCTTCCTTGGACACTTCAGGGATGGAATCCAGCACCTCCCTGGGCAGCCCTCCTGTGCCTGACCGCCCTTTCCATGGAGAGATTCCTGCTGAGTTCTACCAGTGTGGGTCCAGCTCTGTGTGGGGATGAATTTTCTCTCCCCACCACTCTGCCAGGGCTTTCCTGCTCACCCCAGGAAGGATTTTTATTCCTTGGGTTTTTATTGATTTTTATTCCTTTTTATCCCTTATTTATTCTAGACATTGACCCCAGGATAGTCAGAGAGAATTAAAATCTCCAGGTACTTGATTAAAAACCTAAAAAAGTCTCATAGGGTCATCATCAAATAAATATTTTTTTTTAAAAAATCTAGATTTCTCTGGCTTAAAAATTGTCCTTGCCCAAAATGCCAAGCAGGTTAAAACATCTGGAATTTGTCAGGGCAACTCTATGGAAACCCCATATCCCAAACTCAGGGACTTTCACTGAAATCTCAATAAATTGGCAGCATTTAATTAAAGTTTAACAAGTTTATTTTCTCACCTCATGCTCATATAATTATAATAATAGATAATAATTATTATATAATTATTATATAATAATATATAATAATTATAATATTATAAATTTTTTACCTCATATTATGTATTTTTATTCAAGAAAGAGGAAATCACTCACCTCATTCTGTGGGGCAGCATCTGCAGTGAAAACTGAATCACAAAAGAGAAAATGGAAACCCACAGTTAATGAACACTCGTTAATTAACACAGTGTTAATGAACACTCAGGTGCACACCAGGACGACTTCACTCAGCAGCCCCGAATCCTTTACCTCCCTGAATGTCAACACTGACAGAGCTCTGCAGTGTTTGACACGGCCCAGGTGGCAGAACCCAGTGGATTTTGGTGCATTATTTACCTTAGAGACTCCTGTCACCTGTTGGAACAGGAATGGAGCCTTTGTCCACCACAAACCCACTGACAACCCAGGAGTCAATATTATATTTAATGTTCATAATGTTCTGTTTAATGTCCAGGATTAACTGGTGGCTGAGCATGACTGGGGTTTAATTCCTGAGTTTATCAAGAGCTGCGTGTGGCAGTGAGCAAACCTCATGTCCCTTTTGTATGGGTGTTTTCTGTCAATAATGAGGATTAACATACAATAGGAACTCTGAATAACAATGATAATATGATTTGGCTCATAATCCCATTTAGGAAGTGTTTCCCTTTTTCCAATATGGATTTGAAGCTGCCTGGTTCCTATTTTTATCACATTCCTGTGGAACAGGAGCCCTGTTCTCAGGTGGGGCTCCAAGGAGCTCCTTCCAAACAGTGCTAATTACGCCTCCCACAAAGTAATCACCTCCTTGGCGTGGCCCCACGCTGCTGACACATTTCTTACTTTCTTTAGGAATGTATTTGTCCCTCTGCTGTCCCAGAATCATCATCCTGGGCCTTACAAGGAGACATTTCTGCGCAGAAGGAGCAGGAATGTGTTCTGGAGCAGAGCTCTAGCACTTGTTTCTTGCATTAAATTTGGATTTTTTTGATCTTCAAAGGTTAAACTTTCCACAAAAATTTCCTTTTATAAACCTGTTTACATCCTCACATCAAATATAAAGAAAATGAGCAGAAATAAAGCTCCAGGTCAAGTTTCCCTCTCTGTCACCAGAGGTTGGACTGAGAGTTCATTATTCTGGAATTTGATTTGATGTATTCCACTTCCCCCCAAATATTCAGATGTTGTTTTTTCTCTGGTAACCTTTTAGGAGCCACTCTGCACATGGGAGTGAATACAAGAAAGGTGTGGCTCAGAAAATGTTGATTCATGAAGTTTTCAAGCAGACAAGATAAACCAGAAAGTTCAAGGAAGAGATTTCCTGGAATTCTAATGGAAGGAATATTTATTTCTTTTCCTGCAGTTAATGAAACACTGAAGGAATTATTTCCATCACATTTCATTTAAACTGCTGTTTTTCATAAGAATTTTGGGGTTGAGACAAATTTTCAAGCAGCCTTTTCAGAGCTACTCAAAAGGTCCTTTTGTTTCATAATTTTGCATTTAATATTTTCATTATTTTGCTTCTTTAACGTTCATAATGCTTTTAAATGTCTCGACTACCTGCAGAGGTGTGGAGTCTTTCAGTTATTTTAAATGCACTTATTTTTCTCTAAAAATATTTTTTTACTGCAAGTTTTCAGTAAAAATAAAATTACCAAGTAAAGGCTGAAGAAATTCCTCCCAGATCCCTATTTTTTAGAGCAACCTGTCCCTCAAATCTCTCTGCAGCCTGGAAAAATAAGATTAAAAAGCTGTGATTGCTGCTGTTTTATGTGCCCCGAGCATCACCAGCTGTCCCCTTGGTCAGTTTTGCAGGGGAAGGACCTTACCAGCTCCCAGCTCCCTTCTCAGATCGAAATTTAAAAATAAATTGATAAAACCGGGTGGTTCTGAGCCATCACAGCTCTTTTGAGACGCTGATTTACACCCAGCAAGGAGCAGCTTCCACCCACCGCAGCCCCAGCTGGGTAATGCACTATTATGGTGATAAATAATAGGATTTTACATAGAAAATTCCAATTTTCTCCCTCCCACCCAGGGCAGGAACCGCCGGAGAACACCGAGAACCTCCCCGTGTTTGGGCAGAAGGAAAATCCCGGATTCCCAGGATTACTCACGTGCCAAGCACAGAGCTGCCAGCGCCAGGAGCGCCCAGGTACCTGCGAGCCTCATGGCAGAGCCCGGCTGTCCCCGCGGTGTCCCCGCTGTGCCACGGCCCCGCGGGAGCCCTTTATAGGCAGCGGTGATGAAAGCCCGGCAATCAGCGGAGGTGTCGCCCAGGGCAGGCAGTGGGACGTGGCCCGGTGTTGATGGAGCGGGGATTGTTCCTTAAGCCCGGCCTAATGAACGGTCCCAGCCCCAGGCTCTGACTCAGGGCTGGGGCTCCGCTCCTGCCACGGGCACCCGGAGCTGAGCGCGGTTCCCAGGGAAGAATAATCCTGGCTGGGTGTTTGCCAAAATATTCATCCTGTAAGGACTGGTTCTCGTTCTTTGGGGCATTTTGGAGCTGTTTCTCAGCTGTGGTTTGGGCTGAGCTCGTTGTGGCCGTGCACTGAGCCCTGCAGCTGCTCTGGGAAATCTGTGTCCAGCTCAAAGCCCTTCACACCCAGCCCAGAGCAGCCCCCGGGGCTCCTTCTCCTTTCAAATGTCCCCAGTTTGGGATCAGAAGCAATGATTTGGGAGAGACACAGCAAAGACACCCCACGGCACTGCCTGGCCAAGACAAGAGAGGATTCCCAGCCCCTGAGAGGATTCCCAGCCCTGAGCATCCCCTGAGTGCCTGCCCAGCCAGGACACAGCAGGAGATTCCTTTGCCTGCCCCTCTGCTCCCATTTCCCTGTTTCCAGCACAACAGGAGGGATTCCTCAAACAAATCCTGCATTTGTGGTGACTTAACCAAAAGGCAACAATTTCTGTCTTTTATTTCAGAGCCAGTGGGACACTCAGGCCTGAGGCTTTATTTTCATAAATCCAAAGTCGTGTGGGGTTTGGTGGTGATAGTTTGGTTTCAAGCCATCCTTCCAGAATTGCCTTCTCTTAGTGATTTACCATCTAAACGTGCAAAAATCTCAACAGGAAAAACCCCTGCACACCACCACAACTCCCACAGTATTCCCACAATTCCCACAGCTCCCAGTGTTTCAGTGATCACCTTCCCTCACTGCAGAGTAGCCCAGGGCGTTCTCCCCGTGCAGGATTGGGGTCAGAGGTGTTTATTTCAGTAAAACAAGGGTCTGAAAGCTCCTGCAGAAAAGATTTCAATAGGTCAGGTAAGCCTTGGGCCTCTCTAACCCATCCCAAGAGGGATATGAGTAATTTTGTCTTTGAAGAATACAGGTAATTAATAAATGTTTAATTTCTCATCACTTAACACAATGAAAAATTTAAATGCCATCAAATCTAAATTGCAGGATGGGCAAAGATCTGGAGGCCTGGAATTTTATTTTTCGAATGCCCTTCAGTGGTTTTGTTCTAATTTTTTTTTTTTTTCTTTTTCCTTCATTTGGACATCTATTCCTGTGAGGCTGAGAGGACAAAAGGCAGGGCGGGGTTTGCACTGGGGTTGGTCTGGGTCCCTCTGCTTGGGGCTGTGGGTGACTCTGGGGAGCTGCTCTGGAGAAAAGCCTGGCAGGGAACAGGCAGGAGCTCACGGGGAGTGTTCAGGACATGTCCCGGGTTGATGGACGGTGATGAGCAATTGAGCAACAGGAGCAAACCCCAAACATCCCGGAAGCTGCTCCTCACCTGCAGAGTGTGAGCACACACGGCCCTGGGGATGTCCTGGCACCGTGACACTGCAGCCTGACAGATCCTGACAGATCCTGGCAGATCCTGGCAGATCCTGACAGATCCTGACAGACCCTGACAGATCTGCCAGCTCCTGACCCCGCAATGAGGAAAGGCCCCAGCCCAGTGCTCCCAGTGTCCCGTGGGATGCAGCCCCAGCCTCCACCCCGTCCTCTGGGGGAGCACAATCCTCTCTCTGCACCCCGCTCCCTTCACGTGGGGAGATTTTCCAGCTCTGCCCTCGAATTTCAGTCCACAGTTCCCGAGGTGTCGCTGGCGAGGCTGGAGCTGCTGTTCTGGGACAGTTCTGGGCTCCCTGGCAGGGAAAGGCACTGAAGTGCTGGGTCAGAGCCAGTGAGGGAGCACCAAGAGTTGAGGGGAGTGAAACAGGAGGAAATCTTGGGAGAAGGGGTTGGCTCCCTTTGGAGAAGGAGGCAAAGCCTCACTGGTGACAGAGGAAACAGGAGCCAGAGCCCTCCTGGAGCTGCAGAGTGAAAGGAAGAGGGAACACAGCAAATTGCAGGGAGAGAAATTCCAATTAGATGGGAGCAAAACAAATTTCACAACGAGAGGAGTCAACACGGAGACAGGTTACCCACAGAGATCAGTGGAGATATCCAAACTGGGTCTGTCCTAAAGCGGCCACGGAGGGCGTGGGCACCACAGTGACCTCCGCGGGCCATCCCAATGGAACTGGGTCTGGCATTCCTGCAGGACAATGTCAAACCTTGCTGGCATTTTCAGGGGTGTCTTTGTCCTCATAAATTAACCTTTGACAGAGCAAACGTGGGCAATAAAGCACCACGATGGAGTGACCCGAGCTCCTGTGAAAAAAAGTTCATTGGAAAAGAAATGTTTGGATGTGTGTAGGAATAGCTGCTTCCCAAAGCTGGGTTAGTAAGGCCTAATTGCTGAACTCATTCTGAAATTCAGTATAAATATGGTAAGTAAATAGTTTTTATTGAAGAATTGTGAGTGAGATTTTGATCTCACCAGAAACCCATGAATATCTGCAAGTTAACTGTGGAGTTCCTGTAATTTTCTACCTTTGCCATTATATCTTGGTTTTTTTCCCAAATTCTTATCCCTCCAAGTTGATCTTCTGAAGAAGAAAGAGCAATCCCATGGTGTTACATGTGGTAAAATATTGGTGTGCATTTTTCTGAGGGCGAGAAAAATTTCCCAATTGTTATTTATTCCACATTTGAGACTGCTTTTGGTTTTGGAGCCCTGCTCGGAGCACCACTGGGATGCCAAAAATGCTGCAGCAGCAGGTGTTAGTGCATGGGAGGATGTTCCCTGGCCGCATTCCAGAGCAGGAACCTGCTCGCACCCATCCGTGGAGAGCCTCCCGGCAGGGCACACAAACAGCACGTGGGAAAGGCGACACCCGCACGGTGTCACCGCGGGCAGGGAGCGCCCGCCCGGCCGGGGCTGCTGCGGCACGGCGGGGCCTCCCCTCCCCTCCCCGCCATCCGCCGTGTTTGTATCCCCAGCCCGGCCGGGGCGGGTGGCTCAGCGCTGTCCGCCCAGGAGCAATTAAAGCGTCAGAGTTTGAGTCTTGCTCAATGCGGGCTTGGAGAACCAAGGGCTGCCTTTGCTGGGCCGTGCCAAAGCCCAAGGGGGAAGGTGACTTCCCTGTGGGACACCGAAGGAGCTTTTCTTCAGCACTGCCGGAGCCCTGCTGGAATTAAAAATAAACCCAGCACTGTGGGTGCAAAGCTGTGCAAAGGCTGCAGCTGACCTTTGTTTTCCTTTGTGCCTCCCTTTGTGCCAGGAGTGTGCCCGGTACCCGCAGGCAGCTCAGGGTCCCTCCCCGGTGTCAGAGCTTTGACGGGTCTGAGCTGATTTGTCACAAAAACAAAGCGTTAATAGCTTAACCCTTCCACCGGATGGGCTTTGAACAGGACTGGTCTGAAATCGCCTCAAGATGCGATTCCCTGGTGTTTGGACTTGGTCTGTCACACCGAAGTCAATCAAACTGACATTTCAAGAGGGGTCTCGAGGTTTCTTCGTGGCTCACAACAGGGTTGGGAAACGTGCTTTGGTTTTCTCTTTATTAAAAGTAAAACGTTTCTAAAAGAGAAGCTCCAACTCAGGAAGAGGAGGGGTGGGAGGAAGATCAGCATGGAGAAGGGGCGGATATGAAGCCTTTGGAGCTGAAATCTGTGATCTCCCCCAGAAGCCCCCATTAAACATCAGCTTTCCCCCCTTCTGCTCTCAGCAAGCGCCCGCTTGCCCAGCTCCAGAGCTGAAGCTCTTAGAGAACAGCAAATTCCTACAGCGACCGATTAGTGCCTCATCAAGGACACCGATTATTTATCCGTCAAACATTCCTTGAGCTGAGCAGCACCCACAGAAAGCCCCGGGGGGAATTAGTCAGGCTCTGCTCAGAGCGGATTTAGGGAGGCGCGGTAGCAGAAAAGCCGGGGCTGAGTGATGGGGATGAACAGAGAGCTGGAGGAGCTGCCCCTTCCCACGAAACGGCGGGGCATGGAAAAAGGAGCCGATCCCGCAGAAAAATCTTGGGTTTATACAGTCGACAACTCTCCTATTTATTCCTATTCTTAGGAATAAATTAGATCTAAAATTTCATGTCAGAAGCTTGGATTTTGCAATCTAAAGTTGGTTGGGTTGTTTTTTTTCTGGGGGTGGATTTTGTACATTGTGCATCCTGAGTCTGTGCATTTGACATTTTCCCAGATTATTTCCAGGGCACAAGGAGAGGAATGAAGGAAGAGAGGCCCGCGGACTGACTGACACATTAATTATGATGTTCTTGGATGGATGGAGAATGTCAAAAAGTGATCTCCTGTGTGTGGAGCCACCATAGTGAATATTTTGTGGTTTTTATCGAATCTAGACCGAGATGGGAGCCTGACAATTCCCGGAGGAGACATTCACAGGCAAATGGATAACTGGGGGTCAAAGCCATCCTTCTGCCCTAGAGAGCAGCCACCTGACAGGGGGGCAGTTCCAAGCTGAGCTTTGTTATTTTCTGAATAAACTCAGCCTGTGGCTTCCCCCTCTGGATGCTCCCAGATGCTGCTGCCACACCCTGGGCCCTGGCCTGGTCATCCTGTGCAGCTTTACAGGCTGGGGATTTGGTATTATTAATTAGTAATAATTAATTTGTCCTGCAGACATTGAGACAGAAATAGTGTCTGATCCTTTGGCACAAAAGTGAAGAGTGACACAAACTATTCTTTAAAGATCACAAATAAGCCATATTTTCTTGCTTTCAGTGTATTTATTATTAACTCCTTTGTAAACAAGCACATACGTTGCCTTTATAGCTAAAATAAGACATGTAAACTTAATAAATAGTATCAGGACCTGTAAATGCATTATCAGCAGTTTTCTGAAATATCAGATACTTCTTTTTAAAAATTTAAACATTTTCAATGTTTAAATATTTTAAATTATCACCCATCGCTAAGACTGGGGAAAAGGAAGCATGGTTGCAATGAGAGGCTTTAATGTCAGTGATTCTGTATCAGGGGTTAAGGATATTGCAGAGAATTTTGCCCTCCTGGAAGTCAGGAGTTCTGACAGGATCCATCCCTGGCAGTGCCCAAGGCCAGGCTGGATGGAGCTCTGACCATCCTGGGCCAGTGGGAGGTGTCCCTGCCCATGGCAGGGGTGGCACAGATGAGCTTTAAGGTCCTCCCAACCCAAACAATTCCAGGATTCCATGAAAACACCAAGGTGTCAACCCATGCTTCATTTCCTCCCAGAGCTGGGCGCTCACTCTGTCAGCAGCTCAGGGGAGTTTTCCCTGAGATTCTGTGGACACACATTGCAAAGGGGGGATGAAAGTCTCTATTCCACAAGTCTGATTTCAGGAGATCATTGACATTCCCAAACCCCAGCTCCCAGCTGGGATTTGATACTCTGGGGCTGCAGTCTCAGCTGCCCTGGGGCCCTTGGGGGTTCCTGAGAAATTCATTCCCCTGCCACGAAATTCCACAGCAGGAGATGAAATTCCATGGCAGGAGATCCCTGGGCACAGCTGGATCATGGAAAATGGTGGGGAAAGGGCCACGGAGTGGAAGGAGGGCAGCTTGTGCAGGAGGTGATAAAGGCAGCTCCAGCTCCTGTCATGTTCCTGAGGGATGGGAGGAGGCTCAGAGCTGCCTTCACACCGGTGCTCCCAGTGCTCCCAGTGCTCCCAGTGCTCCCAGTGGGCTCCAGCTCCATGGATCACTCATGGAGTGTTCTCCAGCTGGGCCTCAGTGGCCGTGGGCACAGAGAGCTGACACAGGGCAGCAGGAAACACCCCCAGGGCTCTGCACCTGCAATTCCTTCTTTACTCCAACATCCCCGAGGATGAGGATGGCCTGGACACACCCAGCTGCTCAGGCAGCCAGGGCTTTCTGTGCTTCCCCTGTCCCCCAGAAATAAATACAAATAAATAATAAATAAACAAATATCTAAACCATTAAATAATGGAATATTCAAACAGTTCTTTCAGGAAGTGACTTTCCAAATAAGTTATCCCATGCAGTGATTTGAACAGCAACTGCCACCCACTGGCCTTGCAAGTCAATAAATAAATACATAAATAAATACATAAATAAATATATAAATAAATACATAAATAAACATATAAATACATAAATAAATAGAATACTAAATAGATAAATAACTAACAAATAAATAAATAAATATGAAATAAATAAAGGCACAATAATAACAATAATATGCAGGACATACAATAATAGCTGCCAGCAACCTCTCGAAATCATGTTAATGTAACATGATGGATGCTAAAAGTGTAACTCAAATCTGGGGAGTTTAGGAGCTGCCAAAATCAGGACCACATTCAACTGGTACCAAAAAAAAAAAAGTTATGGCTTCTTAAGAATCCCAAGTGGAAACTTTCCTTCTAATTGTGCTTCTGTTCTTGTGCTAATTGATTCTTTGCTTTCTCTAGGAGCTCTGTGCCGCCCTCCTGGATCCCTCACTGGTTATCTGTGAAATAACATCAGAAATTTCATTTACATGGCAATTTTCCATCAGGATTCCCTCGGTTCTCCTGCAGCAGGAGCCCCGGTGCCCCGGTGGGTCCGTACCTGCAGGGCGAGGACTCGCTCCAGGACGAGAGGTAGCAGCAGTCCCTGGCCTGCACCCACACCTGGGCTGGCCCCGGCGCCGGCAGCTGCACCGACTGCGCCTCCGTGTTGTACTCCTGGGGACAGCGACAGCGCCTTCAGCACGGCCACAGCGCCACACAGAGCACCCAAGGGTCACTGACACCCCCCCGAGCCTGGGGTCACAAAGGCTCCACCTGCACCCAAAATCCCGGGGCTTGGGAGAGCCTGAGCTCAGCAGAAACAGCGGGAAAGCTCCAGAACCACTGAGGGAGGAGCTGTCACTGACCCCGACCCACTGAGGGGGGTCCCAAAGTGACCCAAACCCACTGAGGGAGGAGCTGTCACTGACCCCGACCCACTGAGGGGGTCCCAAAGTGACCCAAACCCACTGAGGGAGGAGCTGTCACTGACCCAGACCCACTGAGGGGGTCCCAAAGTGACCCAGACCCGCTGAGGGGGGTGTTCTAAATGACCCAAACCCACTGAGGAGATCCCAAAGTGACCCAAACCCACTGAGGAGATCCCAAAGTGACCCAGACCCACTGAGCTGAATGTTCTAAATGACCCAAACCCACTGAACTTAGTGTTCTAAATGACCCAAACCCACTGAGGGCAGCGTCCCAAAGAGATCCAAACCCACTGAGGGTATAAATGACCCAAACCCACTGAGCTTGGTGCTCTAAATGACCCAAACCCAAACCTAAACACTCATTAAGCAAAGGGGTCGTTTGTTTATCTGGGGTTTTTTCTCCTTTTCCTTCTCCCAGCACGGGAGCCCTAAACCCCAGGAGCTGCTTTGACTGGAATCCCACTGGGGCTGGCGGTGGCACAGGCGGCAGCCCCAGCCCCAGCAGTTCCCTCCCGAGGGGTGGAGGAGCCCAGATCAGGCCCCGAGCGCTGGGGAACGGCCCCATCTGCTGGTGCGGGCTGGAGCCCGGCCCCAGCGGGAAACATTCCCGGTGCTTCCACTGAATCCCCTGAAAACCGGGATAACCATTCCCTGTCTGCTTTCCTCGGTGCCGGTCCGAGCTCAGCTGCCCTGTGGCCAAGTGCTTGTCCCAGCTCTTCTCCAAGTCAAGAGAGCAGTTTGGACACACATTGGAGATTTAACCCTGTCACAGTTAATTAATTCCATTCATTAACTGGGAGTCGAGGGGAAAAGACCAGAGTCTCCATGGAAATGTGTCCAGATGAGTCACTGGTCTCTTCTGTCCAATTCACCCCCAAAGTCTGGGCTGCCCAGGTGGGAACAGTGTATGAGGAAATTCGTGTCACAGATCCTGGGGTTCTGGCTTTGGAAATTGGGATTTTCCCACACGGGGCCCTGCACAGCCTCCTCAGGAATTAGTAAACACAACCCAGCAATGCCGGGCAGGATTTTCTGTCCTCAGCTGCCTCAGGGATCTTCCTGCTCATAGACCTGGGAAAGGCTTTTGCTGCCAGGATAGAATTTGCCACTTTTGGGGCTCAGCACCGTTTTCTTTTTTTTTTTTTTTTTTTTAATTTTAGTTCATTATTCTTGCATACAGAACTTAATTTGTACTATTCAGGCAAGAAAATTGTGTCTCAAATGTTGTGTTTCTACCTCTTTGGATCTCCTTGGCCCTTTAACTTTGACCTTGAAAGTCAAAGGGAAGTAGGAGTTTGGGGTGCTCCAGGTCCTGGGGTATGTCCAGGTCACTGTTCCATTGGCGGCCACGTACTGGCACTGGGGGGGGTCAGGCTTTACTGCAGGAGAGAACACAGAATTCATTCACATTAACAACCTAATGGCAGATATTGGGGTGTTACTGGTGATGGTTTTATGGGAATGAGCTTTGGGAGCCTCCAGGTTAAGAGAGGAGTAGACTGGAGGTGTAATAACTGCCTGGGGTGCTTTTTATGGAGAATGGAGCACATTCCTACACTCAGTCTGGGTAAGATCCTTCTTTTTTTTGGCCTGGGGGTTGCCAGGGCTCTGCTGGACACACAGGAATATCTTCAGCACCTGCTGGCCTTTAATGCATTTGGGAAAACCTCTGTTTCTTTAGGATGCTGCCTCATTTTCCTGTGCCCTGCAGCCACAACCCAGAGCCCTCTTCTTGCTGTCCCTTTCTGTGCCCCTGCCGTGGCTCCCATGCAGGGATGGGTGAGGGGGGAGGCAGCCACAGCCCGGAGCAGTTCTCAGAGAGGAGCCTGCCAGGTTTTATTCCCTGGCTCGTCCCACAGAGCCCTTCCCATGCCCATCCCTTGGGGACATTCAGGGAGCTGTGGGGGCACTGGAGGTCACAGGCCAGGAAAATGCTGCTGCTTCACTTCCTCATCCTCCTCCAGCCTAGCACCCCCTGTTCCTGTAACTGGGGCTTGCTGGACATTCACAGAGCACGGGGCAGGGATTCCCAGGGCTGGCTGAACCCTGACAAAACAAAACATCAAAACAAAGCTCAAAACCAAGCCCCACTCCTGGGCTACTCACTGATGTCCCTGATGAAGAAGCTGGCGGTGTAGTTCTCGTAGAACACCTCATCAATGACCTCCAGGACGATGTCCAGGGGCTGGTGCTCCTCAGCAAAGGGACAGAAGTTCTCCCTGTGGCACTGGGCTGTGTAGGAGGTCAGGGGACCCTTGGGCAGAGCCACGGGGCTGCTGCAGGACACATCCCCCTGGGGGCTGGAACAGAGCAGGGAGAGGCTGGGAATGCTGCTGTGGCCTGGGAATGCTGCTGTGGCCTGGGAATGCTGCTGTGTCCTGGGAATGCTGCTGTGGCCTGGGAATGCTGCTGTGGCCTGGGATGTGCTCCAGAGCAGCAGCATCCTGCATTTGGTGAGGAAGGGGTTTGGGTTCCCTGTGCTTTGTGTGCTGCAGAAAAGGGTCAGTGGGAGCTGTCACGTTCCCAGAGCTGTGGGGTTCATTAATGTCACATCACAGCCTCAGCTCACCCCCTGCCTCAGCAGAAGGAATTAATGGTTAAACCTAAACCAGGACCTCTCATTTCCACCATCCCAAGGCAAGCTCCAGTCTCCTCCTTTGTCCCTTTGCCCTCTCCCAAACCCTGCTGAGGAGATGAAGGTTGAGAACCACTGGGAAACAAACACCAAAACTACCAAAGCACTGCCTGAGCCGGGCCCTGGTGCTGCTCTCAGCCACCTGAGCCCCTGGCAGCTGTTTCTCCTTGAGCAGGCTGCAGTGACCTTTGCTGGAGCACTCCCTGTTTTGGAGAACCCCCAGGAGCAGTGGGAGGCAGGAAATCCCCCCAGGGTTCCCAGCACACATTTCCCTGCAGGTTTGTGCAGGGTTCCTCAGCACAGCCCTGTCAGGGGCCCTGTGCTCTGTGCTGGGGGCAGCCTCCCACTCCCCTCTGTCTGCGAGCTCTGCTTCTCTCTGGCTCGGCTCCACTTCCTCCCTGCCCTCCACCAGCTGCTCTGCTGTTGCTTAAGTTACCCACTGGCTACTCCAGCCCACTGGGACTCATTCCTTTTTCAAGGCTTTATTCATTTCTGAGCCACTTCTGTGCCCTTATTAAGTTATCTTTGTGCCAGTAATGACTCAAAACGTGTTCAGGCTTGGAAGAGATCTCCCCCCATCTGCATGCCCTGAAACAGCCTAAAATCCCACCCAGAGGGACACCAGGAGCTGCTCTGTGGGGCTCTGAAGGGAAGGACAGGCTCTTACCCCTTCAGGCTTCTGATGGTGAACTTCACATTGGGGCTGTTATTTGCTGTCATCCAGGAACACGTGAAAATTCCAGAGTAGTTCTTTGCCTCACACTTCAAAAATGTATCCTTGGGCTCTAGACAGAGAAAGAAAGAAACCAGGAGTTATTGACTCTTCTTTGACAGAATGGCCAAGGCAGAGAGAAACAATTCACAAATTCACAGGTTCCCTGGCAGTACCATGAGGGGCTCAAGTACAGACTCAGATGAGTGAGGTTCATGCAGAAAATGCAAAAGATCCCAGGCTTGTGCCAGGGTTAGTCCTGAACGGAGAGGCCCAAAGGAGAGCCCTTCAAACCTGGGCCAGGCCCTGCTTCTGGCAAATCTCAGATCCTGGAACATCCTGAGCTGGAAGAGACCCACATGGATCATGGAGTCCAACTGCACAGACACCCCAAAATCCCACCCTGGCAGAGCTGTCCAAGCTCTCCTGGAGCTCTGGGGCTGTGCCCATTCCCTGGGGAGCCTGGGCAGTGCCCAGCACCTCTGGGGGAAGAACCTTTCCTAAAACCCACCCTAAACCTGCCCTGGCCCAGCTCCAGCCCTGCCCTGGTCCTGTCACATAGCCCTGGTTTTCCAAACCAGTTCCTGCCATCCCTCCCCCTACCAGCCTGGAGAATCCCAAATCAACCCCACAGCCCCAGTCCCTGTGCTGCTCATCAGCCGCAGCAGCCTTGACCTGCCTGCACTGCCAGCAGAGCTTCTGAGGAGAGCCCCTGTGCAAGGACATCCCCAGGTGTTCCCAGAGCCTGCACAGAGCTCAGCAGGGACAATCCCAGCGTTTGAGGCCGTACCTTTGAAGCGTTTGAGGATCTCCCTCTTCATCTCCCCCCTGGAGTTGACTTTGGCGAGGAGGAGGAGGCTGGAGCTGAGCAGCTCTTTGCTCTCCTGGCTCCAGCAGCTGTAGTTGCCGGCGTCTGGGATCTCCTTCACTGCAGCAGTCAGAGTCTTCCCTTCTTGCTTCCATTCTGAGTCCTTTTCCCAGTAAACTGCTTCCTCAGGGGTGTCACAGGTGAGCTCCATGGTGCTGGCCGGGGCCTCGGCGTCCCACTGGGTCTCTACAACAAACACTGGGAACAGCACAGCAAAAATCAGGAGCTGCTCCCATGGACTGAGCCCTTCCTCCAGCACAGCAAAAATCAGGAGCTGCTCCCATGGACTGAGCCCTTCCTCCAGCACAGCAAAAATCAGGAGCTGCTCCCACGGGCTGAGCCCTTCCTTCAGCACAGCAAAAATCAGGAGCTGCTCCCATGGACTGAGCCCTTCCTCCAGCACAGCAAAAATCAGGAGCTGCTCCCACGGGCTGAGCCCTTCCTTCAGCACAGCAAAAATCAGGAGCTGCTCCCATGGACTGAGCCCCTCCTCCAGCACAGCAAAAATCAGGAGCTGCTCCCATGGACTGAGCCCTTCCTCCAGCACAGCAAAAATCAGGAGCTGCTCCCATGGACTGAGCCCTTCCTCCAGCACAGCAAAAATCAGGAGCTGCTCCCATGGACTGAGCCCCTCCTCCAGCACAGCAAAAATCAGGAGCTGCTCCCACGGGCTCAGCCCCTCCTTCCCTCTGTCCCCAGTGAGCTCTGGGTGAATCCAGGGAGCTCTGAGGCTGCCACGCATGGAATCTAAACTGGCAGAAAATACCCAGCTCTGGGAAGTTTGGAGGTCTCCTAAATCCCTCTGGATACAGGCAAGGTGAATCCTCAAACTCAAAGTTTAATCTCAATATTGACCAACAGATTTGCTGCTTTCAGCATCAAATCCCTCCCAGGGAACCCCCAGGATGGAGATTCCTTTTAATGTAAAGATATGGGGCAAAGTCAATGAAAGAGAGGACAATCTGAACTTAGCCAAATTTTCTGATAAATTATTCAAAAGAATTGTTTATTATCTACCCTGTATTTTTACAAATGGATTTACATTTAAGTTCTTTACCAGAGGAGTTAAACTTTTCTAGGTTTTAGGTTTTACTTAGAAATGTAGTTTCTTTTTCACAATTAATGTTTCCCTTGGTTTTTTAGGGCTGTTCCCTAAGTCTCAGTTTTTGCATCCAGGCTGTGTGACCGACACTTTGAACACGAGAAGGAATAGGAAACAAAACAGTTGCTAATGCAAATATTGCAAATATTGCTGTTGGAAGACATTTTAGGATTTTTACATATTTTTACATTAACTACAATTAATTATTGTCAAACAGATAAACATATAGCCTTGGTTTAAGATACCAGAGTTAACAAATTCTGTGCTAGTGGCCACAATTATAATTCTGAAATTTTAGGTCTGACTAAGTAGAGACTTCCTCACCATTTTCCTGCAGTTTCCACTGGGCACTTTCCAGCAGGGCAGCAAAGGAAAACAAGGACAGGAAGGCACAGAGGAGGTGGGACATCTGTAGGGGACAAAAACCATTATTAAACTTCACTGAGGCTGGCTGAGCGTGCTCCAAAATCAGCCTGGGGCTGGGCAGGGTGACAAGGACACAAAATCAGTCCCAGGGAGCTGAGGAACATCTCCCCATTCTGAGAGCTCTGGGACTCCATAAAGTGGAATCTCGGGTTTGTGCTGGAGCTGGGGCCGTGGTTTTGATCCACTTGGGATTCTCATGCCAAGGCAGTTTAGGGGGGAATCCTCAGAGGGAATTGTGCCAGTGGGACTGGGCTGGTCCCTCGTTCAACATTCCCTGGGCAGGAAAAGCCCAGCTCGACCCAGTGAACCAATTCCATGAAAAAGGATAAACCCCCGGAGCTGCTGCAGGGTTTTTCTGGATTTTGTTTCCATCCTCTCTGAGGCAGTGACAGCAGGGCCATGCTCAGTGCAGAGCTGCTGTCAGCACTTGCCCGACTGCTCCAGCTCCAGCTCCAATGTCCCCTGAGCTCTCACAGTCTGAATTTCTGAACAATTTCAGGCAAAATTCCTCCTGGAGTGAGTGCCACAGCTCTGTCTGCAGGAGGGGCTGGGAGTGGAGATCACTGCTGCTGTATGTCCAATTATAAATGGATATTTATCCTGAATTTGTTCCAAATATCAGCAGAACTCTCCACAAAACACCAAACACCTTTGCCAAATATTGTCATAACTTGCATTAAAACTTTAATAACAGTCATTTAGATGCACTTCCAGATCTCTTTAAACTGGGAAATAAACCAAATTAACAGATATAGGATCTCTTCAAGAAAGAGATGGTGAATATCTATTCTAACTACAGTGAGAGGCTGTAATGAAGTGGTTTGAGTTGTTTTCTCCTCCCAAACCACTCTTTTTGTGATGAAAGGGGAGTAGCCCTCCTGATTCCTGGAGGGCAGAGTGTGTTCCTGTGCAAATCAGGTCCTGTTGCAGCTCCTGCTGTTCTGAGCATCCTAAATCCTGCTCACGAACCATCCAGTGCCCTTTGGATTTGTACCCAGCTCTTAAAGGAAGCAGGAGCTGCAATGAAGTGTCTGGGGAGTGCCCAGGAGAGGCAGCAGCTCCTGCTGTGCTCAGAGAGGGGCACAAGGCTCAGGGAAAAGCCAATTATTATTGGACAGAAATTACAGAATAACTTAGGTTGGAGAAGAGCTCTGAAATATGTAATATCCTATTAGCAGTGCACTGCATCATTACACTCAGAATTCAGGCAGGATTAGCTGGAATTTCCAGCAGAAAGATTCATTTGGCAACTTTCTGCAAGCTGCTGGTTTCTGTCACAGGAACATGAAATTCATCACCATAAACCTGAAACTGAACACCAAAACAGCAGCTCAGGCTGGGGGAGAGCAGGGGGGCTGGTCCTTCCCCTCCATTCATCACAGTTAAAACCTCCAAAGCAGAAAAGTTTCTCCTGCTTTGAGGGAGAAGCTTCATCATTCAGGTTTTTGATGAAAAGAGATGAAATTTTTGATGAAATGAGAGCACCCCTCCCCCATCTCAAAATTGTATTGAAAAATTAATCAGAACTAAACTCAGTTTCTGAGCACCACCAGTGAGTGCCTGAGCACTTCAGAAATGAGAATATTCCAGCTCCACATGTTCAGGGAATCATGGAATCGCAGAATCATGGAACAGTTTGGGTTGGAAGGAACCTCAAAGCCCCTCCTGTCCCACCCCTGCCATGGCAGGGACACCTCCCCCTGTCCCAGGCTGCTCCAGCCCTGTCCAGCCTGGCCTTGGGCACTGCCAGGGATCCAGGGGCAGCCCCAGCTGCTCTGGGCACCTGTGCCAGGGCCTGCCCACCCTCCCAGGGGGGAATTTCCTCCCAGTATTCCATCTAAACCCACTCTCTGGCACTGGGAGCCATTCTCTGTGTCCTGTCCCTCCATCCCTTGTCCCCAGTCCCTCTCCAGCTCTCCTGGAGCCCCTTCAGGCCCTGCCAGGGTCTCTGAATCCCCCTGGAGCCTTCTCCTCTCCAGGTGACCCCTCCAGCTCTCCCAGCCTGGCTCCAGCCCTGCAGCAGCTCCGGGGCTCCTCTGGGCTCTCCCCAGCAGCTCCAGGTCCTGCTGCTGTTGGAGACCCTGGGGCTGTGCAGGTGGGGTCTCACCTGAGCACAGGGCACAGGGGCAGTGTCCCTTGGTGTCCCCTCCGTGTCCCTCTGCTCTGGAGCTCGAGGGCTGGCACTGGGCCCAGGTTCCTTCACTGAGAATCTCCAAAGGATTCCTGGCAGGAAGGAACCTCTGGGCCTCACCTGAGCCAGTCCCAGCTCCTTGCAGGGCCAGGCCAATGGGACAGAACAGCCAAATAAGGGAGTCTGGCAGTGCTCCCAGCCCAAAACGCCACTTCTGTCCAACAAAAGGATTATTATTGCCTGGTGACACAGGTTACAGCTCCACGTGTGTTTACATGTGCACAGCGTGTGCTGAACTTTATGAGGATATAAACAGTGCCCCGAGGAAAACATCCCAAGAAATACTTTAATCCACTCTCAAAGAAATAATGTTAAATTTTCATTAGTTTTATCTGACAGCTGGGTAAAGAAAGGAGTTCTCACCGTTTCCTGGGCAGCCTCTGGCTGGAGCTGCAGCTGGAGGTTGGCTCTGTGATGTGGAGGAAGCCAAGCTCTGGTCCCAAGGTCTGCAGGGGACAGGGGCGCCTTATAAACGCTGCCTGTCACCACACAGCCACAGCATTGCAACACGTGGCTCCAGTTCCTACTTCACATTGGGCCACAGCTACGGCCAGAAAAAAAAATATTGGGAGTCCCAGGTAAACTTCGAGGAGGAAATGAAATTATGAGATTGTAAAACGACCTTTAATGGTTTGCCAGTCATTTCCTTTCCTCGCTGGTTTTGTGTCTCTCATTCTGTCTCCTCATCACAGAGGAAGAGTGAAGAGAGACCAAATAAACTTCCAAAAGTGGCTGATGGGAAACACAGAATGAAGACAGAAAGAGAAAGTTCAATACACTGAAACTCCTTCTACCTGAAAAGCACCAGACAGAGATAATTACATGACCTCTAATCCAGGCTCCCACATCAATTAGAAGGAAAGGGAATATTAATTTTTAATTGCTGGTTTCGAGTTGTGTTTGTTCTGTGAATTGAGACTTAAGTCAACCAAAAAATAAACAATTAGTTCTATCTTAGAGATATCTGATATTTGCACATTATTGTGCTGCAGTTTTTAAATATCATCTGAACCTGATGTTCCTTTTAGACCTCAGGGACAAGAAGAGCCCCGTGCTCCACATGGGCCTTGAAAATGAGGAAAGACTTCGTGGATTTCTTTTATTATTGTTTGTGAAGTAATTGAATACAAGTCTCTTTATTTGCCAGGCAAACCAAAAATGCACTGCTTATAAAAGCAAAACAAAAACAAAACCAAAAAGAAACCCAAAACAAAAGGTTTGAAACTCAACGTGACACTTTAGGAATTAATGGAGAAACACAGCTCAATTCCAGGTGCTTTCCAGGGGCAGGATTCCCACAGTGCAGCAGCTACAGTGCCAGAATCCAGGAATGGAGGGATGCTGCCTGTTCCTTTGCTACAGAATCCCAGAATGGTTTGGGTTGGAGGGGGCCTTAAAAATCATCTCATTCCACCCCTGCCCTGGCAGGGACACCTCCCACCGGCCCAGGCTGCTCCAAGAACCAAAGTTTAACCCGGCCTTGGGCAGTGCCAGGGATCCAGGGGCAGCCCCAGCTGCTCTGGCACCCTGTCAGGAAGGTCAGGGTCTCTCCACCCTCCCGGAACAATTCCTGCCATGTGCCTCCACCCCTGCCCTCTGCCGTTCCCGTGTCCTGCCCCTCCAGGCTGGGATGGGGTCCCGCTCCTCCCTCCCAGCCCACAGGACACAGCCCCGGGCCCTGCATTCCCGGGCGGCGCTGGTGGCTCCGTGCCCGTCCCGCCGTGCCCATCCCGCTCCTCAAACACGGGAATTCCCTGTGCCAGGGCCGCGGGGAGGGCGCTCCGGGAGCGGCTCTGAGCAGGGGAAAGCTGCTCCCTGCACACCGAGAGAAACCTGACATTGAGGGGAAAGCTGCTCCCTGCACACTGACAGAAACCTGACATTGAGGGGAAAGCTGCTCCCCGCACACTGACAGAAACCTGACATTGAGGGGAAAGCTGCTCCCTCCACACCGAGAGAAACCTGACATTGGGGGGAAAGCTGCTCCCTGCACACCGAGAGAAACCTGACATTGAGGGGAAAGCTGCTCCCCGCACATCCCGAGCGCTGAATCGCGCTCCGAGGGGCTGCGGGTCCGTCCCCGGCACAGAACCGAGCAGCAGGCACGGAACTGCTCACCGGGGATCTGTGCCCGGGATGGATGGAGCAGGAGGGGCTCCGGGCACTTCCAAAGGGACCCGAAGCATTCCCGGGGACAGAGCTGTCCCCTCCTCATCCCCGATTGCCTCTGAAGACACCTCGGAGGAGCAGAGACTCCTTTCCCAGCCCAGCTGCCTGTCCTCATTCCAGGAGCTCAGGGGCAGTGACCCTCTCCCCTCCTGCTGGAAATCCACTCTGAGCCGAGCTGGGGCACGGATCTGTTCCATCTAAGACAATTCCCAATATCCAAAGCCCCTTTTGGGATAACACACAACAGCAAGCCTGAAGTGACAGGAAATCTGGGATCCAAGCAAGGGCAGCAGTGATTTTATTGCACATTTCCTCTCTGTCTCCTCTGCTCCTCACCCCTCTCTGCTCCCATGGATGCGCCTCTCTTTAGTCACAGTGACTAATGTCGAGCCTAGCAAAGGTCTTCAGGTGCCTGCTCACTTCTGAAACATGAGCAGTGCCTAATTAATACCAATAGACACCTAATGATTGTTATTAACACGAAGAAATGCACATTTCAGTGTGTGTTTGCATCAAGCCTTCCCAATGCCCTCGGCTCAGCTCTTGTCCCAGCACCCATGGAGGGACTTGGTGCCCAAGCTTTATGCCAAGAACCCCAAAAGCCAGTCCTGGAGCACGTCTGGGTGGAACTTCCATGATGGGATGGGTTCCTGTGATCCATCAGAGGAATTTTTAAATATTAAAACACAGAGATTGTGAAAAGGTCTTTCGATGACAGCCTGGTTTTCCACTATGAGCTCATTGATTCTGAAGGGGAAATTTGGAGCGGAGCAGCTTCTCCCCATCCTCTCATTCTGCTTCCCCTATGACACCGACACAGAATGTGCAAACCCTGTCCATGCTTTACTTTAATGCCGAGCAAAAACTCCTTTTTGGCAGAAAAGGCCTGTTTGAAAACAGGTTTCCTTTCTTAGGAAGGAAAGAACATCTTTTTTGCTTTGTGGAATGACAAAGAAATCACCCCAATCACCCCAAGGAAAAACAAACAAACAAAAAACCCCCAGTGTAACTTAGGGAAAATGATTAATTATAAAAGGTGTATAATCTGTATGATTCCTTTATATGGAATTCCCTTCAGCACTTAGCTGGTTTTCCATGGATGTCCATTGGCAGATTAATGAGAGAAGGGGAAAAGGGGATTTCATCTCTTGGTCCTGCTCCCTTCTGCCCCAGGACCTCGCAACGTGTAACTCCAGAGCTTTGGGTGTCTCTGCACAAACTCCTGGGCTTGGAGGCAGCACCAGAGCGATGGAAAGAACTGGAAGAGCCTGAGGTGTCTTGCACAAGGATTTTAAAAGAAAGGCAAAGAGAGGTGTGACATTTCCAAAGGGGTTAAGAACCAAAACTCATTTTCTACAGTAAATGACTCTGTAGAGTCAATGGGGTTTGGGTGCTTAAATCCATGAGATGCTTTGGAAATCTCTGTAGGTGCTCGGTGATCGTGGGGCAGGGATCCAAAAGGAACTGGTGTTTCTGATAGAGTCATTGCAGAATTCGTTATCAATCCTCTCTGGCACAGCAGCTGAGGAGGTTCAGGGCATGCACAGGGAGATGCTCAGTGCTGGTCCAAAGTGCAGAGCAGATCCTGCTCCCCCTGGGACCAACCCAGCGCTGCCATCGTAAATCTCACTCTGAGACAAAAGGGAATGAGGGTCCCATCACCTCACACTGCACTGCTGCTCACCTCAGACACTGACACTGAGACAAACCTGACACTGAGATAAACCTGACACTGAGATAAACCTGACATTGGGATCAACCTGACATTGGGATCAACCTGACAATGAGATCAGTCTCCCAGAGTTCAATCTGACATTGATATAAATCTGATATTGAGATAAACCTGACACTGAGATCAGTCTGCCATTGATATAAACCTGACATTGATATAAACCTGACACTGAGATCAGTCTGACTTTGATATAAATCTGACTTTGATATAAACCTGACACTGAGATCAGTCTGACATTGATATAAACCTGACACTGAGATTAGTCTGACTTTGATATAAACCTGACACTGATATAAACCTGACACTGAGATCAGTCTGACACTGATATAAACCTGACACTGAGATCAGTCTGACATTGATATAAACCTGACACTGAGATCAGTCTGACATTGATATAAACCTGACACTGATATAAACCTGACACTGAGATCAGTCTGACACTGATATAAACCTGACACTGAGATCAGTCTGACACTGATATAAATCTGACTTTGATATAAACCTGACACTGAGATCAGTCTGACATTGATATAAACCTGACACTGATATAAACCTGACACTGAGATCAGTCTGACACTGATATAAACCTGACACTGAGATCAGTCTGACATTGATATAAACCTGACACTGATATAAACCTGACACTGAGATTAGTCTGACTTTGATATAAACCTGACACTGAGATCAGTCTGAAGCTCCCAGCTGCAGGCTGGGCTCTTCCCTGGAGCTGCACTCCTTTCTGGGGATGTTGTAACTCTGAACTCCACCATGGGCGCTGCTTGGGCTGTGTTGCAGTGCCGGGGGTGGGGAAATAACATTGCAAACTGAAAGTCAAGGGAAAGGCCCAGCAAATTCATTTCATTGACTGAAATTCAAGGAGCATTTTTTTTGTCTGACAGCTCCTAGAAAAGGAGTTTTCAGTCAAAGCCCAGCCAGGCCATTCTCAGTCCAAGGAGAGTTTGGATAATGCTCTCAGGGACAGGGAGGGGCTGTTGGGGTGTCCAGGAGTTGGAATGATGATCCTTGAGGGTCCCTTCCAGCCCAGGATATTCCATGGTTCTGTAATTAAAGCACCCAGCGAGATACCTGGAAGAAAAAGGAAGTCATGACAACTTCCTATTTTGCTATTAATTATTAATGTATAAATATTTATTTAATGCTAAAGCCTGGGGACCCAAACTGAGAATGGGGACACCAGGATAAGGGATTCAGGAGTTCACAGGAAGATTCAATACCCAGGCAGGATCCAGGCATCTTGCTACATCATTTTTTATCTGTCAGAAAATTCCAAGTTCCTCAAGGTGGGGAAAAGAAACTTTAAATTATGTAATAAGAGCTCTGTCACCTACCTCCCATGACTGTGAGGGAATGAAGTCATACAAGACCTATTTGGAAAGCAAAAACTTTACACCAGTGAACCACTGAAGCATCCCTGAACTTCAAAGAAAATTTTGGAATTACTCCAAATTGCTCTGTGACATCACATCCACTTCTGTAACTCCTTTGCTGCAGTCAAGTTGTAACAAATGGGACAATGCTGTTGTCAACCCCTTAAATTAAAATTCAGGAGCTCTGGCAGGGGAGGGTTTCCAGAGCCCACAGCAGAAGAGGGGGATTGTGGAATGACAAATCCTCCCCTGACTCAGTTTTGTGCTGCCACACGTTTCTGCCTGGGACAGGGCAGATTTTGGTGCCAAAACCTCAGGAATTGTGACCGTCTCCAGGGTCCTGGGCTGTGCCAGGGCTGCTCCAGGAGCACATCCCTGTTCCTGCAGAACTGTGAATAATTCAGAGCAAGGAGAAAGCTTTGCATGAGGGAACTTCCAGCAAGGACTTTCCCAGGAGAATGATGAAAGTGCCTGCCTGGAGTGAGCACATCCCTTCCTGCTGGGGCCAGGGAGGACGAGGATGTGCCTGCAGTTGCTCATTTGGGGAACTGCTCTCCCTTGCTCCTCCCTGTGCGACATCACCCTGATCAAACACCTCAACAGTCCCGGAGAAGAAGTGTCCTTCACCCCGGTGGAATAATTGACTCATGCCAGTAAATTCCTGGAGCTGAGCAGGAATTTTGTGATTTGCCTGAGGAGATATGGGGGGGAAAAAAGTAAGGAAATCAGCCCTACAGCTCTCACACAGTGAGTGTGGGCTCTCCTCTGTCACTTCCTGACTCTGCTCTGAAGGGATTTGGGGGAGCAATCCTCACCATTTCTAGCTGGAAAATGAATGAAACTCACTTTCCAACTCCACGGGGCAGAGCTGCAGAGCACAAAGCTTCCCTGGCCCCAAAATCCATTTGTTTATAAGCTAATTGAGCCACTAATTCATCACTCAACCTTTGTCTGTGTTTTGATTGGATTTTCCTGCTTATTTCTACAGGTGAACTCCCTGGAAGCAAAGCCCATCCGTGTGTGCAGAGCCCAGGGAGTGACACAGGAGGTCCTGATGTAACCCAGGCCTGGGGACTTCCTTTGATCTGCACCAGAGCTTCCCCCAGCGCCAGGGAGTCAATCAAGACACACTTGTGACCACAAGGGACGCGACTTCCTTCCCGTGGTGACAGCCTGGGACTCCTGGAAATCCAGCACCTGGCTCTGCTTCCCTTGGGATCCCGGGTTTGTTTGGAGCTGTGGCTGATTCCTCTGATGCTGAGGGAAAGCTGTGCTAGCTCCCAGTCAGTTCTGGAATTTCTGAGGCAGGGGAGAAGCAGCAGGAAAAACCCTGCATTGCAGAATCCACGAACACACCCGTGACAAGCTCAGGAGTTAAACATTGATATTCTTATGCAACACTTGTTTGTACCTGTAATAAAAATTATATCAACTTGAAACGTCCTGTTTCAGTTTCCTCCACCTCTAATGAATGTCTGAGATTAAGAACGGCTGGAGAGAGCTTTAGTCTGGCAGTGGTAACAATAAATACCTTTGTCAAAGGAATTACTGTTTGCCCTGAGCAAATGAGCTTCAATCCTGATTGACATCAATCCTGGGATCATGTCTGGAGAGTTCAGCAGAAAACCACTTCCACCAGAGAGTGCAGCCCAGTACAAACCAGTTACTGGTGCACAGAGAGGGGATGGAGCACACCGGGGAGAATTTTTCCTCCAGCAGCTGAATTTAGCTCACTCTGCTCAAGTGTCCCGAGCATCCTCATGGAAGGGCACTTCCACCTGGAGCTGCAGGGAATTCCTGCTGCCTGAAAGGGCAGGCTGTGGTTGGCACGGTGAGCCTGGAACTGCTGCAGGGACCTGGCACTGCTGAGGGACCTGGCACTGCTGCAGGGACCTGGCACTGCTGAGGGACCTGGAACTGCCCCAGGGACCTGAAACTGCCCCAGGGACCTGGCACTGCTGCAGGGACCTGGAACTGCCCCAGGGACCTGAAACTGCCCCAGGGACCTGGCACTGCTGCAGGGACCTGAAACTGCCCCAGGGACCTGGCACTGCTGCAGGGACCTGAAACTGCTCCAGGGACCTGAAACTGCCCCAGGGACCTGAAACTGCCCCAGGGACCTGAAACTGCCCCAGGGACCTGGCACTGCTTCAGGGATCCAGCCCTGCCCAGGGGATCCAGCCCTGCCCCGGGGATCCAGCCCTGCCCGGGGATCCAGCCCTGCCCCAGGGATCCAGCCCTGCCCCAGGGATCCAGCCCTGCCCAGGGGATCCAGCCCTGCCCCGGGGATCCAGCCCTGCCCCGGGGATCCAGCCCTGCCCCAGGGATCCAGCCCTGCCCAGGGATCCAGCCCTGCCCCATGGATCCAGCCCTGCCCCGGGGATCACCACAGCCATGGGATGTGGGCTGTGACCCAAGGCCAGCCTCATCCCTGGAGTCCCCACACGGAATTCTGCTCCAGGGGTGGCATTGCAAGGAAACACAAACCTCTGATCTGCTGCAGGGCTGTGAATAACTGAGGGCAAAGTTTATTCTGGGCTGGGAGGTGGCTCCACGCCTTTGTTCACAGAGGCACCGCCAGGATTTGGGAACAGCCAAATCCTGAGCAGCCCTGGGTTCCCTCTGGGACAATTCTGTAATGACCATCGAATTCCAGGGGCTGCATCTGCTCTGCCCTTTCCTGACAGTTCATGGAGGAGAAATGGGGAGAAAGGAACCCCGCAAATATTGTAACATCTGATGCACAAAGGGCTCTTTAGAACAGCTCTGCCTGAGCAGGGCAGAGAGAACTCCACTCACTTGCACTGCAGATTTATTTCTATGTAATAAACCAAAAGCAAAGGAAATGTGGGGATGAAGAAACCCACAAATTCTGCTTAATAACCTTGATTTTTGTGAAGGGAATGAGGGTCCCATCACCTCACACTGCACTGCTGCTCACCTCAGAGCTGAACCAGAGGCACCTGGGTTGGGAGATCAGAGTCAGAATCCTGCCAGGCAGAGATGTGGCTGGAAGAACTCAACTTGCGCGGTGTAACCCAGGTGTCAGAGCAGTGCAGAAAGCCCTGGGTGAGCTCTGTGCAGCCTCTGTGTCACTAAAACACAAAGAAGGAGGAGACTCCTCACCCCCACTTCTTCCCTTACACAAACCCCTCTGTTGAAATCCAGCAGAATGCAAAGCAGCTCAACCAACGCTCCTCACCAGCCACCCCAGCACTCTGCACCTGGGAAGGAAAACCTCAAGCCACTTCTCTTAAAAGAACTGAGATTTTCTGTTGCAAGGGGAATCCTGGTCAAAACAAAAGAAAAAAAATCCCCTTTCTTTAACCTTGGGGAGGGGTGGAGTCCCCATCCCTGGAAGTGTTCGAGGAGGAGCTGATGAGGCACTGGGGGCTCTTTATCCTGACCCCAACCAAAGCCATTCCAGGTGCTGCCACTGCTGCCCTTGGAAGCTGAGCTGGGCCCCCCCAGGATCCCACTGGAGCACATGGGGGATAAAACAGGCACTATCCCATTAATTAATATAAAATTACCTTAATTTAAAATAAAATTAATTTTTAAAAATAATTATTTTAAAAATTAAATATTTTCAACGAATTTAAAAATTAATTTAAAATCAAATAATTTAAAAGTTGAGGTGATTCTCAGGCTGTTTGCAAGTGTCCAATAATTATCTATAAATCCAAGCAGTGTGGATGCACAAATAGCCAGGAGAACCCTGCCCTTCAGAAAGGTTTGGGCTGGGCTAAAAGGGAAAAGAGCTGAAATTTGTTCAGGTTTGGGCAGCTGAAATGGCCACACAGAGATAGGAAGGGTTTTAGATTTCTGTGGGAACAGTTTAAAGTCTCACCGTAATTATTGGGAGAACATGGGACACTCAAAGTTGTCCTGATAGATTTGGGGACGGAGGCAGGGAGCAGAAATAAAGAAAACCAGAAAAACAAAGATAGAAACAGAAGGAAAGCAAAGCAGAGACATTTAAAGTCAAATTCCAAAATCTACTTTTGGGGAATTTTATTTTTAGGGACTTAAAGGAAAATTACTAACAAAACCCATTCCAAGTCCATTTTGCCTCTGGTTCCAGCCTTGATTAGTTTTGATCAAAAATCCCTCCCAAATGTTTGGATCTCCTTTCTCCTTGCTGAGGACTTTCTGGGGTAACGAAGCATTTGGTAAAAAAGAAAATTCCACCTTCACTCACAATTTCACTGGAAAGAAACTCCCTCACTCTGAGTTTCGGCAGCGTTTTTTGGTCGTTTGACAAACCTGGTGGAGATGTAAAAACTGTGCTGAAACTACAGAGGGAAAGAGGAAGCGGAGCCCAGCATTTCCCAGGTAACTGCAGCAGTTCTCAGTGAGGAACAGCCCCAGGATGAGGTGGCTCGGCAGGATCAGCAACACCAGGAATTCCTGGAAAAGCCCTCCCAGCCCATGGAGCCCAGCCTTGTCCCCAGCCCGGGGACATCCCTGCAGGAATGGGGGCTGCAGACCTCCCTGAGTGCCTGAGCAGCCTTTCCAGAGGGAAATGTTCCCTTCCAGGAGGGAATTCCTCCGGATGATGCAGGTCCTGCTGCCTGCAGGGAGGGATGCTGCAACCCCAGCCCGGGGTGTCGCTGTGGGATCCCCCTGCTGGAGCCCTGGTCACTGAGAATTCCAGACTTTCTGTGCTAACAAACCTAACCCCAAGCAAACACTGCATTTGACCTAAAACTGGAGAGAAAGCTTCCAAAATTAACTATGAGTGCGTAGTTTAAATAGAAGTATGTAATATCACATAATAAAAAAATTAAAGTTTTAAAATATACTAATATATATAAAGCAAGATGGAAGTTTTAGAGCAGAGGCCAGTCCTTTTTCACCTCCTCCATCAGTCTAAGTAGTATTTTGTAATTAGATAGCAAAGTCTGCATTGTGGGCCATGACTAGTTAGTTATTAAAAGTAAAAATAATTCAAGTGTCATTTCTTAATGAAACAGTTTATGCTTAAAAGGGCTTGTAGAAAAAAAGATAACTATCTTTTAGTTTGTTAGCTAAAAGTGCTGTAGAACTCACAGCTTGTAAGACTGGAATATAAATAAATAAACATCTGAAGCCAAACAAAAACTACTGTCTGTCACATTTAATCCCAACTCTAGCAAAAAGATGATAAAATTCAACATCCCCCCATTCTCAGACTTTCAGTTTGGAAACCCCAGCACAGCCCGAGCTTTGCTGTTTCCTCCTGAGATCTCCCTGGCTGCCCCTCCTTGGCAGAGCCTCTCGAGGATTGTCAGAGCAGTCAAAACATCCCTGTGGTTTCAGTGACGCCGGGTGGCAGCGGGCAGCAGGGGAGGCTCTGTTATGTAAGAAATGAAGAAACGAGGAGGCGGCTGCAGAACTTCCCCCAGAACGGGCTGGGAGACCTGGCCTGACCTCAAAAGCCACAAGGCTGAAACTGGCTCCTGTCCCAGCACGGCGAGCCCCGGTCACCGCCGGAGCGCTGCGTGTCCCGGGATGGGGCTGCCTCAGAATCCCGAATCCCTGAGCTGGAATTCCCTCCCAGCCCACCGAGCCCCAGTGTGCCCATCCCACCCTGTCCCCAGCCCGGGGCACTCAGTGCCACCTCCAGGGGCCACCTCCAGGGGCCACCTCCAGGGGCCACCTCCAGGGGCCACCTCCAGGGGCCACCTCCAGGGGCCACCTCCAGGGGCCACCTCCAGGGGCCACCTCCAGGGGCCACCTCCAGGGGCCACCTCCAGGGGCCTCCAAACCTCCCCGGGCAGCCCCTGCCAAAGCCTGGCCACCCTTTCCATGGAGAAATTCCTGCTGCTGTCCAGCCTGAACCCTGCTCTGCATGGATTGCACTGGTTTTTTTATTACAGACCATGATAAAGAAACTGGTTCTTTTCATTTGCTAAGAAAACCTTTTCAAATGTGATTTTCCAGTGCTTCCCTTTGACATAAATCCCCCACCATGCTCCACTGGACGTTGACCAATCAATTCTTGTCATATTTTTTCCATGTCACCACAGTGCTGTACCTATGGATGGTGACTTGCACCAACTTTGGAGTCAGGATTTGGCTGATTTGGTTTCCAGGTGCTGAAGAATTGCAGTTATCTTTCTGCTCCTTTAAACAACAGAATATTTAATTCAGAATGAACAAAACCCTTGTGTTCAGCTCCCTGGGTCAGGATTTCCCTCCTGTTATTTATACCTGAGCCTTGGGGAATGATAGTAGGAGTTAAAATGGAAATTAAATACAAACAAGGAGGATTTTAATTTCATAAGAAGAAAAGCTAAATGTACACAACTCCAAATTCTCATCAGTGCTTAGCTGGTGGCAAAGTAAAACATCAAAATAAAGTCTGAAGATGGTTTTTTTTCAATCGAATTTGTAATTTGGCAGAAAGGCACCAATTCAGTGATAGAAACTCCAGAGGAGCTGGAGCTGTGTGACTTTCATCCCTCGTGTCCACAGCACCCCCCTTCCAAAGGGAGTTATTCCTTTGGGCTTTTACTCATATTTAGCAATGGACGTGTGATGTCAGTCAGTTTAGGTGTCAGACCCTTGCAGCACTTGGAAGAAGCAAACCCAAACTGAAAGCACGGAAGTCCCAGCGTGTCACGTTGTCCCTGTGTCACCAGGAGCCTCCGGGCACCCAGAGGAGGCACAGCCACACACGGGAACAGGAAAGAGGCAGGCAGGACTCATGGCCACAATTTGAATAAAAGCTTTTGCTCCTGTGTGGTCACCAGAAGCACACGGGAGCAAACCCTTTTATTTGCTCCTGTTTATTTTATTTGTTCCTGTTTATTTTATTTGCTCCTGTTTATTTCATTTGCTCCTGTTTATTTCATTTGCTCCTGGTGGGCAGCAGAAGCCCCAAGTTCTCCCTGACAAGAACCTGCTCCAGGCTGCCCCAGGGCTGTTCCCTGTGCCCAGAGTCCCCACCCTGTCCCCATCCCCTCCTCCCTCTTCTCATCCCTCTGGTCACAAGCTGAGTTTCATTCCTTTCTGGAATGTCTGAAATTCCCCACCACCCCTAGTCTTTTTTTCCTTTTCATTCCCTCCACACTCCCTTCCCTCAAGGGCATTCAGCAGAAGCTCCTCTGCTTTGGAGGTAAAAAATAAAATAAAGCTGCATGAAACACTTGACTTGAATCCTGTACATTGCCTGAAATTTATACAGTTTACACCCATTTTTAGCTTTTCCTTGTATTTAATTCCAGGCCTTGGTTTACCCTTTGTTTTATCTGCAGTGTCCAAGCAGATCCTGAATTCCCAAAGCTCGATGATTCCCAAAAATAGCCCAAGAGAAGCTGCAAAGTTTTATCCAAACTTTGTGAACATTTTCTCCAAACTCAGACCTCATCAAAACTTTTGAGATCACTGCTGGCATCAGAAAGTTCAGTTGTGTGGCTGACATTCAAATTGGGCAATGAATGTATTTTCCACCCTGACTCCAAGTCTTGCTTCTGGTGCCAACAAAATTCACATGACCCAGAGCAAGTCTGCAAGGCCCCGAGATGACATCAAAACAAAATCCTGCCAATGGCTTTTTTTAGGAAATGAAAAATTGTTCATGCCAACTTGGCCAACTTCAGACCAGAAGAACTGAACTGGGGGAATAAAACCCAGAAACCTGCTCTGGACAAGGGGGTTGGCTTTGGACACCCCTGCAAAGGGCACACAGTTCATGCTCTGAGTTCAGCTGCTCTTTTTGTCCCACTGCTCTTTGTCCTGCCACTCCAAGACAGCCCAGCCGTGGTGGAGAGACCTCTGGGATAAAAGATTTGGGAAGAGGGAAAAACCCTGCACTCCATGGTAAAAATTGAATGAGATTTTATCTCACTGTGGCAGCTGTTTTGGAAGAAAAGGCAAAAATGGGGAGAGGAATGGGGAGCACAGGAGAAGGGAAAGGACACCTCCCCCTGTCCCAGGCTGCCCCAAGCCCTGTCCAGCCTGGCCTTGGGCACTGCCAGGGATCCAGGGGCAGCCACAGCTGCTCTGGGCACCCTGTGCCAGGGCCTGCCCACCCTGCCAGGGAACAATTCCTGCCCAAGATCCCATCCAGAGCTCTCTGGCAGTTTCCAGCCATTCCCCCTCATCCTGGCACTCCAGGCTCTTTTACTGGGGTCTGACATTCAGAGACACCCAAAACATCAGCACTGTCCAAGCTCAGTGCACCAAGACCAAATTTACAGCAGAAAATGGCACCTGATCCACTTCCCTCTTCCACTTCTGCAACTCCCTTCATTGTTTTAATAATCTCATTCCATGATTTCTACCTTCCCTCCAAGAAATTCACGTTGACAGTCTCGGCACTCTCACAGTCTCAGGGGGGATTTACCACGGTATTTGATATTGTAGAATTAAAATACTGCAAGATTAAGTTACCTGCCTGAAGGAACACAAACACACCATTTGTTTCTGTCATGTGCTCCAGTTACAACCTCAGTCCTCTTCTTTTTAGGCAAATAATTTCCAAAAGGGGAAAGAAACCCTATAAAGAATTTCCGTTGTCGAGGGTCACACTGTGTCTTTTACTTCTGAGTCAGAAATTCACTCCCAGCTTTAATCTGCAGTGACTGATCTGCCAGGGGGAGCTTCATAGAAAGTGGAGTAGTTTCAGGGCACTTTCTGATGGATAAATCCCCATCACAGACTCAGACCAAGGGTGAGCTCACCAGCAAGGCTAAAGCTCACAATTCATCTCAGAATGAACAAGCTCCAGAGCAATTCCTTAAAAAAAAATGTACAAGCAGTCATTTTCTTCAGACTACTTCCTTTTTCTGTTATTTTCCCTGTATTCAGTTCATGTTTTTGGCTGATTCAGAAGCCTCTGGGCAGTTGTGCCCATTCCCAAGGCTCTGCTGGGCATCCACCTCCAGCTCCTCTGTGCCCAAAGGGCTTCCAGGAGCCAGAGCCTGAACAGAGGCTTTGCTCCGTCTTAGGGGAGGCTCAGGGGGGACAGCAGCAGAAATTTCCCCATGGAAAGGGAGCTCAGGCCTTGGCACTGCCCAGGGAGGTTTGGAGTGCCCATCCCTGGAGTGTCCAGGAAGGGCTGGAAGTGGCACTGAGTGCCCTGGGCTGGGGACAGGGTGGGGATGGGCACAGCCTGGATTCAATGGGCTGGGAGAGCTTTTCCCACCTCAGGGATTCTGTGGATCCGTTTAACACCAAACATGTGAGCAAAAAATGGCCTTAACTCCAAGAGAAACCAAGGGTAAAACCCAGAAGGTTGAGTAAAACCAGCGTGTGCTCCTTTTCCCCATAAACTGCAGGAGGGCAGGGGCAGCCCTGGAACCTCCCTGCAGAGCAGCGCCCTGGGGGCTGTGGAAAGCAGAGCAGGCACTCTGAGCTTGGGGGTCTCTGGTTGCTGAAGGCTCCTCCTGCACCAGCTCAGCCTCACCCCAGGATAAAACCCTGAGTTCCACCCCCAGTGCTGCTCCTGGCTCCAGACTGTGCAGGGACACAAAGTCCTCCTCTGCCAGGTCCTGCTCTGAAAATGCACCCCGGGAGAGGCTTCTCCCTTCATCTCCTCCTGTTCACAGCTCATTTAGCACTTTGCTTAAGAAAATATCCAAAATTCAAGCTGGCCCTGATTTGCCAAGCCCTGTGTCAGTTGTTGGTTGATTTTCTCATCGCCCAGCAGCAGATCCCAAACAAACCCATCCCCAGCTGCCCCTGCTCTCCCCCTGGCAAATCCCACTTGCCCTGGAGGATTCCCTGCTGTGGACAGGAGCTGCTTTGTGCCTCCCCTGCTCAGGCTCTGGCAGAACTCCTCTCCTGTAGCATTCCCAAAGCACAGTCTCAGTTCTGCAATGTTTGCTCAGGAGGCTTTCAGACTCAGACTGTTTTGACAAAATCCTTGTGGTTTGAGGAAAAAAAACCCCACGCACGAGCACAAAGCCATAGATAGGGCTGAGGAATGGCATCATCCTCCTGAGGTGAACAGAAATTCCATGTTTGCTTTCAAGTATTTATGAGAAAGAAACCCTTTTCCTCGAAAAAGCTTCTTGTGGAGACTCATTTCAAATAGAGAGAGGGAAACAAGCTCAGCTTCTGAACCCTCAGAGCTCAGATTCTGTGCCATGAAGTTTCCACCTTGGAGGTCTCTCCCAGGCACTGCATGTCCTGAACCACAGCCTGCAGCCTCTGTGGTGCTTTTTGGGTGCACCCCACAGGCTTCAGACCTGGACTCTTTACATCCCCTGTGCCCCTGACTGTCTTTGATTGGAAGGTACAATAACCAAAAATGGCTTTAAAATACCCAAATATCTTATTTAACAGGGTGGTTTTTTTAAACCTTCATTTTCTACACATTATTGGCATGACCATCATGCCATGAAGTGGAGAAGTGAGGCAGAGGAACATTGAGGGGTGAATCTTTTATCTTAAATCTCTTGCTTTTTACTAGATTTGAATCCAGCCAGACTTACCCCGTTTGGAAGCCCATCCTTGTCTTGGGATGCTTCTCTGGAGGAGACCCAAGGAGAGAGCCCTGTTAGAAAGAGAAAATTTGGGTCTTATCTCAGCAGAACAACATTTCTGTGTCTGTGCACATCTGAGAGTCCCAGGAGAGCCCTGAACCAAAACTTCACACTCCCCTTTAACTCCTCCTTTGCCCCCAAATCTGCCCCACAGGAGTTTCTACCTTCCCAAAAAAAGGTGATTTTAGGAGGGTGGGAGCACCGGGGTCCTGTTATCCCTGAGCCCTGAACAGCAAAGCAGTTTCCACACGGAGCAAAGCAAGACAAGCAGGGTACAACGAGGTTAAAGAGAAATATTTTACTAAAAAATAGGGCAAAGCAGGACAACCTTGAAGTTCCTCCATTGGGTGCTAATGCTCGAGGGCTCAGCCACTAGAGGGAAATGTAAGATAAGGGAAAAGGGAACTCAACCCTCTCCAGCTGCAGCTGCGCCTGCTTTCCAAAACTCCGATTTTAGTGACGAAATGTATTTAGTTATTTTGAAAACTGAGCATTGGGAAGAAAGGAAAAGGGAAGGAGCAGCAGGCAGAGCATCTTTTCTTTGAATTCTCCTTTTTAAAGTGGAGAAAGAGAAAGCATTCGTATTACATTAACTCCGATGAGACTTTAGACGGTTGCAGATGTGTTCTTAGTGGTAAAAGCAAAGCCCTTTGGGTGATCAAATAATTTAATTTTCTAGGCAGAATTAGGAAATAATCAGCTGAAGAGATTCAGTGGAGACAGGCATTCACTGCAGAGGAGAGGGAAAAGCTCTGTTTAGTGACAGGTGCTTCTCACAAGGTAAGAATTGATCAAAAGGGACAAGAAATTGAGACATCCGGGTCTGCTTGAACAGTGCCTGAGGATGGCAGTGAAATGCGATGTCTGTTCGGGCTGGCTTTGCAATAAAGATGCCACATGGCATTTTCCTATTCACACACGGGAGGGACACCATCAAACCCCACCCCAAAGGCCCTTTCTCCTCACAATATGCAGCTTTTAGGAACTTTTAAATGTCACTTATGGCACCAATGTGGGAGCTTCACACTTCACATCACCGGTGTTCCTTTGCCTCCCTGAATTGGGCACCGTCCCCACTGCTCAGACTGCACACCAGGGAGTGTGTGCTGCTGAGGAACGCATTTCTGGGATCCTTCAGCAGTCCCTGCCCTGCTCCCCACTGGATCAGTGACCCTGAATTGTTCGTGCACTTCCAGCAGGGCACAAACAGCCCTGGAGCTGCACCCGGGGGTGTCACACACCTCGGGAGGCACAGCAAGCACCCAGCTCGGAGCTGGATTTCAGGGGTTTGCTCAGCAGCTCCTGTCCCTCCTGCCCCTCCTGCCCCTCCTGTCCCTCCTGCCCCTCCTGTCCCTCCTGTCCCTCCTGTCCCTGCTGTCCCTCCTGCCCCTCCTGCCCCTGCTGTCCCTCCTGTCCCTCCTGTCCCTCATGTCCCTCCTGTCCCTCATGTCACTCCTGTCCCTCTGCCCCTCCTGTCCCTCTGCCCCTCCTGTCCCTGCTGCCCCTCCTGTCCCTCCTGTCCCTCATGTCCCTCCTGTCCCTGCTGCCCCTCCTGTCCCTCCTGCCCCTCCTGTCCCTCCTGCCCCTCCTGTCCCTGCTGTCCCTCCTGTCCCTCCTGTCCCTCCTGCCCCTCCTGTCCCTCCTGTCCCTCCTGCCCCTCCTGTCCCTGCTGTCCCTCCTGCCCCTCCTGCCCCTGCTGTCCCTCCTGTCCCTGCTGTCCCTCCTGTCCCTCCTGTCCCTGCTGTCCCTGTTGTCCCTCCTGTCCCTCCTGTCCCTCCTGTCCCTCTGTCCCTCCTGTCCCCAGGGCACACCTGAGTGCCTCAGTCCAGTCCTGCCACCAGCAGTGCCTTGCTGGGCACCCGATTAATCCCACAAAACTCCCCCGGGGCAGTGCTTGAGGCAGATCCTCCACCAGCACGGAATGCAATCAAGAAATTGAGGGTTGCACAAGGACCTCTGAGGGTTGCAGTGCAATGCATAAAGATTTGGTGTTCAGCAGACAAGAGCAGCTGGAGGGGTTTGCTTTGACAGCTTTATGGATGATCCCAGGGCTTCATTTCACACAAAATGCACTCACCCATGGCGGTCCCGTGGCCCAGGGGCCCTGCAGAGCCTCTCCAGGGGCTGAGTTCCACCCCAGTTCTCATCCCAGCCCCAGGAGGTTCCTGGGGGATCGCTGGTGGCTGCTCCTCCATCTGGTGCACTTCCACCAGTGACAGCATGGCCCGATGATTCATCAAGTCTGGCTGAGGAGATTGTGAAATTGGTGTTTTAAAAGCCACAGAAATGTTATTTTTACAGGAATTCTGGTTGTTACCTCCTGTATATAACACCTGCCATGGGGAGAACATTAAATATTCTCCCAGCTCCCTTTATGGACATCTGGTTTGGTGTGATTTGGATTCTGATCTGGATCAATCACAGGGGAATATCAGATTTATGCTGGTCCTGTAGCCCCTGAACGTCACCAGGCCAGGACCTTGCAGGTTGTTGTGTTTTCTGTTTTAAAGGTTTATTAGCCAATAGTCTACTGCCACACAGATTGTTTTTACTTTCACACCAGTAGCTAATTAAACTGTTTCACAGGTCCTGCTGCAATGAGGACTTTTTTATCCAATCATACAGTGACACACAAACTGCTACACTGTAAAACCTTTTACTATTTCTGTAACCACTTCTGTATCCAACCTTTAAAACCTTAAAACTCTCCACTACCTAGCTTTATGTGTTTCTATCTAACTACAAAACCCACAATTTCGCTTATGGTCTCTAAATCTGGAGCCTTTTCCAAGGTCTCAGGTGGAGCCCTGTATTCTCTGCTGGGTTTGGACCTGCATGCACAAGGTTTGAGAATTTTCTGTGCCTGGATTTCCACAGGGAGAGGTGAAGTTTTGCTGCCTGGTTTTGCCCATAAAGTCACATTTTCCTCAAACCAGGTCTCCTCCAGAGCTCCACCAGGCGTGTGTGGGGCCAGATAAGAGCTCATTTCCATATGTGTGCAATCCAGCCTCTCAGTGCTGTTGGAAGAAAATCCAGCTTAATAAACCTAAAAATATAATTTCTTTCCGCAAACAAGTTCAATTGGGAGATGAAATTGGGGCCTGGAACTGAGGGGTGTTTACTTTAAAAGGGCAGTTTGGAGCTTGTGGCATCTCCACAGCCCCCGGCCTCAAAGCTCTGCCAGGAGTGACACCCCAGAACTCCTGCCCCAGAGCCTCTGTGCCAGCACTGGGCTGGGAGCACTGTTTGATGTGGAATCCTAAAGCTAATTAGGAATTTCTGGACCTCTGGGATGAGCTTTGTTACAAGAATTAAAAATCTAAATCTGCAGCAGGAAATTGAAGCTCTGGGAAATGGTCAGTTGGTAAAAATGGCTCTGCTGGTAAAAAGGGAGCAGGGAATAAATCCTGAGCTCATTTCCCTGACTGAGGGCAGAAGAAAGGGAAAGATTTGGTGCCAAGCTCGAGGTCCTCCAAGGCCCTACCCAGCAGTTTCTCTCCCAGGGCTGGAGCTCCTCTCCTCTGAAGGAAACCTCTGATGTCCCAGCTCCACAAGAGCTGGGAAGGAAATCTCTCTTTGGTCAAACTGGGAGTGATCCAAGCCCGAGGAGAGCAGAACAAATTCGTGGTTTCCTCCTGCTCCCCAGAGAGCCTGGGAGTGCAGCAGCCTCTGCCAAAACGTCCCAGCCATCTGCTGTCTGTGTTTTCTGAGCTCCCAGGAGGAGGCTGGGGTGGGACCATGCGAGATGAACTCAGTGCTGCCCCTGGGGATGCTGAGGGATCCTCTGGTGCTGCACCTGCCTGAATTTCAGAGGGAATAAATACCCCATTCCCATGGATCCCACCAAAACCTCAGCCTTCATTCATGCAGAGCTGCTTCTCTCATTTAATGACAGTTCATGGCTTGGCATTGCCCCACCAAGTTTGTCTCATTTTCCTTTCAATTTCTCTCCAGAAAATTAGAAATAAAACATGGAAGTGTTTCCTGCTGCTCTGCTTCTCCCAAGAAAGAGATGGGAGCAAGGATGTTCCTTCCTGTGGCTCCCTGGGTAAGACCAAGAACACTGAAGCTGTTCTAGTGAGGAAAGAGCTGGCCAAGAACAGGTGGAACAGCCCAGGAGCTCCCTGGGGAGCAAAAACTCCACAGGGAAGCTTTTCTGGCATTGCTGTGATGAGCAGAAAGTTCTCTTGTGCTGGGGCATCCCCTGGGAGGAATTCCCACCAGCTCTGGTGTCTTACAGAGAGGGAATGAGAGTTCCAGAGTGTTTCCTCTCTAGATGGACACACGGAGCCAGGAAGATGAAGTGAAGGTGCTTTTTCTCCCTTGTTCTCAGTGCTCAGTGATGAATTCCTGTGTTTCCTCCCTTGCTCTGTGTCCAGTGATCAATTCCTGTGTGTTCTCCCTTGTTCCCTGTGTCCAGTGATGAATTCCCGTTTCCTCCCTTGCTCTGTGTCCAGTGATCAATTCCTGTGTTTCCTCCCTTGCTCTGTGTCCAGTGATCAATTCCTGTGTGTTCTCCCTTGCTCTGTGTCCAGTGATGAATTCCCGTTTCCTCCCTTGCTGTGTGTCCAGTGATGAATTCCCGTTTCCTCCCTTGCTGTGTCCAGTGATGAATTCCTGTTTCCTCCCTTGCTGTGTCCAGGGATGAATTCCTGTGTGTTCTCCCTTGTTCTGTGTCCAGTGATGAATTCCTGTTCTCTCCCTCGCTCAGACAGCAGCAGTGCCCTTTCCCTGGAAGCCCTGAATCCCTGGATACGCAGCTCCCACGGTCCCAGTTCTCTCCTCTCCTCTCTAAAGAGACCCAGCTCAGAGCCGGCGCTGCAGGAGGGGAGGGAGCTGCAGCAGGCAGGAATCGTTTGCTTGCCGTGACCTCCAGGACATTCCCAGAGGGATCAGTCACATCCAGCAGCTCCATCCCCACAGGGCAGAGCTGCTGAAATCTCTCTCCTGCTGGTCCCCTGCCAAACATCAAAAGCACTTTTCATGCAGAGCAGCTCAACAGAACTGACAGTGTGAAGTGAGGGGAGGCCAAAGATGAATGAGAATGGAGCAGGATCTAAAACCCACTTGCAGCTGTTGAATTCCCCCCAAGGAAGCAGGGGAAAGCTGCTTTTGAGTATTCTGCTTCATTTGGTTCTGTTCTTCAGCCTTTTCCCTCAAAAATCTGCATTTTCCTTTAAGGCAAAGCTGCAGAAATTGGAGGTGGTGATGAACAGTTCCTCTGCTCCCCTTCTCGGGCTCATTTCGTGTGTTTATTGTTGTCTCTTGGGCTGCTGTCAGCTCGAAGGGAGCAAAGGCATTGACAGGTTTTCATTTCCCCACACTGACACCCCTCTTACAAAATCACAATCAGCAGCTTGGATTTTAGGGACAGAAACGGCAGAAAGGAGCAGTCATTATGTTCTGCAACATTCTCCCTCATAATCCCCTCACTCCTCACCAGCCCCTGCAGACTATTTTTTCTCATGCCATTTGATTGGAAAAAAATCCCTAATCTGTTCCCAGTCACTTGAGAAAATATCTGTCTGTGTATTTTGGGCATTGATGTAAAAGTGATGTACATTTTCCATCTCTCCATTAACCCCCACTCTCATCCCACAGGGTTGCTGCCTCTGTCCTTTCTTCCTCTGCTCTTTAGGGTACAACATGAAATTTTCTCTTCTCTCAGGGCTGCTGGTACCACTTGGAAAGCTCAGTTAACACAGGATTTTTTTTCCCTGTGCCCAAGCAATTTTTTTCCCTTGGAATCTCCCTTCAAGCCCTTTTAGTCGTGGCTGAGTGAGGGCAGCCTCTGCACCCAGCAAGTTTTACACAGACAGAAGGGTCATGAAACTGAGACCTGCTGGGCTTCTGTGCCCAGGGGAGGAGCAGAGCACCAAGAAATGGCCCAGACAGAGGCTGGGGGTGATAACTCTTATCTGTCTTTGTGATTTTAACCCAGAAAAATTCCTTCCCTATTGGAGGGAGGGACATTTAAAAAGAACGAATGAAAAGCTGTGGGAAGTGCAAGAAGATCTTTGGAGTCAGGAGGAGATTCTGTTAGTAACAAACTTTGAATTTTTTGTTAGTACAGGATGAGGTACTGAGAAATCTGAGCACCTCAGTTTGAAAGGAACATGAGCAGTCTGCACTCCCCTGTCCCTTTAGACACTGCAGATCACACCCTGAACTTTGAGCAGGGAATTTGGAGGTGCTCAGAGGCTCCTCTTTCCCTCCCTGTCTGGATTTGCACTGCACTGACCCTGTTTGAAGGTCACCTCCCGCTCCCTGCTGGGATGGACCAACAGAGGAATTAACAATATGCCTGAAATATCATTTCCAAGCATCCTCCTCCCTCCTGCTGTTGCCTCCTGGAATAAAGCTGTAGTTAGTCAGTCCTTTCCTCCAGGGACAGAGGTGCCAAGGCAGGGAAGGTGATTTAGAGAAGACAGATGAGAAAGGTTGAATAAATGTCTCATTTAGGGCCTGGTTGTGCTATTGTTATTCATGAGGAGTCATTGCTTATTCCCACCAGGACCTACTCTTGGATTAACCTCGGCCTTAGCAGAAAAGGCCTTAAAAAGTCATTTTTGGCAGGAGAGCTGCCCAGCACCCCCCTGCAGTGCAGCGGGGCCAGGACCAGCCTGAGCTGCCACAATTCACTGAGAGCCCCTGCACGGGCTGGCACCTCCACAAGCAACAGAGCAGCTCCAGAATTCCAGAGGGAAATGAGAGGAGCTGATCAAGCTGAGAGTGCTCCTGAGTCATTGCTGCGGGTGCTGAGCCATGTCTGACTGCTCCAGTCAGACTATTGCTCCATCATCTCTCACCTGAAAATCCATCACTGCTGGGGATGGGTGCTGGGAACTCAGCTCCTCATTATCCTCAAATGTCTCTGCATTAAATCAAAAAGGAAACATTTCTTCTTTTTTTCTCTCTGAGCATGAAACTGGAGAAGTTTCTGAAGTACAAAGTTTGGAAGAGATTCCTGAGGACTTTACACCTCTTTTATAGAATTTGCTCAGCCCTGCGGGGTCTCCCTCTCCGGGGATATCCCAGAGCAGTCTGGGCACAATCCCTGAGCTCTGGGATGGCCCTGCTGGGACCTGCCCTGGTCCCTCCCAGCCTGAGCCATCCTGGGGTTCTGTGGGTGCAGAGAACCACACGGATCTCCAAAATATTTTGGATAATTCAGCAGGAAGGGCTTGAGAGAGACAGGGACCAAATTCCCAGTCAAGTGTCAAAAGGCTTTTCAATTTACCTCAGATTAAAAAAACCCAAACAAAACAACAAGGAAGTTTTACAGTGTGGTTTCTTTGTTTCCTCTGCTGCTGCTCTGCTGTGACTTAAGAAGTTTTTAATCTCATCTGCCCCGAGCTCTCAGAGCCACAGCTGCTGTGCCAAACCCAGGCCATTCCCATGGAAATTCTGCCTGGATGTGGAGCCTGTCCAAGCCTGGCAGGGGCAAGAAGGGCTCACACAGACCCCGAGAGAAATCCCAGGTTATTGGAGTTGCTAATTCATTGCACTTGCATTTGCTAATTAACAAGCTCGAGGGAACAAAGAAAAGCCACCACCAGTTAAGATTCTGACCCCTTGCTGCTCCAAGGGAAAAGATTCTTGTTTGCTGTTTATTTGACATATTCCCAATTACTCTGTGGTTGCTGAGCTGAATTCTGGAGTTGTGGGTCAAATTCTCTGAGCAGGCCCATTCTGAATTATCCATCCTGCAAAATCCTTCGTGCAGGGCTGCAAAGCTGTCACTAAAGGTGGAATAAACCCTTCCCTTCAGTCACACTGCACCAAGTACTGCACATTTCCCTGCCTTGAAGCAATTTCTGCTTTCCTGGGAGATGGGATGCCCAAGGAACCTCAGTGGAGGCCACAGAGCACCTGGAGCCTCCTGAGGGAGAACAAATTGAGATTTCTGAGCTGATTGGCAGCTCAGAAAGAGCACACAGGCCACAATTAAGAATCTTTGTGTATTAATGAGGGAATTTTTGTCCTGTTGGCATTCAGGGCTAACTGGCTCCAAGTGAATTTTGTTCCTTCCAAGCAGAGCCTTTGCTAAGCTGGATAAAACAGGAGGTGCTTTTTTTCCCTTTATTTCCCCTTTTTCCCTTCTTTTTCCACGATGGAAAACAGGATATTTCCCTCATTTTTCCCCCTGTCCCTTCCATTTCAAAATGTTCTTCAAATGTACTTGTTCCTTGAGTTCTAACTCTGTAAAAATGCCTCAACAGATGAAAATTAGACACAAGTTAAAGAGATGAGCCAGAGCCAAGGAATTCTAGAGACAATATAGACATGTCTGCTTATTCCAGCCCGGAGTCATTTTCTTCTTTCCTTTGATGGATTGAGGGTTTTTTCCCCTGATCACAATTGAGTACAGAATATGTTAGATTGAAATTAGAATATATTAGCTTACAGCACCCATCAGTTTATTGTCAGAATGAGATTGTTAAGCAGTGATTCAGATTGATGGGTTTGCAGCAGAACCTGCTGCAGAAAGGAGAGGCAGAGGGAAAATCAGAAACTGTTTTAAAGGGAAAGAATTTCTCCTCAGCAGCAGACAACAGAGAAATCATTTCAACTATTCCCTAACCTGGAATTTATATCCCCTCCTAGGGCTATTAAGAAAAAATGACAAGAAGGGCTAAATTGATTTTAATCCCTTAAGTTTCCCTTTAGGATGTGCCCTTCCCAAAGCACACACTCAGTATTCAGGCACTGCCCTGAGCCTCCTGTGACTGACAGTCCTGAGAGAAACACTTCTGAAAGTGGATTTAGCCAACTTTTCTTCCAGTGTCCCTCAGCTCTGTGAGTTTGTTTCTCCTTCCTGTGATTTTAACAATTTAAATGTTGCTCTTCCCATTGAAAATGCTGATTTATGCACTTTTAAAGCAAAACCTAAAAACTTTTGTAAAGTTAGGAAATCTATCCTCGCATGTCTCAGTGTGAGTTTAAAATCCCTTTTCAGATGGTGTTGGGTTTTAAAGCCAGTTTAAATCTGTTTCAATGAAAAGCAGACAGATCTTCTAGCACAGAACCAGCAGCTTTGCCTACAGGCAAACACCACATCAGAGGTTTGTCCATCCAGTTGTTCCCTCTCATTCCACCTCCCCAATCCCAGGAATTCACTCACTCCTTGTTAATGAACTGCAGGAAGAAGGAAAAATCAGCCTTAGCCAAATAATAAACATCTGGATTGCTCATGGCCTCAGCAATTCTCACTAGAACTGGCCACTAACAGTTCCCAGAAGAATAAGATTTACAATGTTTTTCTTCCTAATGGTTTTTTCTTTTCCATCTAAAACTTGTGTGAATGGATTAAAGCCTAATAAATAAATTCTCCTGGAGGCGATGATTAATCAGTTATGAGTTACTCAGACCTTTTGGCTGAGCAACTTCTGAGGAAGGGAAAGGTCCTCAGAATCCTGTGTTTGAGCTGGGCTCTGCTGCAGGACCTGGTAGCAGAGGCTGCTCTGGCAGAAGCCCTGTGCAGGTTCAAACTGCAGCTGCAGGAAAGCTGAAGAGCTCAGGGAACACAGAATCATGGAATTACCAGGCTGGAAAAGCCCTCCAGGATCACTGAGTCCCAGCTTGTCCCCAGCCCAGAGCACTGAGTGCCACCTCCAGGAATTCCTTGGGCTCTTCCAAGGATGGACACTCCAAACCTCCTGATCTGCTCTGCAAGATAAACTCTGAGATTTCAGCCCTGTTTTCCATTCAGGAGTCAGAGTAGTTCCATATTTTCTGCTTTGAGATGTTTTGCTGTTATGCAGCTAAATATATCTCCTGAACACAGGAATTACTTTGAACAACAGAAACTTTTAATCACTGAAGATGATAAAAATGCAGTTTTCTGTCACTCTCTTCATTGTACAGGAATTAGAGTTGGAAAGAACTTGAAAGCCGAGGAGTTTCTCTCCTTTGCAAATGAAGTCTCTTGGCCTTGCAAGACTTTTCCCCTGCATTATATTCACTGCTGCTTTATCCCAAAGGAGATAAAGGTGCCATAAATTACAGAGTCCCAGCACTCAGTCTGGAGGGTAATTGGTGAAGTCTCCTGTGTCAGGAAGATTTTCCCAGCCCTGTCACCCAACTGTCTGTGGGATTAGTCATCAATCATTAATCAGCACAGCAAGTACCAGAAATAGAAACACACCAAGCCTTGCTCCTTTTTCTACTCTTTCTGTTGATAAAATACTCAATTACTGCAAAGTAATTGGCATCAAACGATTTGACAGACACTGATTGTGCCTCGGGGTTGTTATGGATCCGTGTTCCCGGTCTTCCCAGTGTTCCCAGTGTTCCCAGATCCAAGGCAAATCCTGGCTCTCTCAGGAGAGGCTTCCAGATCCCCACCCCACTGTGTCTCAGGTTGCCAGAACCTTTGATGGTTTGTTCAATACCCTGGGACACCTTCCACTACCCCAGGTTGCTCCAAGCCCCATCCAGCCTGGCCTTGGACACTTCCAGGGGTGGGAAATGCTCTTATTTAAATAAATGCAAAGCAGTCCTCATTTAGCTTGCAAACCTCAGTCAGGAACCTGCACTCCCCACAGTTCCTCAATTTCCATGGATCTGACCTTGCACTCACCCATTCCACAGGAGCCCATCCATCTTTTCATGGCTCCCCTTGGGGAGATGGGTGGGGCTGTGCAGGAGCAATCTGTTACCAGGGATTCTCCAGGAGAAACCCTGCTCTGACTCAGCCCCTCAGTCTGGGGCCATTCCCAGCTCTGTCCCCAACACTCCCAGTGCTGCCAGTCTGTGCCCTGGGTTTTGGGAATGGGACAGTGTTTGGCTTTGCCTCTGAATTTTATACATAAATAAACATAATTTATACATAAATATTAAAAAACCCCTCCCTCCCACTGGGGGGCTGTGCTCTCCACCATCATCCCAGCAGTCACACCAGTGTCAGGTTTGTGCACTCCCAGGTCACAGCAGTGAAAGGGAGACACCAGAACTCCCAGTAGAAGGAGCTCCAGTAGAGGAGCCAGAGCTCCTGCACTGGCTAAGGCAGTCCACAAAAGCCCTGGGAAGTTCTGTGCAGTCTTTTAAGCACCGAATGGTCCAGGTGGGCTTTTTGGCACCTTTTTGGCCCAATGAAGTGGGCAGGTTTGGAGGTCCAGGTGTCCAACTGGTGCCTCTGCTTGGCACCTGGCCAATCACTGGGAAAAGAGGGTCGGAGTTTCTGGGTCCTTTACCTTATAGGAACAGCAGGGGTGAGTCTCAAACCTTTCCCTGTATGGAAACACTGCTGGGGTGTGGGGCATTCCCAGAGCTGTGCTCCCCAGTTTGGAGAGCACAGGTAACACCACAAAGAGCCGAGAGCCCCGGGGCTGGCTGAGCTCCCAGCAGTGACTCCCAATAAAACACCAGCAGAGCAGCTCACTCCAGGCTGGAACAGAAATCTAATGCAACCCGAGAAATCACCTCCTTTAAAGGTGCATATTCCCCTGTTAATTGAAGAGCAGGCACTGGAAATAAACAGGTAATTGGTTGTGGCTGTAAATGATTTATTGGGCGTTGTAATAAACAGCGCAGCTCGCTCTGCTCTCAGCCCACGGATTCCCTCAGCCAGCTGCTCCTGCCAGGATAATTGGCCCTGCTTGCAAATCTATTTGGATTGTACAAGATTATCTGCTAATGCTGGGAGATGAAATGTCATAAAACGAGAGGTGTTTTTCAGGAACACTTGGAAGTGCTGCAGAGGTGCAGCTGTAAACACGAGACGTCGCCTTGAAGGGAGGGTCTGGAAGGTTTTTATTGATGCTAAAAGCTTCCCTGTGGTTTCAAGTGAAGTGTTATGACTCAGCAAAGGGTTTCACCCCAAATCACTTCAGCACCTCCAGACTGTGGCAGAAAGTGCCCACGGGACCTGTGGGTACCTGGATGCAGGTGAGGCACAGAGCACACACAAACACCCTAAACAGGAATGCCCCCTCAGAACAGCTCCCATCTCTGAACTGCTGGGTTTCAGCTGTACTTTGTGCTCTCTTTGGAAATCAGACAGGAGACATGAAAATGTATCCTGGCTCCAGAGTGCTCTCAGGAATTGTCTTTGCAGCTGAGGAGCTGCAGCATTATCTGCTGCATTCAGGGGGCCCTTTCAAAGAGACACTCGACTTCAGCTCTGAGAAAGGCACTCTGATTTAGGAGAGAAAAGAAAGGGGGGAAATATGTTCAGTGGATTATCCAGAGCCTTGTTCACTCATCTTCCTGTGTGTTTTCATGAGATCCCAGTGAAGGACTGGGAACCAGGGCACAGGGTGACAGGAGGGGCCCACCCAGCCCAGAGGGAAACATCCAAGAGGAGACTGAGAGTCTGCACTGGCCAATATTCCATAAATACCCTCTGCCACAGAAATCCCAGTGCCCACCCCGACCTGAGGGGGTCAGAGGATGTCTGAACATGTTCTCCCACGTGCTGCCTGCCCACGACTCTCCAGAGCAGTTTTCCAGCTGTTCTGGCCCTTTCTTGTTGTGTAACTCCAGCTAAAAGATCGGGAATTATTGTCAGGAAAGAGCAGAAAGTCCCAGATGCTGTTTGGAATTGGGAATTCTGGGCAGAGCAGCCACAAGTCCCAACGCTTCTGGAGCATTCCTGGTTCTCAGCCCAATAAAGAATATTTTCAGCTGAGTTATTTCATGGGAAACATGAATACAAATGTGCCACCAGCCAGGAAAGCAGGTGGATTTGGTGACAGTCCTACAGCTGGAAAGGAGAGTCCTGTAACCCAACATTTCTGCAGTAGTTTCCAGTTATTTATTGGAAACTGCAGGTTTGCACCTGGAAAATCACCAAAGCTGAAACACGACTTTATCACCAATCTGCCTTTTTTCCCCCCTCTCATTTTTAGAATATATTTAAGGATTTGGATCAATCCCAGGAAACAAAACCCTTCTATGTCCCCCAAAAGATGGAGCAACACTTCTCAAGGCACATCTTCACCCCGAGGGAATTAAATGCTTTATTTATCCTGGGGGCTCGTGCCCATGGAGCTCCTTCCTGCCCTGCTGATATTCCCAAAAGAGACCCTAACTGTGGTTATTTTTCATGGGCTGAATCACACAACTCAAATCTCTTCTTTCTCTGCCAGCTTGAGAAAAAAACCCCAAGGCCATCTATCCCTAACCACAGTGATTATAATGCAGTTCCAAATTAGTGCATCAAAAGCCAATAAAAGGACATGAACAAGACAGAATGCCAGCCCAGCAAACCATAAATCCATGAAGAATAGCCCTGCTCAACAGCTGTCCAGGTTTAATTTTCAAATAAACAGGAGAACACGTCACCCCTTGTTCTGCTTAGCATTGATTTAATGCTTGAATATTCATTGAAATCATTTCATTCCCAGAACTTTTAGGTCCATCAGCTGCTGCCAGAGCTCAGGCAATCCTGGGGCTCAGCTCACCCAGGGATCAATCCTACAAAACAGATTAATTGAAGATGATTGATTGATTGATTGATTGATTGGGTCCTGCCTGCTGCACACACTAATTCTGGACCATTTAAAGCTCATAAGGCTTTCTGTTGAGATCATTGATTTCACAGGGTAATAAAATCACGCCTGGGTGTTCAGCCAAGAGCTGAACTGATGGATGGAAGGAAGAGAACTGGTGGAAGGGAGATTTGAATAATGTCAGAGTGGGCAGTGAGGAGTTGCAGTGCCCTGTTCCTGCTCAGATCGTCCCCAGCTGCCCCTTTCCTGCCAGTGGGGAAATGTGGGAATTGCCTTCATTTGTGGCTTGGCAGGATTTGCATCTTACAAATGACGTGAGACGTGAAATAACAACCACAAAACAACCACCAGGAAATAACAACCACGGAGCCACCACCGCTCAGTAACCACCACGCTCTGCTCAGCATCCCACAGGGCCTGACAGAGTCTGGATGCTTGGAGAACAAGCTCCATCCCAATTCACTTCCAAACAGGTGAATCTGGACCTGTGGACTTCAGAAAGCATCCAGCTCTCTCTCTGGTGGAACCTGTGGAATTGTTTTGTGTCAGGGACCCTGAGCCAGAGCCTCTCATCCTCAGTTTGGAGCATCAGGGTTGATTTCAGGGCTGAGCTCCTGCTCTGCTCCTCAGAGGCCTCCTCAGAAGGTGATTTCTCTCCACAACAGGCCCATGCAGCTCTCCACAACTTCCTGCCCCCATTCCAACTCCAAATTCCACTGAATCACTTTGACAGAGCTGATAAATGGCCAGGAAGAAAATCCTTTCTGCTCTGAGCTCCAGCCTGGGAACTCTTCTGCTTTCCCTGCCACGACTCTGATTTCCACCCCAGCACCAGCACCCAGCTCCTCATTTTCCTCTCCCATCAGAGTCAAACATTTCCCATTTGGAGACTGGGTCATGCTGAAAAGAGTCTCTTCCACAACTCTTCTGCTGCTAGGAGCTCATTGGAAATGGAGCTTATTACCTGGCACAGCCCTGCCTTCCCAATTAGACAGTCCCTGCAACTCCAATTAAACTGTTAATTAATGTCACTGCCCTCAAATTACCAGCTACAAATAAAAAGAGAAAATACAGGAGATTCAAAATTAATGAAAAATAGCAGTAGGTTTTCATTTCCAGCCTGGTGTTTGTATCCTTTCAGGACAACTTTACTACCCTGCCTGAGAGGCCCAAGAATAGGTGCCCTGATTTATTTTATTAATGATCCCATTGTCTTTGCATGCTCTGGAATTGGAATACTTCCTCAAGCAAAGGCTGAACAATCAAGTATTAACAGGACTCCTGAGTCTGCTTTGGATGCTGGAGCTGGAATTCCTTAAAGCCTGACAAAAAGGAATGTTCCTCAACCTCTTCCTCTATAAAAGCCGCTTTGAAGGAAAAAAAAATCTGTCACATGTCTTGTGCAAGTAAAATTAATTTTCTTTTCTAGTTTGTTCAGGTTTATTTTTGCCCATCCTGTTTCTCTGTGGCTGCATGGTCAGGAGTGGAGGGAAAACCACGAACAAGGTGGACAATGGATGATAAAGGAAGGTCCAAGATGGTGAACACCCCCTTAATTACACAGATGTGCTTTTAAATTAAATTTATAGAAAACATTGAAGCGAATTCAGCATGTGGACCTTAGCTGGGCCTCGGGGAGTGCAGGAAGGGCTCAGGACCCTGCTGGGAATCTGCCTGCAGGGACTGGAGCAGAGGCAGGGCTGTGGTTCCCAGCACAGGCTGGGGCAAAGCTCTGCTCTCCCACCCTGCTTTGGCCTCTCCAGTCCTGTGAGTGCAGCTCTCTCCCTTAAAAAGAGGATATTTAATTATAGCTGGGTATTTTAAGCTCAGGAGAAAAGAAGTAGGGGAGAAGCAAAGAGCTTTAAAGACAAAACAATGCCCTTTTGTTTATGTTTTTAATATGGGAATTCTCCTGCCTGGCTCAGAGTAACTCAGATTTAAAGGGACATGTGGATGTAAAACAAACAAGGACAAAGGATCTGTGAAGCAAACACTGGGGAAATGGAGGGGATGCTGACAATGAGAGCTTCTCAAAGGACTGCCACAGGCAGGGAGGTTTTCCCAATGGGACACACGGGAGCTGAGGTAGCCTTGCTGATTTATTTAGGGAATTATTTGGAGAGCATTGAAAAGCAGGGATAGAATAGAGCAGGTGCTGGGGGTGAGGTGCTGCTGATCACAGACAAGAGAGGGGTGGGCTGGGAAGGATAAAACAAAGGTTTTCCATGGGATTGTGCCTGCTCCAGGTGTTCCCTGCTCCACAACATCCACCCTGCTCACAGGGAGGGCACAAACCCTGCCCTGGGCTGGGATTCCTTTTGGAAGGGCCTGGAGCATTTTAACTTCAACATCTGTAAGTTGCTGTTAATGGAAATGATGGATCACAGTGTTAGAGGGGGGATTACACAAAGTTCATGCTGCCTTTCTCTTTTCTAATGAAATTACCGGGAGTAATTGGCTGTAGAAGACCTTTCTGCATCATCTCAGCCACCCCACAACAGAGGTTGCTCTGCTGGGATCCACAAAACTCTCCCTGCCTTTGGATCCTGCTTAATAAATTGCAGGAGCTGACAATAAATAAGTTTCAAAGTGGTAAAAATGGGCACAAACCTAGAGCTACAGGCTGGGAACACAACACAGACTATTTCACAATAGAGTTCCTGTTGCAGAATCATAAAATTATTATTAAATTTTATCTGGAAGGCTTTATTCTCCTTTCACCTCTGCTACAAAAGCATCAGAAGCGGATGCAATAAACAGGATGAATATTTATCCCCTCAGTTCCTTCATCAAAACCTGGACATCAGCCTTTTCTAATAAAATTACAACACAAATGTGATTAAGTCCCAAGATATGGAATGATGGAGACAGTGATTGCTGTGTGCACAATGCTGGGCCAGATAAGAACTTAAGGTCTCAGAACCTCAGAAGCCTGAATTTTCACCGGAGTTAATTTCCTTTAATCACATTCAATCACACTCTCAGCAACTCCAGTTGGGTTTCTCCATGCTTGGGAGGCTCTGATAATCAGTTTATAAATGTCTCTTGTACTGAAAGAGTGAGAATGGGCAGCTTCCCATCCCAACAACAGCACAGACCCAAAGCTGTCCATCGGGGTTTTATAACCAGGAGCTGATGAATTCCCAGAGCTCATTTCACAGATCCAGCTCCCACTCAGGTGGGTGTGCAGACACGGGGAGGAGAGCAAAGCTCAGCTCAGTGCAGCCCACACTTCCCTGGACTGGGCCATTCCCATCTGACATTCCACAAAATTTCCTCCATGGTCTGGGACCACAGTCCTTGTTTGAGCTGAAATAGTTCGGTGCAGGGAGCAGAGTCTGTGATCTGAGCAAATCCAGGCTTTGGCTGGGAGGCACCGGAGCCCTGGGTTGCTCATCCCTGCCCCTGGAATCTGCAGGTGTGTCTTGGGTTGCAATGTAAGATGTATTCTATTCCCTAAACCATCTAGGGAGGTGTTTTTCTTTATCTCAGAACTCTGGGTGGGTTCCTTCTGTTCATGGGCAGCTGTTAAATCCAGCTGGGGCAGTGTTCTTATCCCTTCCAGGACCCATCCTCCCTCCAGGGGATCTCTGCTGTCCATGGGCCATCGAGGCTCCCTGCAGGGCTGATCCAATTCCATCACCCATGGGAGATGCTGCACCCAGGGGAGGAACCCAGCATTCCCAGCTGGATAAACCCTGGGATTCAGAGCCCAGCACAGCCTGTGTGCTCTGCATTCCCACCTGGATAAACCCTGGCATTCAGAGCCCAGCACAGCCTGTGTGCTCTGCATTCCCACCTGGATAAACCCTGGCATTCAGAGCCCAGCACAGCCTGTGTGCTCTGCATTCCCACCTGGATAAACCCTGGCATTCAGAGCCCAGCACAGCCTGTGTGCACTGCATTCCCACCTGGATAAACCCTGGCATTCAGAGCCCAGCACAGCCTGTGTGCACTGCATTCCCACCTGGATAAACCCTGGCATTCAGAGCCCAGCACAGCCTGTGTGCACTGCATTCCCACCTGGATAAACCCTGGGATTTGTAACCCAGCACAGCCTGTGTGCACTGCATTCCCAGAGGAACACCAGACCCCTCTCAGCACCACTGGACCCTTCTACAGGATCATCTCTGCTCCAGCAGAACCACCTCTGTCACTGCAGGAGGATTTGATTTGACTGCTCCCAACCCCCTGACCATGTCAGGTCGTGTTCTGACTCTGGCAAGGTTTTCCTTTTTTGTTTGTTTGCTTTCTTTTTTTTTTGTACTTCTTAATTTCTAATTTTTAATTTTCCTAGTAAAGAACCATTATTGCTATTCCCATATCTTTGCCTGAGAGCCCCTTAATTTCAAAATTACAATAATTCAGAGAGAGGGGGTTTCCATTCTCCATTCCAAGGGAAGCTCTGGCTTCTCCCTGGCTGACACCTGTCTGCCCAAAGCCAGACAAGGTGTCCCTCAGGAGGGGATGAGAGCAATGCCCAGGACCTGCTGGTTTGGACAGAGCTCCCCAGGTTCAGCCTCCTGAGCTCGGCCTGGAGGAGGCGACAGCCAGGGAAGTGCAGCCTAAGCAGAGCAAAGTGTCCCTGGAAGAGCCTCCTGAGAAAGCTCCACCAGCTCCCTGCCCCAGCCCCACTCTGTGGGAAATCCAGGCACAGAAAATTCTCAAAACCTTGTGCATGCAAGCCCAGACACAGAAATGAATACAGGGTTCGACCTGAGACCTTGGAAAAGGCTTCCAAATTTAGAGCCCATAAGCAAGAACGTGGGTTTGTAGTTGAAGCAGAAACATGTCAAGCTGGGGAGTGGGAAATTTTGAAGCCTTAAAGTTTGGATGTAGAAGTAGTTACAGGAATAGTAAAAAGTTTTAAGGTGTAGCAAGTAGGCTTGTGTGTCATTATATGATTGGATGTGAGTCTGCATTGCAACAAGAGCTGTGAGACAATTTAATTAGGGATGGGTGAAAACAGAAACAATCTTTGTGGCTGCAGTTCATTGGTGAATAAACCTTTCAAAGACCTTATAACCAGCGATCCTGTGACTCCTCTGGACCTGTAACTTACGCTGTGAAGACGCTCTCACTCCTTCATGGGACTGTAGAAGATCAGAGCAATAAATCATGCTTAAAATGTCTCTCAGCAGTCCTCTCACACAATCCCCACACCACTCCTTATTATTCTATAGAATTTTGCTGCCAAAAATAACCGTAAAATGGTCAGAAGCCAAGCCAGGGCCCCTCTGAGCATGGCTCACTTGTTCACAAGGCTCTCACAAATGTGCACATCACCCACCAAGGCTCTGAATTCACCATATGGAAATGAAAATTCACTTTGTCTGACCTCAAAATAAACACGAGATGTTTTGCTGCTTAATTTAACTGCCTGCCTCTTCCCCTTTGCATCCTGTAAACACAGATTTAAATTTAGAACACGGGTGACAGATCAGGCTGGGGAAGAGGGAGGTTCCACATCTCATCCTCAACTTTGCCTCACATAGTTCTGGAATGAGCCAGCTGTTCCTGAGTGTAAATTTGGGATGCAGGGAGCACTAACCCAGAGTAAAGTGTCCCTGCAGACACGTGCTCCCCTCCCTGCACGGAGGAGAGGGATTGAACTGCTCCACAAAGTGCCCATGAAATCTTGGATTTCCCTGAGGAGAGCAGGGAAAGCTCAGCTCAGGTCCCAGGGGTGAGCGTGGCACAAGTCCCTCCGTCACAGCCTTTGTGTTTGCAACACCCTCCTGGCAAAAAACAATATAAGGAGGCACAGAAAATACTAAAATTGTGGATTTGGGAACAATCTGGATGGGAAAGGAGCCGTTTCTCAGGCTGTCTCTTCAGAAAGGTCATTTTCCACCTGCCCAGCGAGGTGGGCGCGATGCTCTCGGGTTTCCCTCCCAGCCTGGAGGTTTGTGTGACTGCAGCAAGAGCTGCACATCCCGGGCTGTCCTGCAGCCAAGGACGTGCTCTGGGCACGTTTTACTCCCTCTCACTGCTGGGAAGGGAAAGGAACTTTTCTGATAGGGAATCTCTGAGTGGTGACATTTGTTGCCTAATCAGGTCTGGAGCAGCACCACCAAAATGAAATTAAAGAATATCAAAGTTCTGAGATGTAGATTTGAGTTTGGGATTTTAGTCAGATTTGAACAGCATAAACAGAATGGAAAGAAGTTTTACTTTCTGAGACACTGCTTGTATTTATAACACTCATCCCATTGGGATGGGACATTGGCCAAAGCCTTTTGCTGTTGCCTCAGAGACAGAAGCAAAGAGTGAAGTTAAATCCCTGTAATATCCATAGAATTATTTTATTTCTTAGTCCCTTAAAACAATCTTGAACTACTTAACCCTGAAATGTCTCTGAAAATAGCTGGAAAATATGCTTCCATGCTTTGACAATGCAATTTGTTTCTATTTAAAAGATGTCATTAATAATGCTCCTAATTGTTAATATTAGGTCAAATGAAGGAACTAAATTATAGTTGAGTATTTCAGTTTTGACAACATCAATTAAGAAAAAATGCAGTATTTCTAAGAAGTAGTTCTAAAAATAATTTTGACAACAATTAATTAATTAGCACAGATTGCCTTCATCAAATTAATGCAGGGGTGGGTCTGTCCCAGTGGATTATTTTAAGTTAAATGCCCATCATGCACAAAATTCCAGCATAGAAGTTATTTCCAGCCTTTCCCAATATCCAGATTAATACAGAATTTTCCCAGAAATATTTAAAGCATGTAAAGAATAGCAGGACATACTTTGCCTTTATCCAAAATACTTTATAACTGTCGGTGCAAATACTCAAAGTCACTCTGAGAGTCCGAGGGGGGAATTCTCTCCCTGCTGTAACAGTTGGTGAAAAATTCTTGCTCCAGGGGCAAAGGAAATCATACCCAGATGAAGGAAGGCAGCTGAGATCAATGGAGGGGAGAGCAGGGGGATTTGGGGCTCAGCATTTCCTAGAAAACAGCATCCAGAAATGACTTTGGTGTGCCCAAAGCCACCAGTGGAGCTGGGAAAAGCAGGAGAACCCTGGGGGTTCACACACAGAGCTCAGCTGAGATTCTGCAAACACAACCTGATACATTAAGTTCTAACTTTATTATTTTCCAGATCCTGCTCTTTGTTTTTGGTACAAAACTCTGAACTTCACATCCAGTGTGAGCCAGTTCTCCCAGCTCAGTCACACCAAACAATCCTTCTGCAGCCCCAGGACCAAGGGCACCGCTGCAGCCTCAGACCCAAAAGTGCAAACAGCAGGAACTGAGGGGAGCAAACTGGGAGGAGGGGACTGCATCCCCTGAAGTGTAACTGGACAATGAACCCCAAAGTGTGGATGGACCAAAACTTAGAAAAGTGTGAAAACTCCTGACTCTGGGTCCATCTTGGGTGGAGCCCTGGCTGTGCTCTTGCACTGCCCAAGGTGAGTCCTTTGAAGGCCTTTTAATAAATTCCTGCTTTATTCCTTTAATTCTGTCTAGCCTCTGTTCCAGGCATCAAATCTCCCAAGGCATCAAATCAAGTGGGAATTTGGTGCCAGGGAAGTTTTCCTAAAATGTGGCACTGCTGGCAGTGAACTCAGGACCCTCAAAACCTTGAGGTTTATCAAAACCTTTTTGGTACAGGTCCTTTCTATCGACCACAAATCAGCTATTCCAGAGAGGTGAGACTGCCCAGGAGGAATCACACTGTTTAAAGCAGCAATTCAAGCCCCAGAAGTGCCATCCTGTGCCCAGACAAATCCAGAGGTGGGAGCCCAGCCCGTTTGGGGTTGGGAAGAGGCTCAGGCTGGCCCTGGCTCAGCACCAGCCTTGGATTCATGGTCAGAGCAGCTCCCAGGGCTGTGCCTGTTCCAGGGGGATTCTCCTTCCTCTCTGGGCAAACACTCCTGATTTCAAGGCCAGGTCTGTGAGGTTTTTCCTCCCAAACATGCCAGGAAAAGGGAAAGCAGAGTTCTGGAAGGGCAGGGCAGTGCCATGGCTGTGACCATGGGAGGCTGGAGCTGGGGCTTACCTGGCACAGAAGGCTCTGCTCCATCCACTCCCTGAATGCTCCAGATTTATCCATGTCAGGAGACCTGGAAAAACAGACATCCATCAGCTGAGCAGCACTTAATGAGTGGGCAGCACCTTTTAGTTAATGTAATATGAATTGTCTTAATAGTCTTTAATTAAAGTATTATTAATAGGAAAAACAGGCACCTGCTTTGCAGAAGGAAATCCAAATAAAGCCTAATGGGCTCGTGCATATGAATAATGTCATAGATTACAGCCCACCCAGTCCCTGAGGGCTGAAATTTAAAAAGGGGAGAGCTCTGTGCAGTATTCCCACACTGAGGGGCGATCCCAGCCCTGCCTGTAACAGACCCACTTTTATTTTATGCTCCTCCTGTGCTGAAAATCACCAGGCTAAGCCAAAGAACAAAGGCAAAGATTCATGAAGACAAGCAAACAAATAAATGTTTATCAGAAGAGCAGGTCAAGAAACAATTCCAATGAATGACAAGTTCATTTCAATCCCAGTTTTGGGGATTTTTTTCTTCATTTGACAATAGGGATGCAGAGTAAATGGTGTGTAAATTAAATACATTTATTTTAGAAAATTAATTACAAAAATCGCTTTCAAATGGGACTAGGGATAGGTGGAGGATCATCTGATGGAGACAGAGGAGACAAAAGCACAGGAATCATTAATGAATCCCCTTAGATTTAATTAAATTAAGACTGTGAACAAATATGTCAGGAAGAATGGAGAGATTTTGGCTTTTGTCCCAGGAATTTTCCTGGGGGCTTTTCTCTAAGGCCAGATTTGTGCCTCTCTTGTGGTGACTGAACATTTCAAAGTCAGGATTTCTGGTGACTTTAGACCCCAATACTTCCTATAAAACAAAGAAAAAGCTGATGGAATGATAAAGCCTTGGCATTTCTATTTGTGCCTGAACTCAACAGAAAACGCTGGAGACATCAATGGCAGGGTGAAGGAGGGGGAGATTTTTTCTGCTCCAGAGTGAAGCACAATTTATGGTGACTCCTTTTTCCAGGGCCAGATTCCCTTTATCCCACCCTTTACCTCTCCCAGTTGTGAAACAGCTCCAGTGGGGATTCTGTACAAACTCCTCTGGGTACAAATTCCCTCAGAAATGTTGGAAATATGGAATATTAATCAGACCAGACACTCCTGTTCCAGCCCAGAGCAGCTCATTGGATTTTATCCTGAGCAGAACTCCCCAGACTGGAGGGAATTCAAGGCTGCAAACACCAGCTCTAATTAATGGCCTTTGATGAAGAAGCACCAGATCCCCCAGAAGCTGTTTCAGGATCCCATAACTCTCCCTGATAACATTATTTGCATTTCTTCACTCCTTGATCCCGTATTTATTACACAATTGAGCAGGGGAAAAACAATATTTTATGTGAGCCAAAAGTCACACGAGTTGTCCTGGACTCCAGAGCCTGAGCTCAGATTTCTGCCACACTTGTGCAGAGTGAGTCAGCCCCAGTTGGATTTATTTCCCAGAGAACCCTTTCTGTCTGACAGAGCAACCCAGGGCTGGGGAGGGAGAATGCCTGGTTCTAAAAATAGGTTTTTAATGAGCCCTGAGCTGATAAAACTCTCTTGCTACAACAGAGGAAGGTGCAAAAAATCTTAATGTGAACACTTTTCTTCTTCCCAAGGTAATTTATACCATAAAGCACAAGGGTCAACTGCTTTTTCAAGCTTGTATCAATTTTTTTTAATCTGATGATATCATTCTTAATATCAGATATATTAACATAAATCAAATCTTTGGATGCTGTAGCTGAATGTGCTAAAATTGGGAGGCAGCTGTGGGGGCTGTGGGGAATAAAACAACCCATCCCATCCAACCCATTTCCATGAGATAACCAGAATAAAATGTGCACAATACTCTTCCTTTATCAAAACCAGCGACACCGGGAGCTTGTTTTTAATGCTGGGTTTAATTCTGAGCCAGATGTGAGCACAGAACCAAGCACAGGGTGGGAAACTCTTCACGTTCCCTTTGGTGAGCTCAGCTTTGTGCCTGAGTGATGCCATCCCATGGAGGCACCACATCCTCAGCCCTGCTGACATTCCCAGGGTGTTGCTTTGATCTTCTTTTTGCCAGGGTCGGGGTTAAATGCTCCAAATAGAGTTTCTTGTTCAGACTCAGATGTTTATTAATCCTTTTCTCTGTTACAGTCTCACAAACCATGAGTTCTACAGCACCTCTAGCTAACAAACTGAAAATGGAGCCCTATCTCTCTCTCTACAAGGCCTTTTGAGGATAAACTGTCCAATTATTAAATGACACCTAAATTATTTTTACTTTTAACCCAATAACCAACCATCCCTGGCCCACAATGTGGATTTTTCTACCCAATTACAAAACACCACCCAGACCTCTGGAGAAGAAGGTGAAAAAGCAGGACTGGCCTCTGCCCTGAAACCTCCACCTTGCTCTATATCCATTACTGTATTCTAAACCCTCAAACTCTGAGTTTTGCACCCTGTGCTATCACACACTTCTATCCAAACTCCACACCCACAATCCCGGAGATGTCTCTCAATTTTGGGAGCTTCTCCACGGCCCCAGGTCACTGCAGGGTTTGTCTGGGGGTCAGTGCAGGGTTTTTCTGGGGGTCAGTGCAGGGTTTGTCTGGGGTCAGTGCAGAGTTTGTCTGGGGTCAGTGCAGGGTTTGTCTGGGGGTCAGTGCAGGGTTTGTCTGGGGTCACTGCAGGGTTTGTTTGGGGTCAGTGCAGAGTTTGTCTGGGGGTCAGTGCAGGGTTTGTCTGGGGGTCAGTGCAGGGTTTGTCTGGGGTCAGTGCAGGGTTTTTCTGGGGTCAGTGCAGGGTTTGTTTGGGGTCAGTGCAGGGTTTGTCTGGGGTCAGTGCAGGGTTTGTTTGGGGTCAGTGCAGGGTTTGTCTGGGGGTCAGTGCAGGGTTTGTCTGGGGTCAGTGCAGGGTTTGTTTGGGGTCAGTGCAGGGTTTGTCTGGGGGTCAGTGCAGGGTTTGCCTGGGGGTCAGTGCAGGGTTTGTCTGGGGGTCAGTGCAGGGTTTGCCTGGGGGTCAGTGCAGGGTTTGTTTGGGGTCAGTGCAGGGTTTGTCTGGGGGTCAGTGCAGGGTTTGCCTGGGGGTCAGTGCAGGGTTTGTCTGGGGGTCAGTGCAGGGTTTGTCTGGGGGTCAGTGCAGGGTTTGCCTGGGGGTCAGTGCAGGGTTTGTCTGGGGGTCAGTGCAGGGTTTTTCTGGGGTCAGTGCAGGGTTTGTTTGGGGTCAGTGCAGGGTTTGTCTGGGGGTCAGTGCAGGGTTTGCCTGGGGGTCACTGCAGGGTTTGTTTGGGGGTCACTGCAGGGTTTGTTTGGGGTCAGTGCAGGGTTTGTCTGGGGGTCAGTGCAGGGTTTTTCTGGGGGTCAGTGCAGGGTTTGTTTGGGGGTCAGTGCAGGGTTTTTTGGGGTCAGTGCCTGTGAGCACAGAGAGCCTGGAACTCTCCGTGCCCGGGGCTCCAGCACCAGGGTGCAGATTTGGCTGCAGAGCAGCTGCTCCTGCTTTTCCTGCCTTGGAAACGCTGCAGAGCCTCCCCCAGGCTGCCCCAAACCTGGGGAGAGTCACTGGGGCTGAGCTGAAATCCAAGAAGCGTTGGCAGCTCCTGGGGTTCAGACTGAACCGGGAAATTTTTGAAGGAGCTGCAGCTTTGGATGTGCCAGAGAAGTGTTTGGGGTCTGGATCTTGTCTGACCTTCAGCAGTTACAGGTCCAGTCCTCCTCAGCAGCACCCAAAATCCCAACCCAGGGACCCCAAAAAGCTCCTCAGGCCTGAGGGAGGCAGAGGAGGAGGTGGAGCTTTGCTTTGATTTGTTTTTAAATTAGAAACAGCCATAATGAGGTGGCAGAGCCTTCCATGGCACCTCTTGGCACCACTCAGCATCTTTAAAAATCAATACAAACCACAATAAATATTTCAAAACTCTCAGTTTGCAGAGGCATTTCCATGGAAAGTGCTCATGTTTGGGATTCTTACCCTGCACTTCTGCAAACAGTTCAAGGTACAATCAGAGCAATCGATGGAATTTCTGCAGCTCACTTTGTGCTCACACAGCAGCTTTTTTTCACCTTCAAAAGGAGTGTTCTTTCCCTCTCATTGATTGTTTTGGGGCAGCAATCTGGAAAATCTGGAATATTCTCAGTCCTGCTTTGCCAAGAAGCACAACTAGAGTTGGTTTATTTTTCTGATCATTTTTCTGGGTTTGTTCTGTGCTCCTGACAGGAAAATTCCTGGTTTGGACCTGGTGCACAGGGGGACAGTGACCCCAGGCCAGGGCAGAGCCTTCCCACCCAGTAAATCTGGAAATTTCGAGGGCTTCTGGTCCATAACAGAGCACAGGGGTGCTTGGGAAAGGAAAGAAAATGGGAAGAATTCCACCAGAACTGATCAGTGCAACATCTCACATTTAAATGCAGAATTTTTCTATGATCAAATTTCTAAATCAGGCGGGGCTGGGGTTTGGAAAATGAGGTTGTGACATTGAAGCTGTTGGTGAATTAGACTGTAGCTTTATGGAAGAGTTAAAAAGTTGCAGCAATGTTTTAATCTCCAATAATTTTTCTTCCCAGCAGCTGCAGCTCAGGCTCAGTTGGCACCTGGGGGTGTTTACCTTGATGGAGTCATTACATTTGGATTGATTTTTTTTTCCTTGCAAATTTTCCACCAAAATTGATTTTTTAAAATCTTGTAGAGAACTGTGCATTTTTAAAAACTTGCATTTTCTGGTCAGCTACGTCATCGGAGCAGTTATTTCTCAACCAGGAAAATAAAATAAGAACAATTTAACTGACAATAACTTTATATCTAACACTGCTTAATATGCAATGTTAATTATATGTCTGTTTCCATACTTATAATCTGCTGGAAAATTGGCATTTTCGCAAATTTTGGGAGCGCTTTTTGTGAAAAGAAAAGTGAAAACCCAGAAAATCTTCTCCATTTTTGTATCTGTGTTCAGCCTCAAATTCCTGCATCATTAAGACTACAGGACTACAAGAATATTTTCTCCCTAATTTACTTCATATCCTGAGAAAAGCCAGGACCTCCAAAGCACAGACAGGAAGAGGTAGGAAGGGAATGGAAGAAATTAATCCACATTTTGCAATCAATTAATTTATCAGTAATTAACATAGCTATGCTGTCACTCACAAGCTTGAGGGATGGAAATGGAATTCCAGAGGGGTTTAATGGATCTGGATCCCTTTGGATCAGGGGATGTGTGACTGGGGGCACACAATGATTGCCAAACAGACACTCCCTCACCTGGCCAGGTACTCCAGGGATGATTTTCCATCATCTTTACATTCATATTCCTGCCCAGACACCTCCCAGCCCTCCTCCAAGAGGCTTAAAAGAAAATAAAACCAGAATTGGGCTCTGGGTGTTACTGACACAGCCAGTCCTGGGATTATTGGGGGATCACGGTATCACAATTAATGAGGGATCTCAGAATCATAATTAATGGAGATCACAGAACTGGGATTACTGAGGGATCACAGAATCAAATTAATGAGGGATCTCAGAACTGGGATTACTGAGGGATCACAGAATCATAATTAATGAGGGATCTCAGAATCATAATTAATAAGGGATCACAGGACTGGGATTACTGAGGGATCACAGGACTGGGGTTACTGAGGGATCACATAATCATAATTAATGAGGGATCACAGGACTGGGGTTACTGAGGGATCACAGAATCAAATTAATGAGGGATCTCAGAACTGGAGTTACTGAGGGATCACAGAATCATAATTACTGAGGGATCACAGGACTGGGGTTACTGAGGGATCACAGAATCATAATTACTGAGGGATCACAGAACTGGAGTTACTGAGGGATCACAGAATCATAATTACTGAGGGATCACAGGACTGGGGTTACTGAGGGCCACTCCTTGCCTGGGGACCCCATCCCCTCACTCCTCACGAGTTCAGAGTTCCTGGGGGTGCCCCTTGGCTGAGCCCACCACAAACCCAGCAGCAGTGGAAAGCAAAGTTCTGAGGCCACGTTTGTGCTGAAAGGTTTGAAAACACGAGGAGCCTTTCACCCTAAAGCTCAAACAAAGCTGAAGCAATAAAGATCCTCCATTGGGGTTTTTTGTTGGTTTCATGCCTTAAGTTCATTTTGTGAATTTTCTGGGTTCTGAACTCATTTTTTAGTGCATGGGTTTGGCATTGTTTGTGTAAATACTCAGTAATTAGCACAAAGTGTCCCTGGGTCTTGGGACCCAGTTAGTCCCAAGCTATGAGAAGCATTTACCCCTGTGAAAATCTTCTGTACTATCACTAAATGCTGCACCAGTAATCTGAAATAAGATCAATCTCACAAATTTCCAGTTCAAGGCATGATATTAAAATAATGAAATAAAGCCAGATAATGTTTGAAGATCCATCATGCCAAGATTTATTTCCAATCTTAGGAAGTGATGCATTGGCATTGTCCGTATTTTGTTGTTATATTGCATTAATAAGGAGAGAAATTGCAGTTCACGTTGCCACATAATTGTAATTCTGAGATAGGAACTGCTTTTCCTTGCAGACTGAGCTGAAATAATTGAGCTGATTCCACATAGGCTAGGCTTTTGCAAGCTGGAAATGGTGGTTTTTTACTTTATCTCCTCTGCCTGGTAGGGTGAAAACTGCTGCTCACTGATAGCAAACAAGAGAAGCCTTAGAGAGAAATCTCTCCATTTCTGCCCTCTATTATCTGCCATCAGCCAGCATTCTCCCTTCTGGATTTCATCTGGAAAATGCATAATAAATCAACATTTCCAAGCTGGCTTTTGGCACTGGATACATAATTCTGTGTGTTTGAGCAAAAGAAGTCAACCCTCTGTGCATCTCTGGGTCTGGAAGTTTCCATTGGGGGGCACTGGGAATGCAGCAGTTTCCCAATCTGGCTCAGTTTTCTTGAACTGGATCAGATCAGCTCCTGTGCAGCCACCATGCCTGGACAGGGAACCTGGGTGTGAGCTGGAGGTGACATCCCTGGAGCACTGCAGCACAGGGAGTCTCCCTGCCACCAACCACAGGTGAGATCCCTCTAAAGCAGCTGAGTTACATGAAAAATTCATGGCTTGACCTGCTGGAATTCCACATCTCTGCGAGCTGAGAGCACCAAGGGGGCTCAACACAGCTGGGTCACACCAGAGCAGCAGATGTGACACCCAGGGGAGCACGAGGCACTGGATAAATTCATTTGTCCCCACAATTCCCTTACAGCAGCCGGGACTAAAATCCCCCTGGCTAACCAGGAATGCCCAGATGTTCACTCCCCTCTAAATGCACAGAAACATCCTTGCTGTGCTCTGCTCCTCAAGGAAGCTGCTCCTCTGTGACCCTGGGCTGTGAGCAGCAGCCACCAGCCCCGGGGAATTCCAGGAGGTGTTTGGGGATGAAGAGCAGAGGCTCTCAGGGAAGGGGTTTTTTGCACAGTGTGAGGTAACAGCGCTTCCAAAGCAATTTGCATCACTTCAAAAACCGATTGATGTAAACAGAGCCTTGCCCTGCCTTGCAGGAGGTGCTTGGGACTCACGGGCTCACGCAGCTCCTCTCAAGCTGCTTCACTCAAAGCACATCTTGTCTCTGCTCTGTGCCAGTGACACCAAAATATTCCCTCCCTTCCTCCCTGTGTCCAGCTGTCACTCACTCCAAATGACACTGTTGTTATTCCACTTGTCAACGATTTACAAGGGCAACACCAAAAAAGGGATTTGGGGTTGGAAAAATATGTGTTCTTGGAACTGCATATAAGTGGTGACCTCATGGCTTTAAATACAAACTCTGAAAGTTCAGGATTTATCTGAAGAAATCGTGAGATTCCATACACTTTACACTTATGGTTCATCCTCCTCATTTTGAGGGACTTGAGCACATTGCTCAGTTTGTTCCTATTTTTTAGGGTTTGTTTGTCTGGAGGCAGCAGCCAAGGGGCAGAGTGGGGCTCCAGCCTCACCTCAGGACAGCTCTGCCAAGAGGAACCTGCAGCTCCTGATCCCAGCAAACCCTGCAGCTCCTGATCCCAACCCTCTGCAGCTCCTGATCCCAGCAAACCCTGCAGCTCCTGATCCCAGCAAAGCCTGCAGCTCCTGATCCCAACCCTCTGCAGCTCCTGATCCCAACCCTCTGCAGCTCCTGATCCCAACCCTCTGCAGCTCCTGATCCCAACCCTCTGCAGCTCCTGATCCCAGCAAACCCTGCAGCTCCTGATCCCAGCAAACCCTCTCCTTCTCCCCCTGCAGCTCCTGATCCCAACCCCCTGAAGCTCCTGATCCCAGCAAACCCTGCAGCTCCTGATCCCAGCAAACCCTGCAGCTCCTGATCCCAGCAAACCCTGCAGCTCCTGATCCCAACCCTCTGCAGCTCCTGATCCCAGCAAACACTGCAGCTCCTGATCCCAGCAAACCCTGCAGCTCCTGATCCCAGCAAACCCTGCAGCTCCTGATCCCAACTCCCTGAAGCTCCTGATCCCAGCAAACCCTGCAGCTCCTGATCCCAGCAAACCCTCTCCTTCTCCCCCTGAAGCTCCTGGTCCCAGCCCTCTCCCCCTGCCCTCCCCAGGCACTCACCGTGCCCTTGGGATGTGTCCACAGCCACAGAGCAGCCCTGGGGCAGGGGCACAGGGGACTTCTGCAGAGGCACATGTTTGGGAAAGGAATACCGGGAGCAGGACAGGCAGAGGAGGACCCTCCCCAATCCCAGGTGCACCACCAGCACATCTTTATCCCCTGCACAGCTCCACAGTTCCTTATTTCCACAAATTCTCAGTGCAAATAGGATGAAAAGCAAGCTGTGAGAGGGTAGCTTTTAATCACACCTATTAAAAAAAAATCCAAATAATCCCCTCAAACAACCAAAGAACCCCAAAGACTGGAAAAAAGGCTTGCAAGGTGTCACTGGAGAGAGCTGGGAGGGAGGGTGGGGATGGCACACGAGGAGAGCAGCAGGGACAGAGCCCCCTCGGCCCTGTGTGAACTGAGCTGGGGAGGTTTTTGTGTCTCACCAGCCCTGGCTGAAATGAATCCTGCAGTCCCTGCACCAGCAGCTCCCACCCCAAACACACCCCACACCAAAGGCTTTCTGCTCCTCCCGTGGCCACTGCGAGGCTTTACCTGTCAGTATTTAACAGTTCCCTGACTGCAATATTCTCTTTTTTCAGTTTGCATTGTTCAGTAAGTGTAAAATGCTCCTCTAAAAGCTCTGGCTGCTCCCAGACAATCTGCACACAGACAGCTTTTTTATAATTGCTTGGGCTCTTTGGTTCTTTTGGTCTCATTGGTTTTTTCTTTGTTTGAACTTATAATTTCATTTCCTGTTTCTTGTTGTTTAGTGCTCGGTCCCTGAATTGAGCTTTGCCTTTTGATGAACATTCCCTCTGGAAAAGCCAGTGGGACACCAGGCCAGGAGCCACTGTCCACTAATTCCAGACCAATTTCTGCAGTTGGAAGCGGAGCCACTCTTTGGCTGTAATTAACTTCTGTGGTTTAAAAGAATATGCCCCTCACTCATCCACAGTGTGCAGCTGGCGATTAAATTCCAAAAACTTCTTTTTACCAAGACATTTTGTTCTGTTTAGTTCTCCTGGGATGGTCATGTGGCCATTCAAAAATTGTTGCTTTGCACCATTCTGTCACTAAAAGGAGCTGAGAAAGCTCCTGGTACAGAGACCCAGAGTATTTCTTTTGAAGCAGACATTGTAAAAATAGCTGGGGAGAAAACAGAAGTGTCTTCCCAGCCAAAAGAGTCAGATAAACCTAACTGAGAAGCAAAAACAACACATGCCAAAAAAGAATTCAAGCAATCAAACAATCCAAAAAACCAATCAAAGAGTGGAAAAAAGAATTGCAAAGTGTCACTGGAGACAGTTGGGAGGATGGGGAAGGCAGAGGAGCACAACAACATGAACAGAACAGAGGAGTTTCAGTTCAGTGCAGCTCTTCCACTGCAAATCTTTGTTTTGTCTCTGTGCCTCTGAGATTGTCACTTCTTTAATAGAAAAAAAAAATCTCCCTGTGCTGAGGAACCCTCTCAGTCTCCATCCATGGGAGATTTGTGTGTGTACTGCAGACAGAGATTTACAGCACAGAGCTACTGAGTTATTATAAATCCCAATTCCAGCTCATGGTGCATTCCCTGTTTCATTTCATCATCAATTCATTATCTGGCTTACTGCAATTAAATCCCACACGATTTTGGAAGCCCTCACCTACAGCGAAAGGTGTGGAAAAGCTTTTTGGAATGTTTGCTTGGAAAGGGAAAAGAGCAAAGAAGACAACAGAAATATTCTACCCCTTGGTAAGAGGGAAAATAAAAGCCCTGGTTGCCTTAAAACAGGCAAATAAATTCTCTGCTACCCCAAACCCTGCCTAAACCTCAAAAAATGTTCATTTCATCCACGTCAAGAGGGTTATTTATGAAACTGTATCCTTGTCAGGACTGTAGGACATTCCATCCCTTTGCTCAAATACTGTAAATTCATGAATGATGAGAAGAATCTTAATTTGGCTGAAATATCTATATTTATCTGAAAAAGCAAATGATCAGCTTGCTTCAATGCTGAGATGGCCTTTCACTGACTGCAGTGTGCAATTCCAGCACTCCCCCCGTGCCAGGGCTCCAGTTTGGAGCACACTGTGAGTTCAGCACAGCATTTCAGTGTGGCTGGAGCAGATTCCTTCCTCAACAGCTTTGAATTTCCCTTCTGCTGTTCAATCTCCAGGTTTGTGCTGGTGCTTTCTGCTCCAGCTTGGGAAATGTTCACACCCCTCTGCAGGGAGAGCTGGTGTTAAACCCCTGCCACCCTGTGAGAGGAAGGGAATCTGCCCAGAGTGGTGGGTTTGCAGTGCACCAGGAGGGTTTGTGCCGAATTTCTGCCTCTCCGGGAGCCAGAGGGCAGATGGGAGGAGGCAGAAATGTGAACAGGCTCCATAAACCCTTCTCTCCAATAAACCCGCCCCACAGATGCTTTCACTAACCCAGAGCGTGCTCTGTTTCCTCCTCAGAGTTGTAAATCAAGGATTTTATTGTTCAGGGGATGAGCTGAAGCAGGAGGAGTTGCTCTGGCCAGTGCTGGGCTGAAGGTCGCATTCCACGATCCAGTTGTGCATCAGCCCAGGGGAGCTGCAAATCCCCGAGCATGAGATGTTTACAGAGAGAGGGAACAGCACCTCCCGAGGGGCAGCTCCTTCCCCGGGGCAGGACAGGACCCAGGGCAGGGCTGGGGCTGGGCCAGGGCAGGTTTAGGTTGGATTTTGGGAAAGGTTCTTCCCCCAGAGGTGCTGGCACTGCTCAGGCTCCCCAGGGAATGGGCACAGCCCCAGAGCTCCAGGAGAGCTCGGACAGCGCTGCCAGGGGTGCCCAGGGTGGGATTGTTGGGGGTCTGTGCTGATGCCTTAAGTTTTATTTTCATGTATTTCAGGCTCTGCGCTGCCCAGGGTGCAGCTCTGAGCTCACACTCAGGCTCACTCAGCTCTGCACACGGCAGGGACACAAAACAAATCCTTTTCTTGCTGGAGACCAAGAACAACTTTTGGCCCAAAAGCACAAACAGGGGTGGCTGGAGGGAGGAACAAGAAGGATGGGACCTCACAATCTGGAGCTGGAATTGGAAAATTAAACCCCAATATGCAAATGGACCAAAACTTATCAAAGTGTGAGACCTCATGACCAGCCAGTCATTTTGGGACCAGTCTAATCCACCTTTGGTGTAGCCCTGGCCAGGCTCTTGTTCTGCCCAAGGTGAACCCTCAAGGCCTTTCAATAAATCCCTACTTTATTCTCTGCCTCTGTTCCAGGTCAGCCTTCCCAAGGCAGCAGTGCAGGGCCAGGAGCTGGCCTGGATGATCCCGTGGGTCCCTCCCAGCTCAGGATATTCCAGATTTCTGTGGAACAGCCCCTGCCTGAGTGGCTGTGAGGGCTCTCCTCAGGTGTCTCTGCAGGGATCAGACAGAACAGGACCCCTTGGATGCTGCACCCCAAACCCTCCTGGGGCGGCAGAACCCAGAGCTGACCTCCCCTGAGGGAATCTCCCTCCATTTCAGGCACCAGAACTGGGCTCTCATTTCTCCATTTTTGCTTTAAACCAGAGCATGGGAACAGCATCTGCTGGAACTGCAGCGAGCTCCAGCATTTCACCCTGCAGGGCAGATCCTCCTGGCCAGAGCCATCCCAGCATGAGCTGGAGGCCCAACATTCCCTGTCCCAGAAAGAGGAACCCAAGCAGGAACGGGAGCTCCACCCTGAGAACTCTTGTGACCAAGCACTTGAGAATGGAATGGGAAAAGTTGCTATAATTGAGTTTCCATGAATGGAATGTTCTCCCCTCTGCTCATCAGGAAGAATGTGGATCATGGCTGTATAAATACATGTCTGTAATTATAATCAGCATGTTTTATAAGAAGGAACAACCATTCTGGCTGGAAATTGGCTGTAAATTTCCACATCAACCTGAAATCTATTTTAAGCGAAGTGCAGAATGTGACTCAACAAATGTTGAATCAATACTTGAGTGCAAGGAATCAGATATAAATTTGGGTATTGCTTTCAAGTAGTCATTTACTCGCAATTAATAAAATATTAAAAAAACTAAAGCAAAAAAAAGAGCTTTTCCTGGGACTGATCACAATTCCAGCTCATTAAATTCTACTATTTTTTTTAAATGCAATGTTTGTCCTCATTATTTATCTCCACTTCATAACAGAACACTTGTTCTCATGAAAACATAACCTTGTTCTCACACCCTTCCACTGTGCGTGCCAAACTTGGTTTCAGACATATTTTGTTGGTATTCCACTAAAACTTGGAAAAACTGGAGCCTGACTGACGAGGGAGCCGTAAACTGGAGCACAGGATGCCAACAAGTTCTCTGTGGGATCTGGTTCAGGGTCAGCTGAGCTCCTGAGTGACTGAGAAACAACTACGGGGGAAACTCCTCAGAGCCACACAGAGGATATTTACTGTTGTTAGAAAGTCTCTGCTGTTAGACAAGGAAATAAATTCAGATTTATAAATGTTTTCTTGCAGCACAGACCTTCTTTTTTTACAAAAGCAGGTTTAACTTAGGCCAGGTCTATTTGCATCAATCAGAGCAGCTCTTTGCTCATGGAACCACCATTAAATGCCAAAGTGCTTTGGGAGAGGGGGATCAAACCTCCCTCGTGATTTCCCAAAAGAAAACTGCAGCTCTGCTTATCCAGCCCTGCTCTGCAGGTCAGCACGAGGAGCCCCTTTTCATCATTCCCAAACAGAATCCTGGGGAGGAATCTCTGAGAACCTCACTTTTCACTGCCCTTCCCAGTGCTGTTCCTTCTTCCTTTTGCAGTTTGGCAAAATTTGCCTCTTTTTCCCAATTTCTGGCTTCACCCACCACGGTGCAACACCCAGGAGACAGAACTGAGCCTGGGGACTGAGATAAGCAAATCATTCGATAAAAACAAAACAAATAAAACTCACACACCCCAAAACAAACCCCAGCAACTTCCAGAGGCTGTCACACCTCACTTTGCCATTCCAGAGCTCTTTGTAAATATATTTTGAGGTCACTTCAAAGCACCAAGAGCAGAGCAGCAAAAGGTACCTCAAGAATTATCCTAAGTGGATTTATGTACCTGAAAGTACCCAAATCTTTGCTGTGCTGCCCAGATTTTGTAACAGGGATGTGGAGCAGTTGTGCAACTGGAGAAACATCAATTATTGCTTCTATTCACAAATAAACACCGGGGGTCTGGGCCAAGCTCCTCCTGCCAAGTGCTGCTCCACACTCAGACTCCAGCCCCTGCTCCCTCCCCCTCTTTATCTGAACCCAGAAGATGAATAGGAACTACTCGTTCCCTCCAATTTCATGTGTTTAAAATTCAAGGCTCATTCTTGTGTCTCAGCCCATTTCTAATTAATTTCTGGGTTACTGTTTTCATGTTTTCCATTTCACTGAGCAAAACAGGCTCCTGAGCTGTCCATCTCCTGCTGCAGCAGAGATGGAGCTGGAAAACAGCAGGAGCTTCTCGTTCCCTCAATCACCTGAAAAATGATGGCTCTGCAACCCAGCTTTAAACTATCACTGAATTTGACTCTGGAACATTTTAATAATAAGAGATATTGAGATTCTTATAACCAGTGAATATTCATTAATGCAAAATCACATAGCAATCCCTTATAATTATACAAAGTGTCCAAAGCATTGACCATTGCAGAAAATTATAATTAAAGTTATTGAAATTAATTAGAAAAGGAGATAGTAATTAAATTCCTGTTGCTGGGATGTAAAACTGCTCTGAAATTAAATACAATGGATGGCTCCTCCAGAAAGGGGCATGTTGGTGGCATTTCTTTCCTTCTGCTAGACAAAATTAAAGCTAATTTTTATGGTAAGATTTCTTTAATACAAATACTCAGATAAAATTCTTTACACAGTGAAGTTCTGCTGAGATGATTTTCCTGCTCAAATCAAATTTTTTCCTGCTCTAAAGGAATCAAGACTTCCCCTTCCCCTTGAGGGGGCTCATCCACCCTGCCCCAAATCCAGCCTGACCCCAGCCTCAGGTGCCAGACCCTCGCTCTGTCCTCGGGTATGAATTTGATGCAAATCTTTCCTAATCCACACCTGCCAGGCTGTGGGATGAGCCAGGAAGGTTTGTAGCCTTCCCAAGCTCTGCTTTTCACTTCCAGGGTTTGCCACCGCTTCCTCATTTCCCGTTTTCCTCGTGCTCTGTGTGCAGGCATTGCCTGAAATCCCCTCCACGCCGCTCTCCCAAGGTTTGGAGATGTGGAAGTGCCGGTGGGAGCGACAGCAGTGGCTGCTCTGAGCCCTCTCCTCGGGCTCTGGTTCCCTGGAGAGGAGAATCCCATTCCTTGCTGTCCCCTGGCCCCTTCTCTGTTTGCTCGGGACACAGGAGGTTCTCAGAGCCCAGAGCTTCACTCCACACCCTTTGACAGGGATGCTGTGAAAATCCTGGCATCCACTGAAGTGGGGTACAGAGAAATGTGGGGATTTTCATCACAGCTGCAAACAACTTTGTTGGGCTACAGATTTGTTCCCAGGGCTGGCTCCAAGTCCTAATTAGTGACCTGGTTTTCCTCAGTTTAACACAGAACACTTGGAAATTGCAGGAGATGAAGGTTTATGCTGAAGGAAGATGTGATTGCTGCCACATAATTATGACAGAGTGAGAACTCCCACTGTGACTGCTGGAACTGCAGATGAGACACAGATCCATCAAAAGGAAAACTCATCCCACCTCGCCCTCCTTGAGTCGTCCTTCCTTGGAACCCCTGCTTTTATCTGTGTTTATCACCCCGCCAATATTCTCCTGTTAATTTTAAGTGTCACTTTGAGGGGATTTGTGGGGTTTTACTGATAGTAACACAGCCTGAGAGGTGGAAAGGTGCGAGGGCTTTTCATCCTGCTCGTGTCAAACCTTGTGTGCAGACCAGGGAGATGTGAGAAAACCTTTTAAAAATACATCAATCTGCAAGGAAGCTTCTCTAATCCAGAATGGAGACACTTGGATGCCAAGCCCATGCTCAGGAAGAAAAACACCCCCTCTCCCCAAACTGCAGTCCCGCATCCCCAATAAACTGGGGTGTGGGGTTTTATTTGTGCAATTTTCTGAAAGTCTCAAAGCTTGGAAAATTTTCCACTTGTCTCAGACACTGTCTTGGCACCGGCACAAGATTTCATCGTGCTGAAATTTCACTGATCAACAGTAGAAACCAAATGTTTTTCCCCTCATGATGGTGCACTCATTCTCACTTGTGGAACAAGCATTTAGCAGCATATGTGTCCCTCTGGCCTTATGGTGCTGCTGAGAAAGAAGATCCTACTCTAGGAAATTTGCCATGAGCTTGAAGCTTTCCTGACCACAGATTTGTAGGCAGTTACTGCTCCACGCAGCCACAAAACACTAAGTTTATTTTAATAAAATATTCATTAAATTGCTATTAGATATAACCCAGAACATCCATCCCCCTGTCAAAATATGTGCTGTAAGTCTGCTGAGAGCTGCTCTCAGTAAAAACCCATCGTGCCCATTACTCAGTCCATAAACGTCAGAGTAACAAGCGAGGAGAGCAATGAATCAGAAGCTGAAATCTGCAGGAATAGCAGTGCTCAGGCTGAGACTGCAACCTCAGTCTGCTCATCAAACGTAAATCACAGCTGGGTTAGAGCAGCCAGGGCTGGGCTGAAGTCATAGGAGGAAATCAGGAGTCATTGGAGCCCAGAGTGGGTAAAACACCAATGAAACAATGTCTGGAGAGCTCCAGCCTAAGGGGGGTCAGAAACCCGGACTAACTTTGTGAAGCTGAGCTGGAAGCTTTGGGAAAGGAAGCAAGAGCCACTTGATCAGTGACAGGGACAGGGGTGGAGTGGCACTGGCAGGGGGTTCTGGCACCAGCCCTTCAATAAATCTCAGTTTGTGCTGACTTTCCCTGGCCCCACAGCTCCTCCCTCCAACTCCCGCTCCTGTCCAGGATGTGCTGAGCCCCTGATGATTTCAGCCCCAGTGCATCTGATTTTGTTGGCTGCCACAGCAGCAGTGAGCTCCAGACTCCCAGAGAGGCCCAGGGCTGGGATTTTCCCCTCGGGAGCCCTGGAGTTCACCCACGGCAGGGCATGGGAATGGGCACAGCTCAGAGGTGGCACTTCCAGAGGATCACATCCTGCCTGATCCAAAGTCTTCTCCATCCTGGTATTCTGTAGCAGAGCATCTCCCTCTCACAGCCTGTGAACCAGAAATCCAAAAGGCTTTTTGCAGGGATCTCTCCCAGCAGCACTGGCCCAGCTTGTGAAAACTCTTCTCCTTTTTGGCTGACCTTTCCCTGCAGCTCAGGGGTCACTCAGCTGCAGACCCAGCTTAGCAAAACCCTTGGCATGAGGGATGGCTCAGCCACCAAACCAGCCCAGAGCAGCCTGTGTTGTGTCCTCTGGGTGGACACCAAGGACAAGGAGCAGTTTGGAGATGTCCAGTTCATCATTTGTTTCTACCAAGTCAAGTGAGGTCAGTGCCATGGCCACAATATTGTTTAAACTCCATAAAACATTTTCTACAATTTCTTCAGTCTAAAAGAAAAAAAAAAAAGCCCTTATTTTCATGCCTATATGTTGAATTATCTCATATCAACTCGTGATTCCAGCATTTATCTGATCCTCCTGCTGGAGGGAGCACCTACAGCGGGAACCTGCCTGAAAGCATTCCCAGAACAGAGTGAGGAACAGGCAGGGAGAGGAGAGAACAGACAGATGAATCCCCTCAAAACCACGGGAAATGTGAAATGTGAGAGCCATTTGGGTGAGCAGCTGGGTGTTGAGACTGGGGGAGGAGGAATCCAGTGCTGATCCAGAATTCCAAGGAATGAATTTGTCATGGGCCTTTACCTCCCTGATTCTAATCACGACTTCCTTCCTGCCATGGAGCAGCAAGAGAAAGTTTGGCAAATTCTCCAGGTTCCAGTGGAAAGTGTGGATTACACAAAATTTTAAATGATTTGGAAATGCTTCAAAGAAGTCAATGAAAATCTGTTCTGCTGAAAAAATCTGATCATCACCTCTAAATTATTTGCTTGCCAGAGGAACAGTTTACATTTCAGGATCCGGAAATTTCTTAAAGTACAATCCAGACAGAAACAGTGATGAAAAGTCTCAGTTAGAGCCTCCTTGGGAGTTCCCTTCATTCCTGGAAGGAGCACTTTGCATTCCCCATGCAAGCCAGCCCTGCAGCTGGAGATGGGAACAATTGGGAACACTTTGTGTCCCTGAATATATTTCATATATGAATATATTTCATCTGTGGCAATACCACACTCTGAGGAGGCAGCACTGGGAACAGACAACAATGAGATGCAGGGCATGGTAATTATTCTGAATATTCTCCAGATCTGCAGTTGTTTCTATTCTAGACATCTACTAGAGGCAACCATGAAATGAAACCTTTACTCCAACGAGTATTGCAAAGAGTCTTTCAGGGCTCCACAGAGATAAAACCGTCTGAGCTCCTTTGCAGATTTACCACCACGATGTGCTCACTTCGTTTGTGATGGAAAGAGCCTGTTGGAGTTATCATTACTCACTGCTTCAGCTTCTCCCACACTTTCATTTGTCCTCCTGCAACTCTGTAGAGTTTGCTCAGGCTATAAATAAAGGTCTCAGGGGATGCTGGATATTGCACTCTGAACAAAAATTTCAGTGACTCATTCTCATACATATTTTCTGCCATTATCTTCATCACGGGCAAATGTTCCTGCTCATTCCAAAGGGTGGGAGGAACGGAGCTGGGGCTGGGTTTGGCAGATGTGGGTCAGGAAGTTCCTTCCTCAGATACCCTTAAAGGTGAGCTCTTTTTGCAGTTTCTGGTCACAGCCAGACATCCTGAAGGCCCAGAGCTGTTGGGTGGTTCCACCCAGAAAGGGCGAGTTCCCAACAGGAGATGGTGCCAGAGTGACTGACAGGTCCATGACTTCATCTGGCATCACTGACTGGAGCCTGCCCGGGCTGCTCTCCCGGCGGGAATGTGCTGCTGGAGCCACCAGTGTCACCCTTAATGACAACAAATGCCAACCTAACGGGCTTGGAATGGGCCAGGTCTGCCAGGCATTGCCTGCTGGGGACACAAATTACCCAAACAACCCCCCCGTCTCAGCTCACCCACAGGTTATTCCTGAAGGATACTCTCCTGATTGTTTGAAATTATGTCTTTTACATAATTAAATAAACAGGGAGCAGAAATCATTGGCAATGTCTAAAATCATGAGGGTGCTGCAGTCTCATCCTTCACAGGCTGCAGTGCACCCCATCCCTTGGTGCCTGCAGCTCTTCCAAAGGGCTCCCATGGATTGTCCCTCCGTGCAGGGATCCATGCACAGCTGCACTCACGGAGCTCTCGGGTGTTTCTCTGCCATTTCCCTGGATGCAGTTACTCATCATTTAGATCTTTGCACCCCAGATGAGGAAGATGATGGGATTTCATCCAGGATAGATGCCCTGGGCTGGGCACGGATCATGAACTGCCTGGTGCTGGTGGAGAACAGCTCCTGGAATGATCCTGCAAACACTCCCTGAGCAGGAAACAACTCCTGATGGATCAGAACTGCAGCCTTTAGCTCACTTTTATTTCTGACTCATGGTGACTTTTGACACTTTCAAGAATATCTCTTCCAGTGTAAAAAACCTAATGTAAATTTTATTTTATGCTACTCATTATCTCAGCCTGGCAAAGGCCTGGAGCAGCTGCAGCACCGTTGGGCTCTGTTCTTGGAAAACACTTCCAGCGTGGACACTGGGGAGGTTACAGGAAATCTTTTCAGGAGAAGGCCCTTCCGTGGAGTGCCTGGATCCCTGTGTGGGAAATGCCAAACCCGGGGCTGTGTTCCATGGGGGCAGCCCAGGAGCTGCTCACAGCCCCTGCAGCTCCTGAATTCCAGAATTCCAGCTCCAGAGCAGTCAGATCATCCCAGGCAGAGCTGCAGAGGTGCTCTGCATTTTCTCCCTCCTCTCCCTTGCCCTGTTCCCGTGTGTTCCTGTCCCAGCTGCTCCCACATGGAGCAGCAGCAGCCCATGGGGAAGCTCAGGAATAGGGGCAGCAGCAGGGAGCAGCTCAGTCCCACCCAATAAAGCTGTTCCCATTGTTCCCCTCCACTGCCCTCCACTATCACACAACGCACTTGGCTTTCCTACCTAATGCACATTTAATCAGAATTAAATAGAATTAGGTCTTTCCCAGTTGCTGAAATCGTTGATATAATTATTCCAAATCTTGACAGGAAAAAGAGAGAAACAGATGTTTTCTCTCACCTAATTTTTCTCTGGAGAAATAAAGACTGCTTATAGATTTTTATGGCTTCTCAAAAGAACAAAATATGGGGAAAATAACAGATTCATGAATATTTAACATTATTTCAAAGAAGAGTTCAGTATTCATTTAACAGAAAATACAAGCCAAACTCTAATTCTTTTCTTTGAAGTTCTCACAGTTCCACCTGTAGTTTGTGTCCTGGCTACTGAGAGTTCAACTGATGCCCTGGGTAACACTGAAAAATTCATTTAAATTTTGAATTTAAAAGGAAAAATTCCTTGATTTGTCTCTCACACTCATCTCTAAAAAGATGGAATAGCATCTGCTTCTTTAATTTGCTCTGAGGAGAGTGAAACCACAAGTGCATAATTTAAAGTGTGATGAGGTGTTTGTGCATTCCAACTCTGCTGTGAAGGAGAAGCAGCAGCACTTCAACCCCTGGCTCACAAGCTGAGTGTTAATAATGAGAAAAGGGAATATTTTGGTTCACTCCTTAACAGGAGGGTCCAGATTCCCTTAGAAGAAAAGATGCAAAAGAGATGTTTTCTCTCAGCAATTCCAGACTTTGGGATTGTGCAAAATTCCCTCTCCCACTTGGATTTGCAGCTTTAGGGACTGGCACATCTGAAGATCTGACAGAAGTCACTGTCCTGGTTCTTTTTGCTTTATTTTCCCCAAAGTTCTTCTTTTCATTCCCTTCCTGCAGAGCAAAGAGCTCCTCTTTGTCCTTTGCTTCCTTATTATCCTGATGTTTTCAGCCCTGCACCAAAAGCAGATTTCTGTCCATTTGCAATTCTTCTCCAAGGAATTCTGCCCTTTAGCATTATTATTTTTACTGCAATGAGTTCAGGAAAGGAATGACTGGGTAATTATTGAGCTAGGGAAGAGGAATACAAATTTCCAGCTTCTCTGGGAGCAGGGAAGCAGCGGGAAAGGGAGTTCAGTCTTCCTTCTCCTCAGAAACACTCATATTTTAACAAAACTAGACGTCAAAAATGCTTCAAGGTAAGAAAAACTGCTTAATTCCACTAAAGACACCCTGAAATACATCTAAATACAGATTTATTTAAAGGAACAGATAAATTAGGTGATAGATTGACATCGATCTCACTGAACGAAGATCTCAGCCCATATTTTAAGGCCAATATTATTGTAAATATAAAAGTCAGTCCCTGCCTCTCCCAGGCATTTTCATCAAGGCAAAACATCAGAATGGGGTTGTACATCACCCCTGGAAGATGAATTTCAGTGTTCAGCAGCAGTGAGGCCCAGCCACTCACTGGCAATGAGATATTTATGCTGCAATTGCAAGTTCTAAATGTCACAAAGCTGAAATTAAGTACTGTGCACATCATGATCAGAGCTTAGTGATGTGGAGAGAGGTGGAAAATAAGTTTATGTTGGGTTTCTTTAAAAAGGAAATATAGGCCTTTCACACAAATGTCCAACCTGGAAAATGAGAGCTGAAATTTAAAAGTCCCAGGTCTTTGAGCACCAAATTGCTGTGACCTCTTCCAGGCAGAATAAAGCATCTGGGTATTTAAAAACAAAGGGAGGGCTGTCATTGGTACAGAAATAATCCTGATGCACAATCAGGAGGAGTTTCCAGAAGTTTTTCAGGTCCTGTGGCACTTAAAGATGAAGGTGAAAACTCTCAAGACAGCAAAACTCCCACTCAGCCCAGATATCTTTGAAAAATCCCTTTCCCAGCCACATTTCTGCTGTGTTACAAATATTCCTCTGGGCTGGGTACCTCGTTCTTGGAGTGAAGAAATTACTGAGAAGGAGGCAGAAATGAGATTAATTACTTGTGACAGCATGAGGAACTTTATCCAGCCTGAATTTACCTCCAAGTTCATTTCCTGAGGTGTGGAGATTTGTGACACTGTGGTCACCTCAGCCAGTTTATCAGGGCTTGTTTCATGAGCCACAAAAACCTCAGAGCTGCTCCTAATCTTGCTCAGCCCTTAGCACAATTCCAGTGAGGAACAGCAGCCTTGTGCTGTGTTTAAAATGGTTTTCTTTTCCCAGCATTTAATTCTTGCCCTTTTAATCGCAGGTTAAATATTTGCAATGACGTTTAACTTGTTTAATGTCAGTGAATATAACCAGCCTTTTTTGAAACAGACTGGGCAATCTGTATTAATTTGAATTTCTCACATCTAGAACAGAGAGATTAAAGCCTCGAGTTTATTCCATTATAATTCTATCCCAAAAGAGGTAAGTTCTGAAATAGCTGAAATGGGAAGCAAAGGAAAGGGTCCTTCCAGGAGAGCCTGGTGTCCCCTCCTGCCTCTCCACCAGAATTCAATTGTTTGCCCTCTCCTGGTTCCCTTAAATTCCCTGAAATTTGGATTAAAATTCTGAAAGATTGCAGAGTCAGAGTTTGGATCATCTCCACGTGGGATCAGGCAGAAATCCTCTTTCCTCAGGGCAGCTTTAGGAGGCTCTGGGCAGAGCTTTAGGAGGGATTTGCACTTCCCTTGGCCCTTTGGGACAGCAGCACTTTCCAGGTGCAAAGGCCAGGCAGGACCTGCCCTGCTCCTGCTCTTCCCTCCCTCCTTAGAGCAGGGATTTGCTTTTTCCAAACACTGATTTTCCTACCCCACCTAAATGCAGAGTCTGGCATCACCCTCACAAAGTCTCTGAGATAAGGCCTCTATCAATAACTGGTAAATTACTGATAAATTTGGGGAATCTCCAGCACAGTTCTGACAGAAATGCACTGTGAGGAAAACGTGGTTTAGTGTGGGCAATGGGCCTGCAAAACCTGTCTGGGATTTAAGAGCCAGTGACAGCATGAAAATAATTGTATTTTAGTTAATTTTACCAGAAAATGCTCTTGAAATCCTATTTACATAAAAATGACAAGCACTGAATAATTACCAAAAAAAAAAGGTTATTCCAAATTGCAAGTGTGTGCAATCCTGTTTGGGCAAGTTCTAGCTAATAACCCTGGCTGTTAATACAAACCTAGGAGATATTTCCCTTACTCAGAAAATAAACCCACAAGGCTTTAAATATCACCACTGACAACTGCAAATTAGCATTTTAAATGTATTTTTTTTCTCTTCTTATCATGGAAGTTCCCTTTCCTGGGGTTCAGGGTTTGTGTGTTCCAATGAAATGTGCTCCTAGTTAATCACAAAATGCAAGGAAACCATAATCCAGTGTATTTCCAATGGCTGGGGGAAGTTTTTGTAATTCTGGCTGAGACAAAGAGGTTTCCATCAAGGACAAAGTCCTGCCCATCAGAGAGAATGGAAGTGAAAGAAATACATTTCATGGGGGAGATTGTCTGTGATTTTTAGTGATTTCCAGAAGAGACTTCAGGAAGGAGCCTTGTACCAACCTTGCAAAGGTACAGTACCAACACTTTCCACTGAAATTAATTAAATGAGCAATAATTAAGTGCAGCTCTGTAGCTAACACTGAAGTTTCTATCAAAAGCAGACAAATTTCATCTTTTTATCAACACAGTTTGAAGGACCTGCCTACAGAGAAGCTGTTTTGAACATAATCTAGAGCCAAACCCTCACATGTTCTCGGAGGTGCAGATAAAATTCTGCACCACAGGAATCTGAACACCCACCCACAACCACCCAAACCCTTCCCCAAGCCCAGATCCCCACTCCACTTCTTGGTAATGCTTCAATATCACAGCAAATAGCAGAGAAGTGAGATGGAAACGCTCCAGAGGGATTATATAAACTATGTGGAGATATTCCCATTTAAATCCTGGATCAGCTCATCCCCCCGTGCCCAGTTAGGAGCAGAGGTGCAGAAGTGCTCTGGGAGTGTCTCTGCTGTGTCTCAGAACCAGATCCAAATGCCAGCACACATTTTAACATCCCTTTGCAAATGAGGAAAAGGAGCAGCCCCTTACAAAGCTGAGCCGTGCTAAAGGGCTCCTCTTTCAATGAAGGAAAATAACTCTGCGAGCACTATTGAAGTATGATTGACTAGAATCTTTAGGCTATTAAATTCACTTTTTCATTAAAAACTGTGATTCATCCGAATGAAAGGAACTCTGCCATGAATCCTAGCTGCACATCTCTGAGCAGGTGTCTTGGACTGGCTCCAAGAGCCACCTCAAACCTGGCAGAAAAAGTTCCCTTTTCTCACAGTGCCTGTTCCGTCCCTCACCCCCGGGCAGGTGAGGAGTTAACGCTCCTCTCTGAGTTTCAATACATTTGGTTCTCTTACAGCACCTGCTGCTGAAGATCTCAGAGCAGTCTGTGAACATTCCTCAGCTCAGGCTCATGATCATCCAGGCAGTTTGTTTTTTGCACAGCCTGGTGAACTCCACTCCTCTAGGGGCTGTGGGAGATGAGCCACAGCTTTGTCTTCCTCTGACCCCTGGAACAGGATTTTTCTGCCTGTTCTTTCCTCCAGAGGGCACAGAAAGCAGGTCCAGGAAGGGCAGCAGACTGGTCCCAGTACTGAGCAAATGTTTCAGTCCAACCATGGCCAGTCAGAATCCACTCCCTTCCCTCTGCCCTTTCCTCTGCTCCGGGCACGGTGTCCTGGAACCAGCTGACTCCTGGAAGTGGCTGCTGAAGGGCTGATGAAAGATCTGGTTCCTTGGGACTACAAAGTCTGGTTGGAGTGTGCCCAAAGCCAGGCAGCAGCTTCAGGCCCCTCTGTCACCCTTGGCAGGCTGGCATGTCCCAGTGATGCCAGCTGAGAACCAGAGCGGAGCAGTTCACACCCTCACAGGGCTTCTCTTATCCAACACTCTGCAGTGATCAAATTTTCTTACGTGCCAAAGGCTGGAACAGGTTTATGTCTGGAGCTAATGATCTAATCAAACTATTTTTAATGGGTGTAGCTCAGCCCCCAGGAGGGGGAGGACGCAGTGAGTCCATTCCCTCTGTGCTACCACGACTGCACTGAGCAATGCCAGGTCAGAGCTGCGGCCCCAGGACAGAGCCTCCAGCCCGGGGAATTCACAGAGCAGGCAGAGAAACACCAGAAATCACAAACAAACCAAGAGTGGAGCCCAGCAGGAGCTGTAAGTGTGAAGGATGGATGCCCCAAGGCCCAGCTGCTGCCTGCCTTTAGCAGCACTGAAAACTCAGCCGTGGCCAGGGCAGGGCAGAAAAGCTGAGGTGAAGCTCATAAATCCAGTGTTTGTTCCTCTTCCCTTCAGTGACTCCTTGACATTATCCTGTCATTCTTGTGAGCGTTTCAAAGGGAAGTTTCTGAACAACAAAGCTTTGCCACAGCCCTGCTGCTGAGAAGGGCCACCCCAACACCTGCCATGCACTCCCTGACTAAAACTCCACTTTTGTTTGCACGGTTTGTCCTCAAAATCAGCAGTCAGCTGCAACTCTCAGCCATAGCTGCCTTATTAAATATGAAGGTTTTATTTTAAACACAGTACATTTTGTAACAGGAAAATCAATATAGAGTAACCCAGAGTACAGCAGACAACAGCTGGGGGACGTAATCTGATGACAGAAAGTTGAGAACAGGAATTTGGCAGTTTTATGTTCAGCAAATCTCTCACTTTTTGTTTTTCATGGCACTGAGCTCCAAAGATCTGAGATTTCTCCCCAAAGCTTCACAAGATGAAAAAACCAAGAAACCACTGCTTTCGACATTAAAGATTATTATCTAAAAAATAAATCTGTTGTTACTTATATTTTGCTTTATAGGCTACTGTAAGAGGATGACTCTTCCCAGAGCTGCGACGAGGTAACAACATCAGTGACCTCAGAGCCCTGAGCAAAGACTCGGGAAGATACTTCAGTATCAAGAAGTATTTCCTGAATAAAGGTAAAGTATTACCTAAAGTAAATCCTTGTCTCTGGCTTCCCCTGGGCTGTGGGTGGGAGTGCTCAGCTCTGCTCAGGGCTGGGGTTCACAATAAACTCTGCTTGGAAAAGTTACAGAGGTGGAAAAGAGGAGATGAAGCCACAGATGTGCCCGGTACAGGAGCACAGAACGGCAACAGGATTTTCCTGATCTGTTACAATTTTATTTTATTAGATTCTTAATTAGAATCAAACTTTATGCCATCATTGAATATTGAATAGTAATACTGACTCATGAATAGTACAAATAAATCAGGGGTTTTTGGAACCAATCTATTTGTCCTTAGGAGATGATTAGCTCTCTAAAATGATATGTGACTCACAAAATAAACTTCAATATATTTCCTTAACGGGCAAAAGGGTAACCGATCATTTTGTCCCAAAAGTGCTTTTTTCAGCACGTCCCACCAAGGATCTTTTTTCTCAGATAATGCCACTGGTTTTTTTCCAGGTTTGCACTGCAGGTTCCTGTGGCAGACTCAGAGTTAAGATCGCGATGTTCCCCCGGTGTCGCCCGGCCGACATTGCCCTCTAGTGCTGTCCCCCCGCTGCTGTCCCTCATTGCCGTCCCTACTGCTGTCCCCACCGCTGTCCCCTCACTGCTGTCCCCTCGCTGCTGTCCCCACTGCTGTCCCCACCGCTGTCCCCTCGCTGCTGTCCCCGCACCGCCACCGCAGGGTCGCGGCACTGACACGGCGCTGTCACAGACAGTCCCTGCACTGCCACCGCACAGTCACCAACAGCCACTGGCAGTCCCCGCGCTGTCCCCGCACTGTCACAGCACAGCCACTGGCAGTCCCCGCACAGCCACCGCAGGGTCACCGCACTGTCCCTGCACGGCGGAGCCGCCCACCGCCCCCGGCCTCGCAGGGACCTGGGGCCATCCCCCTGTCCCTGGGTCACTCCGTCCCTCTGTCCCTCTGTCCCTCTGTCCCTCTGCCCCTCCGTCCCTCTGTCCCCCTGTCCTTCCGTCCCTCTGTCCCCCTGTCCCCCTGTCCCCCTGTTCCTCTGTTCCTCTGTCCCTCTGTCCCTCTGTCCCCCTGTCCCTCGGTCCCCCCGCCTCCGGCGCGGCGGCTCCGGGGCCGTGGCTGAGCCCGCCCCGCTGTCAGGCACGGCAGCAGCGCAGCTCCCCCGCTCCGGGCAGGATCGGTGCCGCCGCCGCCGCCGCTCGCAGGGCTCCGCAGGGGAATGCGGGGGCGCGGAGCGTGTGGGTGACTCCGCTGCCCGCGCTCTCCCCGGGCCGGGGCTGCGGCTCTGCGGGCCGTGAATTCTCCTGCTCCCGCTGCCCGCGGCTCTGCGGCCGCTTCGCGCGTCCGGAGATGACTTTGAGCTGACTCGCCGAGGGACACAACCCCAGCTTGCTATGGAGGATGATTTTAAAGATGAATGCCTACTTTGGTGATAAATCCAATACATCGATACCGGGATATTTCAAAGGCTCTGCACTAAATGATGGCAATTTTTCTGCGAACAGCTCCAACGAGACAGGAAGCAGCCTGGATTCACCTGCCTTGGCCACCAGCAGGGCGATCGTTGTGGGGCTGATCCTCGGTGCCTTTATTCTCTTTGCTATCATAGGTAATATCCTGGTAATTCTCTCAGTGGCTTGCAACAGACATTTAAGAATCCCTACGAACTATTTCATCATCAACCTGGCCATAGCAGACCTGCTGCTGAGTTTCACTGTCCTGCCCTTCTCTGCCCTGCTGGAAGTGCTCGGTTACTGGGTTTTGGGGCGGATATTCTGTGACATCTGGGCGGCAGTGGATGTGCTGTGCTGCACAGCCTCCATCCTGAGCCTGTGTGCCATTTCCATCGACAGGTACATCGGGGTCCGCTACTCCCTGCAGTACCCCACGCTGGTCACCAGGAGAAGGGCCATTTTAGCCCTCCTGGGGGTCTGGGTCCTGTCCACCGTGATTTCCATCGGGCCCCTGCTGGGCTGGAAGGAGCCGGCCCCGCAGGATGACAGGGAGTGCCGGATCACCGAGGAGCCCTTCTATGCCCTCTTCTCCTCCCTGGGCTCCTTCTACATCCCTCTAATCGTCATCCTCGTGATGTACTGCCGGGTCTACATCGTGGCCAAAAGGACTACCAGGAACCTGGAAGCCGGGGTGATGAAGGAAATGTCCAACTCCAAGGAGCTGACCTTACGCATTCATTACAAGCACGTTCACGAGGACACCTTAACCAACACCAGATCCAAGGGTCACAACCCCAGGAACTCCTTAGCTTTCAAACTTTTAAAATTCTCCAGAGAGAAGAAGGCGGCCAAGACGTTGGGAATTGTGGTTGGCATGTTTATCCTGTGCTGGCTCCCCTTCTTCATTGTCCTGCCACTGGGTGAGTTGGGAACCAGGGCACTGCAAGGGCAGGGCTCGGGGTGGGTTTGTGGGATCCCACAGAAATGTCATGGGAAGGAGCCAGATGGATGAGAAGGAGATAAAGAGAAGATATAAGAGATACTGGTGGGAGGGCTGCAGGGAGCAGAAAGGAAGGGAGTGGAAGGAAGGGAACTCCTGATGTGCAAAGAGTCACACTGAACTTTGGGAAGTGTGCAGCTGCACGAAGCTGCTCACCAGGAGTCCTCAGGGCCCGTGTCACCCCAGGGGACAACATCTCCAGGGTTCACATCTGAAATCCCCCTTTGTGCTGCTCATTTGAACTGAATTAGGTGTCAGGAACACCACCAAAATGCTTCACACCAAAGCCTGGATAAGACCAGAGAGCTGCAGCACTGCAGTGTTGGGGGTTCAGGTCCCTGCCCCAGGTTTGGGATATAACACAGCAGGATTTTGGCATTTTAAGGTATCCTGATTGGAAATATCCTTAGTTAATTCCCCTGAGCTTTGGGAAGCGGAAAGGTTCCAGCTCTGAGTTCAAAGGTTACTGATCAAAACCCCAAACCAAAGGAGATCCCACAGATCCCCAAGGAAGGTGATCCTTGGTGGCAGTAGTTCTTTGTTCAGGCACTTTGGACACTGCCATGGGAGCTTTGGGAAGTGACTTTGTCCACTTTCAACTTTCAGATATTGTTCAAGCACTGAGAGAGCTTTAACACATCGCTCAGTGTCCCCAAAGCTGTGTGAAACATGCTTGTATTGTTTTTAATATTAGCACTACCTCTGAAGGGGAATATCTCGAGATATTCAATTACTGAGCTCTCAGAAATAACTGTCCAAAATTAATTTCTCTGAGACAATCTGGCAGACTAATTATGGAAAGAAGTGGATAAAGAAAAGGGAGGAAAAGCTTTTATTAATGTTCTGTATTTGTGTTTACTTAGTTACCCAACCAAAACATTTCTGATTGAGTGGTAAGAGAGTATTTTTAGAGATTGTTGTACAAAACTACACTGAGTTCAGCAGCCTGGTCCTGGTGAAGTGTTATAGAACTATCATTTCTGTGTAATATCGTTTAGAATCCTTACTGCTTCAGCTACTGCAGGGCAACTTTGTCATCTCTAGCTTATTATACTGAATTTGAAAATCTTTATGACTCAGGACTTGTGTAAAGGTCATGTTAAGGATGTGAAAAAGTCCAAACAGGAGGAAAACCATGAGTAAAGTTCTCTTTGGCTACTGAAGTTTAAGTCCTTGTGCTGGCTCTTAAAAGAAGTTTGTAACATAAAACAAGCAAAAATACCCAGCTGTGGATAGAAAGGTATTTCCACCCTATGTAGCAGGACTAGATTTGTAGCCAGTAGGTCGTGATCCCCTGATAAAGCAGATTCCCTCCTTCATTTTGAATTACTGAAGGGAAAAAAGCAGCTGTGAATACAGCAGCTCATGTGTGTGTGTGGCAGGAGCCAGGACCCCTCACCCAGCTCAGATGTGGAGCAGTGAAAACACAGACACAGGGCAGGAGCAAAGGGAGACACCAACCAGTTTCCATTAAAGTGTCAGTTTTCCCCTGGAGAAGTTATTTCAAATCCCCTGGGCTTTCTGGGAGGTTTGGTGAGCGGCTGTTAAACCACCTGAGGGAGGATTTATTGCTTGCCATGATATGATTTTATCTCCTGTATAAATTGCACCAAGGCAGCAGTGGGTGACAGGCTGGAGCCTTCAGCACAGCACCGGGGATGGCACAGGGGCTGGGGACAAAGCCAGAGCTGGGGACAAACCTAGAGCTGGGGACAAAGCCAGAGCTGGGAACAAACCTAGAGCTGGGGACAAACCTAGAGCTGGGGGACAAACCCAGAGCTGTGGGACAAACCCAGAGCTGGGATAAACCCAGAGCTGGGATAAACCCAGAGCTGGGGACAAACACAGAGCTGGGGACAAATCCAGAGCTGGGATAAACCCAGAGCTGGGATAAACCCAGAGCTGGGGACAAACACAGAGCTGGGGGACAAACCCAGAGCTGGGATAAACCCAGAGCTGGGGACAAACACAGAGCTGGGGACAAACCCAGAGCTGGGGACAAACCTAGAGCTGGGGACAAACCCCGAGCTGGGGACCCCAGCCCACCCCAGGCTGGTGCTGTGTCCCCAACACCCCCAGTGAGGGGACACTTTGCACTCCAGAGCCGAGGGCAGGAAGCGCTCAGGGCTGAGCTCTTGGCAGTGCCATGAAACTGCTGGAATCCCGTTGCTGTCAGAACCCCCTGGCTAGAAAAGGGGGACAGAAGGTATTTGCAGCATCCCATACAGGATCCAAATGCATTTCCATAGTGGGTATTTTCCCTTTGTTTTGCTGACTAGGAATAGGCTGGGTTTATTCCTTGTCCCTGACTTTTTCTTTTTAAATTTATGATCCAGCACTGTCCAACCCCTGTATTTTTATCTCTATGTATCAGAGCAGAGTCAATTGAGGATGTCAGGCATGACTCAAGCATTGCTCACAGGGACAGGTGAGAAAAGTCCTTTTCCTGACAATGCAGCTGCTCTCAACTGCAGCATAGGGGAAAGCAGTGAGGAAAGAATTCCTAAGGAGCTGTGAGCTGCCCTCTTCACAGCAGGAATCTTTTGCTTTGTGTCTTGAAGACACACAATTCAGTGAAATGCTGTTAAAAACCCTTTAAGGAGCACCCAGTGGCACAAAATCAATTCCTGGGATGGGCAAACAGCAGAGTCCAAAAGGTGCTGATGTTTTCCAAGCTCTCTGCTGGCTCCTGGGCTGTCCAGCTGAGACACCTCCCCTCCCTGCAAGGACAGGCTTCTCCTCAGCTTCTCCTTCTCACACCTTCTGCTTGCCCCAGTAACCCAAATCACACCCTCACATCTGCATCCTTGCTTTTTAGATTTCCATTTCTCTGCTCCCTGTTTCCCTCAGTAATTCCACAACTCTGCAGGAGGCTGTTGGCAAAGCAGCTCTGGATTTCTGTGGATCCAGCCACAAAACACTTGCCAAGCTGGTAAATGCTATTTCTGCAGCACTGCAGCCCCAGGTCTGAGCAAATCTACTCAGATGCAGCAGAGTTTCCTTGGTATTCTCAGCAGTTCCATGACTTTCCCAGGCAAAATTATTCTTCTTCCAGTCTGGCATTTCAATTTATTCCACAGCTCCCCATTTGATATTCCAGCCCAGAGTTATTCCATCAGGTGGCAGCTATGCCCTGGGAACAGCTGTGGTGCTGAAAGCAGGCAGATTGCTTGGAAAAATGAAAAGAAATTATAGCAATGCTTCTACAGCATTTTTCAAGCAAAAATCTGAAGGAAAGCTCTGTATCCTGTGCAGATTGGAATTCCAGCCTTGACACCACAGGCACTGAGCAGCATTAAACTCTCAGCACTGAATTACCCCCAGTCAGCTCTGGAGCACTGAGCTGAGCTGTCTTCAGCACTGGGGATGCAGAACTGGGATCAGAGAGAATCAAATTTGGGTTATTCCTGTATTGGATATTCTTTCCAGACAGCTACAGAACATCCTGGCTGCACATTTATAAAAGCTCCCTGCCTGGGCAAACAGTCACCCTGCCACCCAAAATTATTTGTGATTCAACATAAAAAATCAACTAAAGACATTCGTGTCTTTGAGACAACTTCTTGGGCCATAAATTCAGTGACTCAGCTTTGAGGAGTAAATATCTTGGATTTTTAAAGTAAATGTTTCTTTTCATCCCTTTCATACAAATTCTTCCTTAGGCAGCAGGACTACATTAAATATTCATTGCTGATAAATGATGAGTGAAAGAGATTCTTTTTATTTAAAGGCTAGAGCCCTGCAGAACTAAGGCAACACTCATTAAAACTCCCTCCTTTAAACAATGGAGTGTCCAATTTTATGACAATACCTTTGTTTAAAAAATGAATACAAAATGAAGGATCATGGGAGGAGAGGTTTAGTGTCACTCCTGAGAATTGAGATATCAGAGCAGACTTCCCAGCCTTCTCCCAGACATTCCCAGAGGGAAAACTCACCAGGCACTTCCCCAGCCTGCTGCATAATTCCAGTGGGGATCAGAGCAGGATCCACTGCCCACTACAGGGCATAAATCCCCTGCTCCCCCAAATTCTGGGGTACATCCTCTGAAAAAAAAATAAACTCTTGGAACCTGGAACAGCAGTGGGGAAAGGTCCCAAGAGCCCCAGGATGAAGACACACCTTGTGGGACTGTCACTATGAGTTAAGCTTTTGTAATCTCTCTGTAAGCAACAAAAAATAACATAAAATATTCTGCACCTTGTGAGTCAGTCAACATATAATTATTTTTAAAAGAAAACGTTCTATAAGTAGAGAATGTAGATTTATTACATCAGGGTAACCTCTCAGAATACCAACTTGGGCCCCTTGGTTTCCATGGGAAACCCTTCCAGGCTTTAGGTCTGGTGCTGTCGGTGCCCCTGGACTCTGCTCTCTGCAGGGCTTTAGGCCTGGCTTATCTTCACCTCATTTGCCCCCTCCTCCCCTCCCTGACCAGTCCAGTCTCTGGAACTGATGACCTCGAGTTAATAGTTACAGAATTCAGATAAATTAATGAGATGTGGCAATCGGGCAGGTCAATCCCTGTGCAAAGTTCAGTTGACAGGAGGCAGCAGGAACTGGCCAATTAAACATCCTGAGGGCATTCACTGACCAGCAGAGTGTTTTGGCATGTGAGGAGCAACAGATTATTTTGGGCTGATTAATTTTCCTACTCCCTTAAGCCCTGCTTTAAGCTTTGCTTTGCAAAGAGTGTCAATCTCAGTCACTTACAGACGTCTGGGGTTTAGGACAAAGTTGTTATCAAAGTAGGGGAAACTGCACAAATTCCTGGGTAATTCCTCTGCAGGCTTTGGATTTGTTTGTCAGAGGAACAAAGGGAAATCCTACAGTGCTCAGTGTCACAGAAACAAATACACAGAGCAATGCAGAAAAAAACACAGAGAAATCAGCCAGTGCTGACTCGTCAGCCCAGGGTGGCAGCAGCTCCTGTGCCTGGTGGTCAGGGAGATCCAAGGAAAAAACATCAGGACTGAGCCACTGGGCAGTGAAAGAAAATCCCACAACTCTTGAAATCAAAGGCAGAGGGAAGGGAGAATTCCAGAGGAAATGTTGCTTTTAGCAGGGCAGCTGCAGGTGAGGTCCTTACCCCAGAGGGGTTTGCAAACACGTGAGGAGCTGCTCGGGTTGGAGGGCACAGGAACAGCCCTGAGTGACCTGACACAAATCCAGCAGCTCCTAAAGCACCTGAGGCCAGAGCTCAGGGTCTCCGGTGCTTCAGGTGAAATCCTGCCTGGACCAAAGGGCCAGGAGGTTTTCCACATCTTCACTAAAACAACCCTGCATGACCCACTGCAGGGCTGGGAGCTGTTCTGATGGGCAATGAGCATCCATCTCTGAGGGACAGGAGAGAAAACCTGCACTGGGAATTCACCCAGCACCGCTGTAACTGTGCTCAGTTCCATGCTGGAGCTCTTTCCTACCAGCCAGGACAGATTGGCTCAGCTGTCAGGCAGAAGCAAGGAGGAGAAAGCAGCAGAGCATGTTCAGCAATTGCAGATATTGAAGTACAATAAATGAAATGTCAGCAGACTCAGATTAGCTTTTCTAGACTCCCTTAATCAGCTAATCCTTTGCAAAACAAGGATAATCTTGGCTCGTGTGCTGTCTAGTCAGGAGCTGCTGGAGTCTGCAACTTTTTTGGACTAAACAATAACAACAATAATGCCGTGTTTGTGTCCCTGTGCACTGTCAGCTTCAGAAACTGGACAAGATTCTGACCAAACCTGATCTTGGTTTTGTCATATTTATCTGAGGGTAGCACAGTTTAAGCACAGGTGAGTTCTCTCAGCAGTGGAAGTGACAAAGCTGGGCTGGGCTGGGCTGGGAGGTGGTGCCCAGGGCAGTAATTCTGTGTTAAAATACAAGACCCTGTCCCTTCAGAAATCAAATGTGGCTGCCGTGCTTTGCAGCTGCCTGCAATGCAAGGAGAGGTAGCAGCTCTGGGGCTTAGGAAAAGATCTCATGCCTATCTGCACTCCTTGAAGTCCTGGTTTTATTTTGGCCACTCCAGATAAGTTTCTATTTTCAGAGCCTTTCAAAAGCTCTCAAATTGGAGTCATTGTGAGTGAAGTTCATGCTGTTCTCATTGCAGTGACTTGTTCATCTGAAATATGAGGCATCTGCTACAAAGCTGTCAGTCCTAGGACATAAATGCCTCACAACCAGGACACTTTGGAGCTCTGAGCAGCCTGGGATGGTGGAAGGTGTCCCTGCCCATGGCAGGGAGTGGAACTGGATGAGCTTTAAGGTCCCTTTAAAAAAAACATCCCATGATCCCAGGATATTCACAATGCACCCATCACTGCACTGGAGAATGACAACTGCCAGGCTTGGAACCCCATCAGATTTGCATGCTACCCATTGTTAGTTATAATTTATCCTGTTTTCCTTTCATTTTCCTTATTGAATTTGATTCTGCTTATTTTGGATGCTCTCCCTGTTTCTCGAGATCATTTTTCACTGTTTTCCAGCTGTTTTCCCTGTTATCCTAACCCTCTTCTCCAGCAGCCTGCAGTGCCTCCCAGCTTGACCAACCCTCAGTTTTATAACCATCCTCTCCACTTCATCATCTACTGTTTGTAAATATCTACTGTTTGGGCTTTTTTTCCTATATTAAATAAGTCCAGGGGAATGTAAACAAACACTGGATGCTGGAAGGGAAGAAATCAGGAGCTTTAGAAATCCAATTAGCTCTAAAACCTTGGCACACTGGCTTGGCTGAGCCCGTGGTGAGAAGGGCTGCAGGAAGCTTAAACAAAAGGCGAGCACATCTTTCAGCACATTCTAAACTCACAGCAACTCTGCTCAGGGGCAGATTATTGCTCCTGCAGGGAGGATTTTAGTGGCTGTGCACACAGTGGATGTAACTCAGCCCTCAGCAGCTTCCAGGAGCTGTGGCTCCTGCAGGAATCACGGAGGAACACAGAGGTTCCCAGCCTGGAGAGTCCCGTGGGGGTCACAGCACAGAGCAGATCAATCCCTTCTCCCAGGGAAAGGTTCCCTCATAAAGCAGATTCAGGCTCATTTCTGCACAAGCTGGCTCCTGGGGGACAGATGGAGATGGGGGTTGATGGTGGGGAAGGCTCCTGTTTTCTGTCTCAGAACTCAGCTGTTACCATTCCGTGTTTTCCAACACTTTCCCTCACCAGAGCAATTTTCTAAACCTCGGAATTTTCTCTTGAAATGCTCAGGTTTAACTCCAGCCACAATGGCTCCAATCTGCACCAAAATGGAAACTCTGGAAGAAGTTTGGCCCTTGGATTTCCTTCCAAGGGTACCTTTACCTGACTCTAAACTGCCAATCACTAATTACTCCTCCCCAATTATTATCTAATCTAGGTAACAAATTCTGAGCAGAACTGATCATTCTATGAGTAATTTATTATACTTAATTGATATCAAACCCACAATGCATTAAAAATGAATGTTTAATTAAAACCTCCTTCAGTGAAGAGTTTTCCTTAATTAAGAGTACAATTAAGCCATTCCAGAAGATTTTCCTGTTGCCTATTTTGATATTTTAAGGACTTTTCCCAGGTCCACTAAAGTCCTTATGAGCCTTTTTAAAGGGTTTCAAGGACTTCCCTGACTCCAGTGGATTTGGAATTTTAATGTCTCAGTGATGCTCTGCCTCCATATTCTGCAGAATATGTGAGGAGAATTAATATGGCAAATTGTTTCCCACAGTGTTCCCTAATTTCATTGAGGAGACTTGACTGACTTTTTCTGTAATAAAGCATTCATTATAAAGAACCAGTCAAAACCTAAATGAAATTAGTTCTTCCTAAACAAAATACTTCTAATTTCCTTTTTATGATACTTGCTCACTGTATTTCCAAGCTCAACAGCTCCATCAGGCCTGGGGACTGTGGGCAAAAACCTGATCCCTCCAAACTGAATTTCTGAAATATTTCCTGTTCTCCATTTGCACAAAAAATCTCGTTGGTGTCAGTGGCGCAGTGAGAGGGAGATTGTGATTAATAAATCACAGGGTTAGTGCTGAGAAATAGAAGTGAGCAGAAAATACCCATCCCTTGGAGGGAGGCTGTAAAACCTGGGAGAGCAATCACTTGGAGCAGGGAAATCCCTCTGGCCACCCCACCAGCAATAAATCACTGAGGAGAGAACCACATGCAAATTTTCCAGGCATTTTAAAGAGCAATTGAAATCAGAACAGGGCAATATTTAATCTCTTTATCAGGCTGCAGTGGGGAAGTGATTGGAGATTAGAGCAGGAAGTATCAGCCTGGTGTTGGAGCGTGTTCAGCACGCTTTGCTGTAGAATTTCACCAAGGGATCAAAACTGCCCACACCTGTTTGCTCCTGACAGGTTAATGCAGCTAAATAAAAGGTATTGTAGTTAAAAAAAAATAAAATAAAGATCAGCATTTAGTTACAGTAATAGAAAGGGTTTAAAACTGAGAAATTCAGGAGTAAGGTCTTGTGTGATTTAGATTAAAGAAGCACAGCTTGTTTATCTGCACTGCTTCCCAGTTTTCATCTCTAGACTTTCACTCTTTTTATCTGGCCTGTAAAATTCCTTATCTACTTATTTAATTTATTTATAGTATTTTCTCTGTGCACATTTAACCTGCCTAAAAACATTTCAGTTTAGTAATGTCCTGTCGATTTTCGGCTGTTGCAGTATCAGTGAAAGGCCGACCTTTAAACCCACCACTGTGGATTCAAATCTACACCCAAGAAAAAATAGACACTCCTGAGCCACTTCATGAGGTTTGCTGGACTTTAAGAGCTAAAAATCATTTATATATTAAAGGAATTCCAGAAAACAATTTAAGAAATTTATCAGTATGAGCTCTAAAAAGTTCCTTGTACATTATGGTGCTTTGTAGTTGTTTTCTAAAGCCACAGAGCTTCTCTTTTCCCTAAACTGAAGGGAAATATTAACAATTATCACTTACAAAATAAACCCTGCAAAGATTTTGCAGCTGAGCATGGGGAAGATTTGGTAGCATCCTCCTCATCTTGGCTGCAGTTATAAACTTGGATCAGCTTTTCCTAAAGCTTTATAGGAATGCAATGGCTCATTCCAGGGAATGGCAGGAATTGTCACTGACTCTTTCACCCCAGACATTCAGGAGAGACCCTTTTGGGAGCTGCACTGATTTGGTGTATGCTGGAAATTTTTCAAATGAATTTCGAGGTTACTGTGATGTTCCTTGTGCTCTGTAATTCCTGCAGCATCCATCAGGACAGAGGCAGGACCTGCAGGACCTGCAGGATCTGCAGCAGCTGCACACAAAAGGCTCTGGCCAAACCCTACAGATCACTGCCAGCAGCACGGCCCTGAGGACAGGGGCTCACCTTGCAGGAGTCCTGTGAAACCCTGAAGTGCAGGAGTCGTGAGGAAATCCCTTTAAACTCTCCATTTCAGCCTGAATTCCTCAGCTCCAGGGCAGAGCCAGAGCTGGCACCATTCCCAAACTGTGCCAGGATAAAATCTGGGATCTGGCTGCACAGGACCCTTCATGCAGGGAGTGCAGCCCAGCCCTGGCCCCACACACGCTGTGCTGGCTGTGCTGGCTGTGCTGGCACCCCAGAGCTGTCACCAGGAGCAGAGGAAGTGCTCTTGCATAGTTTCGAGGCCCCAGGCATGACCTCTGCGTGTCTGTGAGATGGGAACGGTGCCCAGAATCACATCCCGCCCCTCCACGGCGTCCTGACAGCCACCACTGACTCAGCTGCTCCCACAGCAAACCCAAAACCTCTCCAGAGGAAAAGGTTCCTTCCCAGCCAGCCTGGGGGGTCACCCTCCATTGGAAACACTCTGCAAATCTAACTCCAGTCCTTGCCAGAGGAATTCTCTCCTGGATCCCCTCTCCTTGGTCACTTGAGGTGTTTTCCCAAATGGATAACAGATCCAGCTCTGTTTGCCATAAAAATCTCACACATTCTTTTCTCCAGCCCCACTTGCTAAATTTAGCTGATCAATTACCACTAAAAGCACAGGAAGTGGATTCCCCAGTGTGAACTTTTCATTTGGGTAGCCTCGTTAGGGAAATTGGTTGTGAAGGGAAGGGGAAGTATTCTCAGAATAACCTTTGGTTTGGGTTACACCATTTTTATGAATGCCTGAGATATGGGAAGTTCCCATAAGTTCGGGTTTCAGGAGGTTTGAACTCTCACAATAATCTGGATAAATGGAGGGCGTTCAGGAGCTGCCAGAGGATGTATTAGGAGTTCTAAGGTGTGTCTGGAGATGCTCTTTTTGAGGGGCCTGGGAACACTTTTCTTTTAAAATGACCTTTGAAAGCTCTTTGAAGAAGGCACAACCTTATTCCTTGTGTGCCTCATGCAACAGCCTGGACGAGGGAGGTTTGATCTGTCCCAGGGATCAGGAGATGTTCCTGCAGCAGGTAAGGACCTATAAACACACGGACTGCTTCTTATTTTTTAATCCTTCATCAATATGTGCTCCTTTAGCTTTCGGATGGGAAACGTTTCCTTATTAGCTTTCAAAATAACACTTTAGTACCAGAAGGCCAACCCTGAAAGCAACATGCATGAAAGAGTTTTAAAACACAGATTCTAACAGCAATCTGATGAACGTGTTCCCTTCCTACAGGCAGACAAACCCCTTATCTCAGATTTTCTCTGCTTGTTTCCCCTGGACAGGATCCCTGTTTTCAGCTCTGAAGCCCCCTGAAACGATCTTCAAGGTGATTTTTTGGCTTGGCTACTTCAACAGCTGCTTGAACCCCATCATCTACCCCTGCTCCAGCAAGGAGTTCAAGAGGGCTTTCATCCAGATCCTGAGGTGCCAGTGCCACCGGCGCAAGCAGCTGGGCTGGTGGCCCTACAGCTACAGAAACTGGAACCGCTGCTCCCTGGAGCACGCCAGGAGGGATTCCCTGGAAGACAGCGGGAGCTTCCTGAGCAGCAGCCAGAGGACTTTATCCTCGGCATCCCCCAGCCCCGGCTACGTGAGCAGGATCAGCCACCCGCAGCTGGAGCTGTGCACGCTGCAGGAGTGCAGGAACTGCAGCTCCGCGCTGGGCGCGGCCCGGGAGGGCAGCGGGCAGCAGGGGCACTGCCAGTTCTTCACCTTCCAGCTCCTGCCCGAGCGCAACGGGCACGGCCCGGCCGCGGGCCAGGGCTCTGCAGAGGAGCCCGCGGGCTCGCCCTGAGCGGCAGCGCTGCCTGCGGGGCCATCCCCGCTGCAACGGGCCATCCCCGCTGGAACGGGCCGTTCCGGGCCGTGCCGAGCCGTTCCGAGCCCGCCAGACGCCGCCCCGGGTCACGCCAGGCCGGGGAAGCGCTGCAGCCGTGCTGGGTTCCTCGGGAGAGCTCGGGAGGGGCGCAGGGAGGGACAGGGGGCTCCACGTCACAGCAGTGCCCAGGGCAGGGACTGCAATGATCCCAGAGAATTCCCGGAGAAACTACTGAGGAGTGAGCAGCGGGCAGGGCTGCACACGCCCAGGAGGGCACGGGGGATTCCTCAGGTGTGCTGGGAGAGATGAACAGCCACAAACACCCGCATGGAGAGAGGGGGGAACGGGAGGGCACCGGGGGGCAGCTGTGCCGGGGAGGGAGGGAGGGAGGGAGGGAGGGATGGATGGATGGATGGATGGATGGATGGATGGATGGATGATGGATGGATGGATGGATGATGGATGGATGGATGGATGGATGGATGGATGGATGGATGGATGGATGGATGGATGATGGATGGATGGATGGATGGATGGATGGATGGATGGATGGATGGATGGATGATGGATGGATGGATGGATGGATGGATGGATGATGGATGGATGGATGGATGGATGGATGGATGGATGGATGGAGGGATGGATGGATGGATGGATGGATAAATGGATGATGGATGGATAAATGGATGATGGATGGATGGATGGATGGATGGATGGATGGATGGATGGATGGAGGGATGGATGGAGGGATGGATGGAGGGATGGATGGAGGGATGGATGGAGGGATGGATGGATGGATGGATGGATGGATGGATGGATGGAGGGATGGATGGATGGATGGATGGATGGATGGATGGATGGATGGATGGATGGATGGATGGATGGATGGAGGGATGGATGGATGGAGGGATGGATGGATGGATGGATGGATGGATGGATGGAGGGAGGGATGGATGGATGGATGGATGGATGGAGGGAGGGATGGATGGATGGAAGGATGGATGGATGGATGGATGGATGATGGATGGATGGATGGGTGGATGGATGGATGATGGATGGATGGATGGGTGGATGGATGGGTGGATGGATGGATGGATGGGTGGATGGATGGGTGGATGGATGGATGGATGGATGGAGAGAGGAATGGATGGAGGGAGCAATGAAGGATGCACTGAGGTCATTCCTCCCCAGGTTGTCCCTGGCTCTGCCCATAATTCCCAATTGTTCCGTACATCGCTGTACACTTGCACTTTAGGGATGGAAAACAATGATTAAAGTCATTTCTCAACAACTGAAACACTTGCTCCTGTTACTGCAGGGCTGGATTCCAGCCAAGACCCCTCATCAGGATTCTCACTACAAAATAAAACACTTGTGGCCACTAAATTTGCCAGTGTGGCTCCTGGGGTGCAGTCCCTTCCCTCATCACCAACACACGTAACTCTTCCGTCAGGAATTAATTAAAGGAGTTCCTTCACAGGATCTCTTAGAAAGATTGAAAATTCCAGCAGAGGTGAGAGCTCAGAATCTCCATTTCAGCACTCCAGTAGTGCCCTGCAGACATCCGAGGATCAGAGGATCTGATTTCTAAAAGCAACACTTGCAAATCACCCCAAACACCTCCCAAAACAGGAGTGACCACTGGAGAGCCAAACCCCAGCCCTCAGCTCCTTGAGCACTCTTTGGAAACAGCTCTGCACATTTAGAGGCTTTTCCTTTTCCTCTTGAATAGGAAGAGTCAAACAACACCACCTTCACCTCCAGTCACAGCCTCAACACAGGTACAGGCACTAAAACACCTAAAAAAGGGGAAAACCTCCACATGGACCTGAAGGAGGGACTGCAGAGATTACAGAGGAGAAAGTCTGACACACCACCTTAAAATAGGAAACTTTTGCAAGTCCACCTGACTTGTGGACATCAGAATAGATGAGATCTGTTCTGAATATCTTCATTTTTCCCACTGGCATCTTTAACAATCTGTACCAGGCAAAGCCAGCCCAAACGAGGCTGTAGAAATCACCCCTTCCTTATGTTAGTCCTTCATTTGATGCAATGTTTTCCTTTAAAGGAAAAACTATTTGGGTCAGGGCACAATCATAAGGCCTTGTGGGACAAGTCCATTTTTTATTACAGCCAAAATGGATTTGCCAAGCAGAACATGCAGTGGCGGTGGCACATGGCGGGGTCTTTTCCATGTTCGTTCACATTTCTGATGAACCTGCTCTGTGGGCAAACAGGTTCACCTCTCAGAATGAATCGCTGCCATTTAGCACTGAAGGTGTTCATGAAACACTGAGTTCCCCCAGGTAAAGCTGCTGTGTGGAGCTTCATCCCTGAGGAGGGGCTGCTCCAGAGCCACTCAGTGCAGAGGCACAGCTGGAATGGCTCAGGGAGCTTTGTCACAGCCCAGCTGTACAGAAATTAAACCCATTAGGCTTCAGGGCACTCAGCTCTCACAAAAGTGCTGCTTATTTGTGAGAAGAGTCATGATAAAATCAATCCAGCTGAATGAGGCTGGAGCTGCAGAGCATCCTGCCTCCTTTGCTCTTTGGAAATGCAGCTTTTCATTATCTTTACAAATGTGATGGGGAGAGGAGAGGACATTGCTATTACAAACTACAGTTCCAGTCTGGGAAATGTCAAAAAAATGCATCTTTCTATTCAGCAGCTGAGCTCTGTGCTCTCAGTTTGTGTGCTTGACTTTCACCTCAGACAAATGAGCAGAAAATTGCCGGGCACAGGAGATAATCACAGCAGTTATGGGATGGATTATTGTGTGCTCACACACAGAATTCCTCATCCCACACACTAAAACCAGCCCATCCCCACGGGAATGCTCAGGGCTCTGCTTGATTCACCCCACAGGAGTTGCTCACCTTGTTCCCAGCTCCTCTCACACACTGCAGGACGTGGGGCACACAAACACCACCTGCACCTGGAAAGGAGAAAGGAACACCTCAGAACATGGACACACATCACATGGGCTCATGGCGGTGCCACCCAAAAACGTTCCCACCCACTGGGATTTTTGTGGACACTCAGAGGCTGCAATTCCATCACTGGATTTAAGGATCCCAGGACAACCTGCTTGTCTGCTTGGGTTGGGGTTAAGCTGAGGGGATAAGCCAAGTGGAGAAAAGTTTCTTCCTGTGGAGAAAAGCAGGGCTGTGATGTCAGTTTATGTCACTGTGACAGGGACGGGTCCCCCTGCACCCCTCTGTCCTCCTGCCTGGCTTAAAGCAGAAAATCACATTACATTTCTACTCAGTTGTAATCTGTGACCTGGCTTTTTCCCAGAATACCCAAAATTACACCTCCACATAAGTGGGAGGAAACAGGGAAAGGAAATCTGGGGAATTTCTTATGATAAAATACATTGGCTTGAGCTGTGATGAAGATGCGCCCTGTCTAGTAATTCTCATAATCTTTATAGAATTCCAGACAAGACACAGAGAAAAAGAGAATGGATATTCAAAATTAATAAGAATCCATCACTGTTCTCTAATAAACCAGCCTAAAAAGCGGATGTAGTAAAACTTTAATTTATAGCTGTGATTAAAAAGCCTTTAATTGCCTATTTCACAATTTCCTTTCAAAATGTTCTTTGGGAAGCACAATCATTTGATTCCACTGGGACTTGTGTGCAAATGTTTAATTCTGGTGAAGAACCTGAACTTTCTGTGACCTCCAGAAAACGGCAATTATTTTTCCTTTGCTTGATTTGTTGAGCTTTGGTTTCTGCACTGTGAGGATCAAAAAAGCTGTCCCGAGAAGTAAATTTAACACATGGCCCGGAGCCTGAGGTAGTTGTGCAACATTTGTCCCTCTCCTGGGCGGCTGAGAGCCCAACCCTGCCCTGCTGGGACGCGGGGGAGCTCCGCGCCTGATTTCGCCAAACTGGACCAGTTTCACCCCAAAGGAACGGGGACCCGGCTTGGGAAATCCAACATCGCCACCTATGGGATTGCTGTGCCGTGCCGGGGAGAGCCACAAACCCACTGAATCCCCGAGTTTTACACGGCACAAATCCAGCCTTTCACACAGCAGGACTTCCCCTTTGGGCAGCGGGAGGAGTTGGGTATGCTGCCTTCAATAATTATAATCAATAATGACAAGGTATTTTCCAGACTGCTGGGTTTTATCAGCCCAAGCTGTCACCTGGCTCACGGCGTCGTGTTGAATCTGCTGTAAGCAGCAGCGTTGGGAATTTCTGAAGAACAACCCAAGTGCAAAACCCTCCCAAGTCTCTGTTTGAATCCAGGGGTGTTGTTCCACGCCCTGGCACAATTCAAGCCTCCTTTTGGGCTCAGATTTGAAATACTTTAACACCTCTGATGAAACCAGAATGGGATGTGAGGCTGAACAAGAGGAGGATCATCCCGAAGTTCCAGGGGAAGCCCCACACATTCCTGAGCTGTATAAACATGAAATGTTCATCGGGGAGAAGCAGGTCCCGGGAATCTCCTGGGGTCTGGCACAGCCGGGAGCTGGAGCTGCCCCTGGGTCAGGGCAAACCCTGGGCTCAGTGCGGGCTGGGGATGCACAGTGGAGAGTGAGATGGAGGTGAGAGCTGGACAGGGAGAAATGAACCCCTGGGCTGATGCCCCAGTGAGGGCAGTGGGAAAGGGGTCGGGATTCTGCCCCTCAGGTGAGACCCCACCTGCAGAGCTGCCCCCCCTGGGCCTGGCACAGGCAGGGCCCGGAGCTGCTGGGGCCAGGCCAGGATGGCCGGAGGGATGGAGCAGCTGTGCTGGGAGGAACGCCTGGCAGAGCTGGGACTGTTTGCCTGCAGAGGAGAAGCTTTGGGGTTACCCCAGTGTGGCCTTGCGGGGCCTGAAGGAGCCACAGAAAACCGGGAGAGAGGATTTACACCAGAGCGGCCCTGGGGGGAAAGAGGCCAAGGGCAGGATGAGGCACCTGCCCTCACCTGGTCTCACCTGTTCTCAGCTGCCTTCCTCTGCCCTCCGCTGCCCTCATCTGCCCTCACCTGCCCTCACCTGGCCTCATCTGCCCTCACCTGGCCTCACCTTCCCTCACCTTCCCTCATCTGCCCTCACCTGCCCTCACCTGCCCGCCCTCACCTGTCCTGGCCGCCGCTCCCCCACATCCATACTGAACTACATTTCCCGGCACGCCCCGCGCGCGCCCCTCGCCCGTTGCCTGCCGGTGCCGGAAGCGGCCCGCTCGTGCCGGGGGCGTGGCGGAAGCCGGAAGTGCGGCTGGCGCAGGTGAGTGCGGGCCCGGGGCTCGGGGGGCCCGGGGGGACGCGGGGGGCGATGGCCCCGGTCCGGACCGTGCCCTCAGCTCCGGGCAGCGCGGGGCGAGCCCTGCCAGCCGGGAACGGCCCCCGGGGGTCGCGGAGGGGCCGCGGGGCTGTGCCGGGCCGGTCCCGGCGGTCTGAGCCCGGCGGTTCCCGTTCTCACGGGCGCAGTGGCCCGGACCGTGTCCCTCCATGGGATCGGGGGAGGCTGTCCCGCCCCGACAGAGCCGAGTTTCCCTTAGGGATGTCAAGAGCACTTGAAAGCTTTGAATATGTGGATAAAAGACATTAAACAATGAAGGACATTTAGATGTGTATGAATGGGCAAGGGGAGGGCGCAGAGCAGGCCCGGCTCTGCCCCCGGCCCAGCCTGGCACCGGCGGAACGGGCAGGGCCTGAGGGCAGGGACTGAGGGCAGGGGCTGCCCTGCGGGGAGGCGCAGCTCCTGCCCCGGGCAGAGCCAGCCCCGGGGCAGAGCCGGCCCCGGGCAGTGCCAGTGCCAGCCCCGGGCAGCTCCTGCCCCGGGCACAGCCCGGAGGGGCCGCACTCCCCTCCCGGGGGCGTTCAGAGCTGTGTGGACACAGCCCCGTGCCCTGTGCTCGGGAGGGCAGAGCTGGCACCACTGACCCGCTGTGGGCCCTCGCAGCCTCTGGGCGCTGGGATTTGTTTGCTGACAAAGCTTTGAAGTGGTGATTACTGAGTGTCACTCCGTTCTCATTTCCTCCCTCCCAGCAGGCCAGCATGGAAGAATTCCAAGATGCGAGCTCACCTGAGGAGCTGCTGAATCACCTGAAGCTGTCGGAGCAGCAGCCCCCGGAGGCTGCCCCCGGAGGTGCCCAGGGCTGTGGCAGTGCCCCGTGCCCGGGCCAGCCCCCAGCAGAGGAGAGCTTCCACGACTGCCACGACTCCCTGGAGCCCAAGGGAGCCGTGCTGGACGGTGAAGGGAATGTGCAGGAGGACGGGAGCAGCTCCAGGAAGCAGACAGAGCTAGATGAAGAGTACTTGCTAGAGCTAGAGAAGGACATGCCAGAGGAGGAGAAACAGGTAAAGCAGCAGTGCTCTGAGATGATCTGTGTGCACTCAGGGTGCAGGACGGGCTGGGGCTCACACCAGGCACCTGGAAAACCCTCGTGTGTCTGCTTTTACTTTCTAAATTCCTTCTTTAGGTCACAAATGTTTGTGGCTTTCCTTGCTGCTCTTAATCCTCACATTCCAGGGCAGATTTGGCTGCCTTGAGCAGTGTGAGGTGGCTGTGACTCAGAGATTCCAGGCAACAAAACTCTCCCTGTTCCCTGTGTTTGCTGTCTGAGTGCCTGCAAGGTGCTTCTCAAAACCCAGCAGATTTCTGGAAGGTTCTCCTGCAGGGTTGCTCCAGGGAATCCTGAGGGTTGGGATTCAGTTTGGATAGATCCCTGTGGATTGTTTGGGTTTTAACCAAACTAAAGCACATTGAATGTGTGGGATTGTTTGTTTTCAGGGCTGGCACACTGGACAAACTCATCCTGCAGGGAAGAGAAAAATGCAGTTTTTCATCAGTGGGACCAATCTTTGTGTTAACACAGAAGTTCCTTGAGGTGGAAAAGCTTTCTTGGGGAAGGACAACATGGAACAGAGTCCCCATGAAGTAGGAGTGAGACTAAAAGTAATTCTGGGCTCTGCTGGAGCTGGTGGGAATCCCTTGGGTCTCTGTCTCAGTTTTGGCTCGAAATGTGCAGAACAATGCTGCCAGTTGTAATTTAATAATGAAGAGTAGGGGGGTGGGAATGTCAGGAGATCCTCTGGAGGATTTTAGTCCAACCAGAGCCCTCTGGCTCCCTGTGCTGCTGTTTAACTATCCTGGAAACTTTTGTCCTATGTTTAATTAGAATTTCTTTTATTGCAGAGCCCTGGGCATCTTGGGGGCCTCCCCTGGACTCCTCCTGGGCAGTCAGTGAATTGTTGTTGTTGTTGTTGTAGGAGTTTGATTTGAGGGCTCTTGCCCAAAACTGGGCATTCTCCAAATGCATCTCTCAGGTGCTGAGGGCAAAAATCACCTTCCTCACACACAAAAATCATTTCACTGCCCTTGGGTTTTTTCCAGTGTGAGTGAACAGTCCCTTTTTTCTCCTTGTGTTTATTCCTGTCCAACAAGGAGCTCTGTCATCATGAGTCACCCTGGGGCTGCAGCACCAGCCTGGGGCTCGAGAGCTTCACAGAACAACTGCCAAAAACCCAGGGGAAATTGTTCTAGAACTGAACCCTGAAAAGAGCAGCAAGCCTGGCAATTGGCTGTGTTGGTTTTCGTGCTGTTCTTGGTTTGGGTGTATTTTTAGATAATCATCTCATTTTGCACATGGATCTTTGCCTGCTGTCAAATGACCAAAATAATTGGGAATGCTGAATGTTGGCACTGAGCTTTGTGGAACTGCACTGAAAGGGGCAGTGGGAGTGCAAAACAACAACTGCTCCAAACTGGGAAGGTTTCCTCAGAGCAGGGCTGGAGGCAGCTGCAGCTCTCACCTTTGTGCAGGTTTATCTGAGCAATTCTGCCCTTCAGAGGGTTTGTGATGTCAGCTACCCACACTGAGGGATTCTTCTCTCTCCAGCACCACAAGCCCTGGATGAGCAGTTTTTATGTTCCATGGAGAGATTTCTGAATGTTGCAGGTTTTCAGATGAGGGTTTTTTCTCTAGTGAAATATTGCTGGTATCTCATGCAAGCAGAGCTCTGAGTGCAGGGCAGAGCCAGGAGCTCAGGCAGAGGCTGCAGCCACTGGAGGGGCCCTTCCACAATCTCCCCCTGGGTAGGTCACTCCTCAATTGCTGCTCCAACTCTCCTCCTTGTGCTTGCTCCTGATGGCCACGAATTTATTTTTAAAAGTGAAACATGCTGTACATTCTGATTGTAAAAGATTCTGTTAAATGCTGCAGCTTTAAAGGAAAAGTCCTGTAGTCCCAGTCTGAAAACAGCATTGTACATTCATTTACTCAGAGCTTTTTGAACCTTTTAAGCCTCCTCCCAGCAACTCAAAAAGTTACGGTTTTGTTTTGTTTTGGTTTTTTTTAGTGTGGTTTGGGGGGTTTTTTGGGTTTTTTGTTTGCTTGTGGGGTTTTTTTGTGGGTTGTTTGTTTGGTTTTGTTTTTGATTGTTTTTTGTTTTGTTGTTGTTGTTTGGGGGTTTTTTTGGGGTTTTTTTTTGAGAAGGGCAGTGTAGTTTTTTATTCATTTCTTTTATTGCAGCTGCAGCAAATGAGACAGCAATGCTGAGAGGTGTTTTCTGGCTGCTGAGGTGGGGAGCAGCCTCTCAGCAGTCTGTGCTGGGCTGTTGTGAGCCTGTGCTGGGGGTGGTGACCCACAGGGAGATCGAGCTGTGCTTCAGCTCAGGGCAGTGCTGTTAGAGCAGACTTCAGGCAGAGCCTGCTGCTGGCACTGGGGAGATTCATTCCTTTTGCCTTGTCTGAATAACACAAACTCCCAGGGACTGGTGCATAAACCAGGGGCACAGGGAGGGCTGGGTGTGAGCCCTGCCCAGTCACATCTGTGGAGCTGCACCTCCATAGGTGGGGTTTTGTTGTGTTCAGAGCTGAAGGGAATGGGCTCTGTGGAGCCGTGGGCTGCAGGAAAAGTCTCTCATTAATTGTGGAGGTGCAGAGGCAGGTTCTGGTCCTGGCTCTGGGTGTTTCTGTGCAGATTCAGAGTAGAAACACTCACCTGAGCAGAGGCTCTGCAGAGCTCAGAGGGAAGGAGCCGCTGAGTGATTGTGTGTTTTCTCTAATTACATTTCAAGAGCCCCATACAGTGAGATTTCTAATGGTAAGCAGCAGGAATTCCTTCCAGGCAGACAGCAGGGATACCCTAAGAAATCTTGTCTGTACAGAGAAGGAAAATAAGAACTTGCAGGGATATTAAGACACAAATCTGCAAGAATTGTTCTTAAAAACAGAGCCTGGGCTTGCACCTCTGAGCTTTTTAAGGCTTGAAATTCACCTTTACAGGGTTTGGTTGTTGTTTCACAAGGCTCCTGCTGCTGCCTCAGCGGAGGCACTGAGCAGCAAATTGCTTTTGATGCATTCCAAGCAGATTTTCCTGGCTGGCTGTCAGTGACAGTGATGGCTTTGACGTGGGGCTGCTCTGCAGGATTAATCCCAGGACACCCAGCAGCTGCTGCGGGGTCATTGTTGAGCCCAGGCCTGCTGAGGGCCACCCTTTAATGAGGAGTTTGTCCAGTGCAGGGCTCCCAGCCCTGCTCCTCCATGGGGGCAGATCCTGTCCTGTTCTGTGGCACCTGCCTGGGAAGCTCTAGGTTTGGATATCGAACCCTGTGCTGTGTCAGACACCAGAATAAACACCCAGTATTCCTCCTGAGCAGTGCTTCCCTGGCCCTTCCATGTGCCCTGGCCCTCCAGCTGGCTGGAATCACAATTCCTCTTCTGACAGCAGGAAATGTGTCAGCAAGACAGGCAAGAGGAGATTCTTGAGGAATGTCTTGTGAGCAGCTCTGTAAGAGTGTGATAGAACAAATTTTAAGAAATAGATTTTGGAGTGATACCTGAGATTCCCGCTGGGCTAAACAGTAAAATTTCCTTTTTTTAACTGCCCTGTTTTCAGCAGGCTCTAGGAATGTTAGAGGACATTGGCTTAGTGAAGACATTTCCTTTAAGCTGCCCCCTCCTCACCCTTCCTTTCCTCCCTGTGCCTTTGGGTTGATGCCATTGTTTTCCATAAAGGGAAGCTTCTGTATAGAATAAAACATCCTATTACATCTTCTGAGTTAAAGCCTGCGTTTGAGCACTAAATCTGTATCTGCTGGATTAATTGCAAGAGCTGCTGAGAAGAATTTGAATAAAAGCTGGAATTATAATCTCCCTGTGTGATTTATAATTCTTCGAGTTTTAAACAAACAAAACTCTTTTGCTGAGTGGCAATTCAATGGGAAGAGGGCAAACTCTCCCTTCAGTCCCTTTGAGTGGAGCTGTCTGATTGGAGTCCTGTGTTCATTTGTGCATTTCTCTGGGAGGGACTGCTCCTGTCAGATCCTTTTCCTCCTGTGCTGATGGATTTGTGGGCAGCTCCTCTCGCCCTGCCCCAGGCTGCTCCCCTGGAGCACGAGGGAGGACACTCAGGGAAAGGGACACTTAGGCTGGGCTTAACTGGAGCTGTCAGGCAGGGCTGTGACCTCCTTCCCTGTGTCTGGCAGTTTCCAGTTTGGTGGGATTTGGTAGCAGAAAGAATAAAAGTTCTTTTCCATGGAATCCCAGGGAGCAGGGACAGGCCAGGTCTGTCCCTGCCATTGCCCTGGAGCCTCCCAAGTGCAGCTTTGGGAGTTTTCAGGATTTCAGAAAGAGGGTTTGGGGGTGACCCCAGCCCTAAACTGAAATCCAAACCCTTGGATAGAGCAGTAGCTTCCCAAAACTGCAGGGGGAAGCAGACAGCTGCTAATGAATGACTGAGAAGTGGGACTGGAAGAAAAATGCATTTCTGAGCTGTTTAAAGTTCCTGTTTCTGTGCCCCCTCTGAACTCCAGGACTTTGGATTTCCCTGGGTTTGGTGCCTTTCCCAAAGGGACTGTGAGGGTCACTGTAAGGAGAGCTGGAGCAGGAGCAGTTCCCAGCAAAGGGAAATCAAGGGATCAGTCCAGGAACAGCCAGAGGAAATGTGGGCAATGTCACAACTGAGGGTGCTGTTCCTTCAGCTCCCACTGGCTGCTCAGGGATTTCATTTCCAGCACTTCTGTTGCTCACTTCCCAAGGAAACAGGGGGATATGTAGGTTGCTGTCTTCTCTAATAGCAGACTAATGCTGTTATTATTATAAAAATTGCATTTAACATCCAAATAAAATTTATTTATCATTATACAGTTATAAATAAATTGTATAAAGTTTGATTTAACCCTGAGTGTCTTGGCAGAGCAGCAGAGATGCAGGGGCTGTGTGTGATTTGGGTTTGTGCTTTATTGTCACGAGGCCAAGCTGTCCCTTGTCGTGACTTGAGATCATCTCCAGCAGCCCTGGCTTTGCCAGGCAGGCTTGGGTTAAATACTGATTTTTTCTGAGTATGGGATTGGAATTCAGTTTCCAAATTTAAACATTTCTATTCAGATCCTGAAAGAATCACCAGTTACATTCAGTTATTTCTTCTGAACTTCAAAAACTATTTAAACCACATCACAATCAGTGCCTGCCGTGGAATTTGTCATCTTTGCATTACTAAAATTCACAAAAAAACCTCCAAACCTTCAGATTTTGCTGCCATTGAAGAGCAGAAGATGCTGAACCAGGGAGTTGTGGCTGCCTCAGTGGTGTGTGAGCAGCCCCAGGGCACGGGGCAGGCCGGGGTGGCTTTTCCTGGGTGCAGCATCCCAGACTCGGGCTGACCTAATTCCATAGAGGGAGGGAGGAAGGGCAGCTCCCTGGCTTGTCCTGGGGACACTGGGGACACTGGGGGACATTGTGCAAATCCCTTCAGAGTCACTCGGGGTTTTCCCTGGGGTCCCAGAGAGCTGCTGGGAATTCAGCACCCCCGGGCAGAGCTGCCTCCTCTCAGTGCTGGAGTGCCCGGGGCTTTTCCCTGGATTTCAGCAGGTCCTCCCAGCCTCCCCTGGCACTGAAATGGAAATCCTAAGAGTTGCCTTTCCCCTGTTCTGCGTTAGGAATTGCTGTTACAGGAATGTGTGGCTGGAGGAATAAATAATGTATTTATTTCACACCCAGCCTGCCTTGCAGGGCAGTGCCTTTAGCATGTGAGGGGCTCATCCATTTTTCATGCTTTTACATTTGGTGGAAAAGCCAGAGGAATTGGCTTTTATTTGACTTGGTCAGTCATAGCTGAAATGCAAATCCATCAATGTGCAGGAGCTGCCCTGCAGACTTCACCTTCTTAAAAACACTTTGGACCCTCAGTTTGGGAGTGACACCCATAAACCAGGGATATGTTGAAAATGTTGGTCAGGCTCTCACAGAAACGCAAGTTTTGAACCATTGCTGCTTTGCAGGGAACTGAATAAATTACAAAATCATACACAGAGCTCTTAAAAGTGCTTTGTTGTTTTTCCTTTCATTTCTCTTTTTTACTATAAAGCCTTTTCTTCTGAAGCTTTCTTGCTGCAAATCACTTTTTATATTAACATATAATTAGCATTTACCCTAATAATTAGGGTAAACATATAATATTTTTTAATAATTTGGATAAAATGAAACAAAATATTGATAGTACAGGTCGAGCTTTTCATCCAGCATCCCTTGATTCAGTGCTTCTGCCTCAGGACTGGTGTGAGCAGGCTGTGGTTGTGTTCATAATAAAAATCCTTTCATTCTTGTGGAGCTGTAACTGAACCCTGAGCAGCAGAGAGTGCTCATGGCACTGAAAGGCCACTTCTAAATAGGTCATGAGCAATGAAGTCAGTGGGGTTTGTGTTTCAGGCAGCCCTTCCCCTCACTGAGGGCTGTCTGTGGAGATCTCTCCAGCAGGATCCTCGTCTCAGGCCTGCTGAGATGGGGCTGCTTTGTTCAGTGCCACAGAACGCTGGGACCCTTTGTGCACTGCAGAATATTTGAAAATGCCTTTTTGTGAGGTCCAGGCAGGAATTTCTGTCTGCTCCCTCGAAAATTGAGGTGTAGCAGTTCCACATTCCCCGTGCTGAACAGCAGAGTTCTGCATTACACAGAGAATTTGGGATTTTCATGTAGCCTGGAGTGTGGAATTTGTGTGTTCACGTTTAGAAAGCACCAACTGTGTTCCCTGGGGAGTTGTGGAAGGACTTGGGGGGTTTGTCAGCCCTCCCTGAGCAAAGGCACTTCCTGAATAATTGGTCATGCTTTGTCTGCCCCTTGTTTTGGGGGGTTTCTTTAAAATGTGAGCAGTAATGAGTATTGGAAAAGCTATTTAATAGGCAATAGGAACAAATTTGATGGTCTGGGATGTATCAAAGGGGTCAGAGGAGATTTTGCTGTGGAATTTTGTGTCATGACTCGGTGTCCCTGATCTGTTCTCGAGGTGGTGCCAGTGGTGAGGTGAATCAATTCCCAAAGCCAGTGACAGCAGGAGGAAGAAGCTGGGACTCTGAGCTGTTTGTCAGCTCCTTGGCATAGCTGGGAGCTGCTGCAGTGCTCCACACTCTGTACTATATTTAGCTGTTTCCAAGGAGATGTTCTGTGTGATATTGATAATTGCATTAATCCTTGATTCACACAATCTGCAGGAAAGGAAACTGCTCCTTTTCCTACTGTTGGCTTTTTAATTGCTCAGTGATCTGTCATTTACAGACACCTCCATTGAAGCCCTTTGTGTGCTGGGAGGAAAACCAGTGCTCCAAGGATGGTTTTTGTAGCACAGGACCCTCCTGAGCTCCGTGGTGTTCTGCCTTTCCCTGCTTTGTCTCAGGAATGTCTGCACTGTCAGGAGGTTGAAGGGATGGCTCGGTGACATCCTGACTTTTCTGTGTCACGGGCTGAGAGCCTGAGCGTGGCCTGCCCTTGTTCATGCTTGAACACACAGCTCTGCTCACATGTGCAGTTCTCACTGGACAAAGAACCTGCTTCTGGGGGTTCTTGCTCCTAAGAAATCCTTCAGGGCAGAAATCTTCCTCAGCCTGGACCTTTTCCTTGTGCATCTCTGAAAATAACTGGAATTTCGGAGGTGGAATTATTTCAAGTGAAACTTTTGAGACTTTACATTTAAAACATATTCTGCATAGCTGACCTGCAGTGAGTGAATTAAATGCAGTTGGGAAGGAGAAGCAAACAGCCAGCTACAGGCTGATGTGTTGGTTTAAAGCATGGAATTCTCCATGGATGCTCTCCCTGCATCCTGGTGCCTGTGAAGTGGAGCTTTTTAATTGCCCTGCTGTTACACTCCAGTGTTTCATGGAGATACAAAGGATTTCATGTCACAGGGTCTACAAGCAGATCTTGGCAGAGTTAAAACTCTTCAGGTTATGTTTTATTCTGCTTCTCTTCCATACTTTATTTGGAACTGCAGCTGACCTAGTTGTTCATTTCAGTGAAATACTCTGAGACATTGTCTTTTCTTTTGTAGAAAAGAAGAAAGGAGAGCACGGGGCTGAAGGAGAAAGGAAATGAGCACTTCAAGAAAGGAGGTGGGTTGATCATCTCTGAGCACCCTGGGAGTGTTAGAGAATCTCACATTAGTTCTGGGCCATCGTGGTGGTGCTGCAGAAAACCCTGGGGAAGATCTCACTCTGTCCTTGTTGAATTTTATCCCCCCTTTCATTTTTCATCCAGCTTTAGAGATGAGACAGAGATTTCAGACCTCCTTTAGAGTTGTTTAAATGCCAGAGATTTGGGTACTAAAGCAGGATTCCCATGAAGGCTGAGTGTTTACTTACACAGCCATGGATTTTGGATTGCCTTCCAGGAGCCAGGGTTTCTCTCAGTGATCAAAAAAGACTTCCCCAGGGCTCTGAGTTGGGCTGGTGGCTGTGCTTAGAACTGATGCAAGATCTGGGGCTCTGTAGCAGCCTTGTACCTTTATACATCGATTTTAATGAACAAACAGAAGGGGGGAGGTTGTGTTGACACCTGCCTTTGATTGAAGCTGCTGGTGGGTGGAGGGTTCCCAGAGGAGGCAGGAAATGCAGGTTCCTGCTTCCCTCAGTCCCCAGGACCAGGAATCTGTGTGCCCTGAGGAGCAGGCAGAGGCTGCGGGTGCCTCGTGTGTCCTGAGGGAACAAACACAATCCTGGGGACAATCTCCAGCTCTGGAAGGCGTCAGAGAGGCCAGGAGGGAACTGCTGAGGCCAGGAGAGCCCCAGGCCTGGAGTGCTGCTGCAGTCTCATCCCTGGCCCTCCTTGCCAGCCCCTCTGATCTTTAACCTGAGGATGATGTGGCCACAGAAGCTCCCTGCAGCTGCTGTGAGCAGGTACAGAGCAGTGGCAGCTTTCAGCACTTCATCCAAAGGGATTCCACCTCTCAAACAATTTCAGGGGTGAGAACTGCAGCCACATCCTGCTGCACTTGTTGCATTCAGCTCAGGAGTACATTCCTGCTTTTATAAGCAGAATTAAGTCAGTTTTAAAATAATTGATTGTATTTGTGTACTTAGTGATGTTCTTTGAGAGCAGCTACTGATTCTGGTGTCATACCAGCAGATATTGAGAATTGTTTCCAAAGGAATCTCAGCCTTGGGGTTCAGTGATTTGAAATAAATGGTTTGGTTTGGCTTTTTCCTGTTGCTCTGCAGACTATGGAGAGGCAGAAGACTCCTACAGCAAGGCTCTGCAGATCTGCCCAGCCTGCTTCCAGAAGGACAGGGCTGTGCTGTTCTCAAACAGAGCTGCTGCAAAAATGAAACAGGTGAGTGCTGGATTTGTTCTGTGGCACACGGGAGTGAGTCTGGCACAAATGCAGGTGAAGGGATCAGAGCCCTCCAGGACCACGGGGTCCCAGCTCTGCCCAGCCCAGAGCACTGAGTGCCACCTCCAGCCCCTCCTGGGACACTCCAGGGCTGGGGACATGAAGAAATACGACTTCAATCTAACAAAACTGCTTTGTGTTCTAGGACAAGACAGAGGCTGCCCTGAGTGACTGCACCAAAGGTACTTTTTTCTCTCTGTGCTGCCCTTGTGCCAGATTTTATACATAAATTGTGTCATTTAGTGCCTTTACTGCAGAGCTGTAATTTTGGGCATAAGGGTCTTTAAAGAACAGAACAGAAAACACCTGATTTGTATTACTTATTTTGTAAAATGTCTGTCTAACCTTTCCTATCTGCAGTAATTTACTTTCTGTTCTCTTGTACCATAAGGCTGCAGTTTGTACTTGCTTTTAAGAGGAAAGTCTTTTCTGTGGAAACTGTTTCCCACACCTGTGATTTCAAACCCACTTCCACCTGCCATCCCCACCAAATCCTGGTTTAATCCCAGATTCCAAAGAACTCTGAGGCTTTATAGAGTTAAAAGCATTATCGAGTCCCTTTCCTGCACAGCTTTTGCTTTGTCACCAGGGCTTATGTTCCCCTGTTCCTGCCCTGCACAGTTCTCTCTCTGCACCTTCTGGTGGAATCAGTTCAGCTGTGCTTTGCTTTATTGCTTCCACCCACTCACCCACCCTCGAGTGTTTGTTAAACTCCCTGTGACAGCTGGGGAAAAAATCCAAATTACCAATCAGAGAACTAATCCAGTGGCCGTGTGCCAGCACTGCCTGCACAGAAATGAGAGCTGTGCCTGCTGAAAGGGCTCCTGGAGGTACCAAATCCTCCCTGGCCTCTCTCACTGGGGCTTTGCCTGCCTTTGGTGCTGCTGCTTTCTGAAAAACACCTTCAATTTTGCAGTGGCTCAGAGGGAATCAATGTGCTTTGAGCAGGGAGACTTCAGCTGCCAGGGCCTGACACTCCCCAGGGACTGCAGCACAGCAGAGCAATTCAGTCACCTGCCATTGCCTTTGTCCTTCCAGAGGAAATAAACTGGAATATTTACCTGGATAATCCGAGATTTAATTGTGCCCAGAACCGTTTTAACGGCTGGGAATTATAAAATGGACAGACCTCTTTCTGTGATGAAAATTCCCTCCTAGTCCCTCTTTCTGAGGTGAAATCTTTCATATTCCCTGTTTCTGTGATGGAAAATCCTTCATATTCCCTGTTTATGTGATGGAAAATCTTTCCCATTCCCAGTTTCTGTGGGGAGAAATGGGTGAAGGAATTCCTGAGGAATTCCCATGTGGAGGTTACTGCTGAGTTTAGCCTTCAGTCTGAACTGCCTCTGCCAACAGCCCCGGCTGCCAAGGGAGCGAGGGGAGGAAAAGCTGAGATTCAGTCAGGATCTGAGCCCCTCTGGCAGCTCACAGAGCTGAAATCACTGTTTGTGCATTCCCAGCACAATCTGCTCTGTTTGATATGAAATTCAGAAGAGCTCCAGAAATTCTCCTGGAGTTTGTCTCCACTTGAACTGAGATAAGCGTGGCAAGGCTGATTTTCCCTGCTGTGTGTGTCTGGAGGGATATTTAACTTTAGCTGCAATCTAAGAATAGCCACTTGCTAAACACTGAAAACTGAAATATCTTGCAAGTCCTTAACGTTTCTGTAGCATCCCTTAGAATCCCTGCATGGATAGGATTGCATATTAAAAGCTTTGTGATCATAAATCACTCCCATCTGTGAGAGACTGTGGACATTAAATGAAATATGATCATGAGACTGTCCCAGGCAGCTGTTTCTGAATTCTGACTTAGCTTTAGGCTGTGCCTCTGTTTGATCCTGAGTTACATTCTAAGGGCAACCTACAAATGTAATACACACTTCAGAATTCATTTGAGGGCTGGAGAAATGTTTCAAGTACAGTCCTGGGCTTTGCTTTTGTTTTCCAGCTGTTGAATTAGACCCTCACTACGTCAGAGCTTTGCTGAGGAGAGCAGAACTCTATGAAAAAACAGAAAAATTAGATGAAGCTCTGGAAGATTATAAGGCAGTCCTAGAAAAAGACCCATCAGTTCATCAAGCCAGAGAAGCTTGCATGGTAAGCTTAAGGCTAACTTATTTATCATTATTTTAGTTCAGCTTCACACCAGTGAACCTGCAGTGGATTCTGCCTCTGAAGGAAAAAAACCTCACGTGCATCACCTGCAAATTTGTCTCTAAACCCACTCTGAATATGTTGTTACAAAAATCTTTTTGAAAGGCTTAATTGTTCTAAGTCTCCATTTGGGAAAATAAATCATGAGCAGTGATTCTGCCCCCCTTTTCCCCACACTGTGGTGTTGTAAGTGACAGATTAGGAACAGCTTTTATGGCATATTAGGCAAGAAACCTTGCCTGGAATGATTTCCTGGGGGACCGGATCAGTTGCACTGATGGCAGAAAATATTCTGCTTAACTGTGTGAGTGCTGTTGGTGGTGAGGGGTGACCCCATGGAACAGCTGAGCTCCCACAAAGGACCTGCTGCCCCTGGAGGGGGCTGGGCCCTCCCCTGGGCCAGGAGCTGCTCCCAGGGAATGGGCACAGCCCTGAGGCTGCCAGGGCTCCAGAAGGGCCTGGACACCACTCCAGGGATGCCCAGGGTGGGCTGCTGGGGGTCTGTGCAGGGCAGGAGCTGGGCTGGGTGATCCTGGGGGTCTCTTCCCACTCTGGATAATCCAGGATTCTGAGTCAGCCCCTCAGGGGTGGCTGGTTTTGTTCAGGCTGTTTGGGACCCCTGCAGGTACAAACACTGTCCTTGGACCTGTGCAGAGCCAGGCTTTTCTCTCAGTCCCTGTGCCCTGATAATCCCACAGAGCCCTTGGCAGCCTCAGAGGGGAATCTCCAGCAGTGCTGCTGCTCCTCTGGCCGTCCTCCAGGCCCACTCCAGAATGCTCAGGGGTTACTCCTGATTTCTGTCCTGGCACTGCAAAGGGTGGGGTTCCACCCCCTGCTGCTCCCTTGGCCAGGCAGAGCCTTTGGCTGCAGAACCCTTTGGACAAAATGCCCTCAAATTGCCCTGCACTGGCATTTGGTCTGTTCTGCCTTGAGCTGGTCCTTGTTAGATTTGAGGGGAGAAGCAAACTATTGAGACTGAAGCTTAAAACTCCCTTCTTGAAAAGCTGTTAAGGAAATCCTGACAGCTATATTTTTACACGTTTCAAATATTCACCATAAATCTCTAAATTTCATAATAAAACCCCCCAAGTTTCAGGTGTTGACTCCACATACCTGGTTACAGCTCTGACCTGGAGGGGGCTGAGCAGCCTTGCTCTGTTGTAAGGTGAAAGTGTCTCTGCTTTGCAGGAATGTCACAGATCTTTTCCCCCTCACTGGCAATGAAAATGATGCCTCAAGAAAATCTGCAAATTTGCTTCATTCACAGTTAGAGCAAATCTTCCTCCTCCCTGCCCACAGGAATGATCTCACACTGCTCTGGGGAATGTCATGACCCTGTTAAATGACAGATTAAAATATGAAATGCACAATAGTTCTTTGATTCCTGATTCGGTACCTGCTCCAATACTTGAGCACTGTTTGTATTTCAGCAGTGCAGAGCTGGGGTTCTGATTTCAATGCTCAGTTATTTTTGACTTTTTCAATGCCAGACTAAACAGTTTGGAATTATCATGGTTTGTGGTCAATCCATCCCCTATTGCTGCTTTCCCAGAAAGTTGCATTGTCTGGAAGCAATGGTTAGGTTTGGTTTTTCAGAGGTGTGTAACTGCTGGGAGGATTTCAGCTTCCACACAGTTTTTGAGGGGTTTTAGGGCAGATGAAGTGATTTCCCAGGAGCAGCTGTACTTTGGGATAAGTACCACAGACACCAGATAAAAATGGGTGTCCATAAGGACATTCCTGGAGTGGGAAGTGCTGAGTGTCTGCATTAGGGGTGTTCAGAGCCTGGAGTGGGAGCTGCACGTCAGGATTTGTGTCTCTGTCCCTGCTCATGTCCAAAATGGGAGCATTATTGAAAGCAGGGATCCGATTCCAGTTTTTCTCTCTCCACAGAGATTACCACAGCAAATTGAGGAGAGGAATGAAAAATTAAAGAAAGAAATGTTGGGTGAGTAGCATGTACTTCCATAAAAACCTTCACAATCTAGAAAAATACATGAATAGAATCTTTTGTATAAAATTTAAAGGAGGTAAATCTGAAAGAAAATATTTGTTCAGTGTTACACAAAACTCCTGATTTCTTTTAGTTCTCAATTGGTTTCATCTACAGTAAATTGAAGACAAGGAATTCTCCCATGCAGAAAAGGGAGAAATCCTTAGTTCCATTTAAAGAAAGAAAACCTAAAACCTTCTAAAACAATTTCATACTGATGTATGTGAGAGCTTGAGAGAATAGTCTGACACAGCCCAACTGCTCAGCCCTTTCTCCCTGCAAATAAACCCTCAAAGCAAACATTCCCATGAAAGGGATAAACCAGGGCTCCCACTAAACCTGCACCTAAAGAAACTCCCCCAGCTGCAGTAACTGGGGATGTTTGATCTGGGGCTGGAGACATAAATGTGATTCTTTCTGTAGCACCTCCAGCCCAGAGACCTCCAAGGGTTCATGTTTGCCTTGATTTATTCAGCATTTCACTGCTGCTTGGCTGGAGGCACAACTGGACCTACCCAGGGCCTGCACCAGGGGTGGAATTACATTTCCTAAGGCAGTGTTTGGCTGTTCTGCAGAAAATCAGGTTAAACAACCTCAGCCTGTCTTTCACACTGATTGCTGATACATTTGGGAAGAAGAGGCTGTTCCAGCATAAGCTGATGTTTTTCTGGAGTTTCTTTTCTGCAGCCTCTGGTTTGCTCTGGCTTTGTTCTGCTCTGACCTCGCAGGGTGTCAGTGAGGTTTGCAGAGCTTTACAGGATCAGAGCCTGCTTCCCCCACTGTGCTGACAGCAAGCCCCAAATAAAGCAGGTTAAGGGTGGTGGGGCTATAAATAAATGACAAATGCAGAAAACCTCCAGAAGGATCAGGCCCCTTGGTAGGACATGGGATGGGTTTCAGCACAAAGTAATATGAAAATAATTCCTGATCTTTGCTGAACTCTCAAGGGCCTCACTAATCACAAGGGATTTGACTGGAACAGTAAATCCAGCCCTAGTTCTGCACTGCTGGTTTTATCCTGGATGTCAGACTAGGTGGGATCTCTTTTAACAGCGTTAATGCTTTAAAAGAGGCGGTTGAGATTTCAAAACTGAGCTGGGCTTTTGGGAACCACTTCAGACTGTTGGGATTCTGGAGAAAGAAATCCCTTCTCAGTGATGTCCCACGAGGAGTTCAAACAGCTGGGGAGCCAGACTGAGAGCATCTGTTCATCCCCAGCCTCGTGTGTGACAGGATTGTCACAGCTCTGCTTAAATGACAGTGACGTGGTGGCAGTGGGGCAGTGAGCTCAGCACTGCCTGAGCTCACTGAGGGGTTTCTAGAAAACATTCCCTGGAAATGAAGTCAGGGATGTGGGCAGCTCCTTCTCCTGAGTGTTCCAAGATTCCCTGTTAGCTGTTGTTAAGGGAGGCAGTGGTGATGCCATGGAGATCCCATGGAGGAAGGAAACTCTTCCCAGGGCTTGCAAACTGCTGTAACTCTGTCTGAGGTCAGGGAAAGCCCTGGAGGGGGGCTTAGATGGGAGTTCTGGAAGGAATGGGAGAAGAGAAACTCGATGGAATGTGGTGGTTCCAAGATTCCTTTGCACTGTTTTGTTGTACAGTGAATTTGTTGGAAGCTGTTCCCACTTTTCCGCCCTTTCTGATGGCATTTCCCAGTGCCAGGATGGACCTGGCTGGTGGCACTGTGGCTGGAGCTGGGTGACCAGGCTTGGACAGTGTCATGGGGACATTCCTGCCTTCCCAAGGTTGTATTCCAGACTTTTGGGCTCCAGGACAGCAAATCCAGGCATCCTGTGAGTGCCAGGCCAGGCCTGCTCCAGGAGCACTGACACTGAACTGAAATTAGGAACAGTGTCCCAGTTTGTGCTTTGCCTCCTTTGGATATTGAACTGATGCTCAGGCAGTGGATTGGCCTGTCCTGGTTTTGCTGAGCTTTTATTCTTTCAACTCACACAAGCCCTGGGCTGCCCAGCCATCTCCCAGTGTCACGCAACTGGAGCTGTGTACAAACAAGCCTGGATAAATGGGGTGCATCCTCCTCCTTCCCAAGAGTGTTTCCTGTTTCCCAGGGCTGCAGCTCCTTTCTGTCAGAGGCTGCAGCCCCTGTGCAGTGCTGCTGTGTAAATAACCCAGAGCTCACATTCCTGCCGGGATTTTCCTTGGGGGCCATGTGACTGCTGAGGTTGATGTCACCAGAAAAATCCTGGTTTGTGGCCAAGCCAAGCCCACTCGTGCTGTGTGTCCTCAAGGATCTCCCTTTTCCAAGGCTGACATTTGTATTTCAGTTATTTCCATGTTTTGATCAGCTCTGCTGCCACTGAGGTGTGCTCAGGATGAATCCCTGAGTTCACATCAAAGAGAGCTGGACTTGGAGCAGCCTTGGGCAGGAGCTTTCAAATCCAGGTGGCTTTTCCCTCTCCACTTCCATGAGCATCCTCTGCCTCAGTGACTGAGGATGTGAACAGTGACCATTTTCAGGGGGGGTTGGAGCTCTCTCCTTAAAGCCAACAATTTCCAGTCTTGTTTAGACACTCCTATAATTATTGTGATATCTGGGACCGCTCTTTGGGGACAGGGTGTGAGGAGAGGGGAGCTTTGGAATGGTTTTAGCAGTTTGGAGGCCAGAGCACCTCACCTGGGCCTTCCTGCCAAAAAGAGATTTTTCCAGCTGAGATCAGCAAAGAGATTTATTAGGCTGTGTGCCTAAAGAATTATGTTATTGGTGGTGTTTTTTTAATATAGACAGTTGTGTTGTATTTGCAGCTGAGCTGCTAAACCCCAATCCTGCACAAGGTGATTCTGAGTAGTTAAACCAGAGCCAAATTACAGTTACAGTTCAGTCCTCATTTACCATTTAGGGAAGGGAGAAGGATTTGCCCTTGCTCTTATAATTGTTTAGAAATGTTGGTAATACAAGAAGTTACACAGAGAGGAGACCTCATTAGGAAATTTGTCTTTTCTCCAAAAGAATTCTTTACACAAGCAAGATGGAGCTTTTCAACTTCCAAACCCCACATTAACACCAGCAACTAAGCCAGAATTATTGCCAGGAAGACTGAATAGCAATTAATTTTGGCTGTAACATCTTAATGTAAATTGTGAGTAATCTTTTCCTGCATCTGCCTCTTTCAATGGGGTGTTGAATTGCAGTTTAGGTGAGTAATGAATCACAGACTTCTGAGCCCTAAATAGATTTTTACGGTTCTGTTTTCTTGTTGACCTCTGAATATTTGCTTTGGTGAAGAACCTGAATGTACTGGAGTTGCAGATGGAAAATACACAGGGTGTGTTTGAAAGAAAAGAGCAAAACGTGTGAGAATAAGGGCAGAGGGAGCAGAGGGTGACCCTGCTTGGGGACAGGCAGTGTTGGAGGCTGGGCAGCCTCTGCAGCTGAGTCCCAGCTCCACGTGGTGCCTTTTCCTTCCTCCCTCTGAGGGAGCTTTTCTTTAGCAGGGGGTTGAGTTCACTACAGCCCTTAATTTAGGGCTGAAAGGAGCTGCGGGAGGAGGAGACAGAGCTTCCCCACAATGCTGGGTCTGTGTGTGCCAGGACAGCAGCAGCAGCTCCGGGCTGCAGTGCCCGGAAAAGCCAAGGCTTTCTTCTGCCTCATTAACAATTAATTAATTCAGTGTGGCTGCCCCAGAGCCTGCCTGGGGAGGGAGAGAGCAGGAAGGTGAGCTGGGATGTGCTGCTGGAATTACCATAAAGCCCCAAATCCATGCTGTGCCGGGGAGCTTCTCCTGCAGCTGCAGGTGGATCCCAAAGCACTCAGGGGTGTTAATGGGTTGGGAAAAGCGCATCCAGCCAGCTGCCTGCGACTGGAAATGACCTTTCCCAGTGTCCTGCCACAAAAACTCTGCTCCCCTGCCCAGCTGCAGGGCTGGGGGCTCCAGCCACGCCAGGCTCTCACCCCAGACCTGGAGCTCAGCTGTGGCCAAATGTTTGTCCAGAAGAAGAGAAAAAACCTCTTTGTGTCACTCAGACAGATGCTCCCAAAATGGTTTTATAGCCAAAATGCTTTCAGGGTGCTGCATAAAGGGATGAACATCATAGTTAATTTATTTTAAACAGGTGTACCTTAAAAAAATAAATATGTACAAAGAGGTTAATTGTACCTGAGCTGCTGCTGGAGTGACTTTGGCCACGTCCCTGAACCACCTCACCTGTGAATTGCCATTAAAAAAAACAAGTTGAAGAAAACTTGTGTCTCCCCATCCATTTGCTTTGGTGGGCTGAGGGGTAAGGTTGTCTTTTTCTAGATTCTGAGAAGAAATCCTTCCCTGGAGGGTGGGCAGGCCCTGGCACAGGTGCCCAGAGCAGCTCTGGACCCCTGGCAGTGCTGGATCCCTTGGCTGCTGCAGCTGCTCCGTGAATTGTCCATGGCAGCAATTGCTGCTGTCACACGCAGCCCCCGGCAAAACAAAACCTGAGGATCAGTGCAGGTGGGAGCTTTTGGAAAGGTGGGGTGGAGCCTGGGGAGGCAGACCTTGGGAAGGCTTCAACTTGTCCAAACTTCTGCTTTTCCTTTGGGAAATCTACAATTCTGCATTCAAACCAGGAGGAAAAGAATGTGTTTTTCTTTGAGAACTGGCCCATCTTGTTCCTTTGTGTTGTCATGCCAGGGGTTTGTGTTCAGCCAGCAGTGAAGTTGTTACCTCTGTTTCCTGTTTCACTTTATTCTGTAATTTCTGTATAGGATTTTTTAAAGGATGTCCTTTTGTTGTCCTTCCCCTTGTACAGCTATAGGCAGATTCATTTCCCAGAGTCAGGAATCCTGTGTGATCCATACCCTGACAGGACTTTATTAACTCTCATACTCTGTGGATATTTAACAATGGTTTTTAATTCCTGCTAAGAGCCTAAATATTAACAAAACGCAGAGATTTCCTCAGCATTTACCTGTGATGGATAAATCAGCAGGGCTGGCCTGTGTAGGTGGCTGCAATTCCATGGGGTTTTCCCTCTGCTCAGCTCTCACCTTGTTCTCTTGGAATGTCCTTGCAGGCAAACTGAAGGATCTGGGCAATTTGGTCCTGCGCCCCTTTGGCCTGTCAACAGAGAACTTCCAGGTCAAACAGGATTCATCAACCGGCTCCTACTCCATCAATTTTGTTCAAAACCCCAACAACAACAGATAACGTGGATTCCGTGTGGCTCTGCACCAACAACACCCTCCAGCCCCAGGGCAAGCAGAGACTCAGCATTTCCAGCTTGTGACATTATTTGCAATGTGGATGTAAAGCAACTCATTCAACCTCTCATAGTGATAACTGTGTCCAGTGTGTGATTTATTCTTTTTTTTTATATTTTTTCCCCTTCCTTTGCGGTGTTTGGCCCTTCCAAGAGGCAGTTCCTTGGTTTGGCCCAGTCAGTGCTGGCAGCAGCACTTCAGGGGAATGCAGAGGCTGGAACAAAGGCTGGTGGTGTCCTGGGGATGGGGAAATCCCCCCCTCAGCTGGGTGGGACTGGGCACAGCTCTGCCCTGGAATCGTGGATCTGCTAATAAAGGCTTGGTACTTCTGCTCTGGGTTGTGAGGTTCTTGCCCGGGCTGAGCCCTCCCCAAGGTGGGTTTGTTGTTAGAGGTCCCACAGATGCCCCCTTGCAGGACATTCCTGGGGAGCAGGGGATTTTCTGGCCCTGCTTGCAGCAGTGTTGTCATTTCACTTCATGCAAGCAGTTTGTTTACTGGGTATTAATTTTTCTGAAGGCAGCAATGACATTTTGTGCCTCCCTCTCTACCTACATACCTTGTAAAGGTACCTTCAAATGAAATGTGCTTGTCTGAGATCCCTTCATGTTGCAGGGATCCACAGGAGTTCATTGCAGGAGGTCTCCACAGTAACTGGACCTTGAGGACTTGGAAGTGTTTCTAGAATGAGATGATCTCTGAGGTCCCTTCAGCCCAAACTAGGCTGTGATATAAATATAAATATAAATATATGTATATATATTTGTATGTTCTGTTGTGTTCATTCAGGTTTGGGAGAAGGTGCCTTTTGTAATTCCTGCTCTCCTGGGTTTTATCTGAAGTGTTTAATTGGAGGCAGATTCTGCAGTTGTCTCCATGCAGATTTCAGTACATGATTTAATTAAATAATTAGCAGAGGCTGCCTTGGCTCTTGGGTGTCATCTCCAATTCATTTCAGGAAGTCTCTGTGTGTCTGAAATTCAGGAGCTCCAGCCTTTCACTGGGAGGAAAAGCCTTTCCAGGCACAGCAGGTTTGGTGCTTTAATGTCATTTTTGTCTCTGCATCTGTGCAGAGTTTTTTTGATTGTTAAACTCAGTCCTCCTGGATTTTTAGTTTCGTTTTAGTTTAGAGCTGGGCCTGGGGTTGAGTGAACTGTGAAAGCTCTGCTGCCTGAGCTGAGCCCTGCAGGGAAGGCTCAGTGCCCTGGGATTAGAAGAAATGTTAATAATCTTCCCCAAAACCTGCAGCCCTCAGAGCAGAGGTGGCCAGGCTGCTGCAGGGGCCCTGGGCCGGGCTCAGCACCAGCCCAGCATCACCAGCTGGCCCTGCTTCCACTCACCTGCAGCATCCCAGCACACCCCTGGCAAAAATGGAACCACTTTGGAACTACCCTGGGTGCTTTCATTGTTTTAAATTCTTTTAAATGTCCTTGTTCTGACCCGTGGGTTTCTGTCCCTGCCTACACTGTGTGTGTGCAGTGTCACTCACCTGTGGGGGGCTCTTGTGCCCGATTACAGCAGTGGCCTTTCCAAGCTGCTGCTCCAGGGGTTCAGGGACAGGAGTTCTGTTCCTTCCACTCTGTTCCTGCTTCACCCCTTTGAAAGCCTGGGGAGCTGCAAATATTCCCTCTCAGCTGGAGACTGGGGAATTTCTGGGAAATAGAAGCACAACAAAGCTTTTGAATTTCCCACCTGCTGGGCAAACACATCATCAAATCATTGTGCAACTCCCCTGCAGGATGCCTGATGTGCACCTGGAGTTTTCCAATGAGGGGAAGGGCAAAGGAAGCGGGACTGCAGCTGATTAGTGTTTGTAATTTAATTGGATTGTGTGAAAGTCACTGGGAACTGGGCACGCTGGTACTGAGGACTCAAACCTCAGATCATCCCTCCCTCCTCAGTGCCACTCTCCAGCTGGACCAGAAACCTCTGGCAGGTGTTTTCTGCCACCACAGCAAGTTCTCTAGGCAAAATTCCAGTTAATTACCTGAAAGTCCTTTTGCATTGTCCAAATCTTGAACAAGTGCACATATCTTGCTTTTGATTTTTAAGTAGTTAACATAGTTTTTATGTCTAAAAACCTCACAGCTGCCACCAGTAAAATAACTGGTGCTGCCTCCTGGTGCCACTGGCCACAGCTCAGGGAGTGCCAGGAAGTTTTGAGTCACACGTTGGATTTACCATCTCTAATGGGAAAAAACTGTTGCATGAAATACAATCTTTTAAATATAAGTGCTCTTAAACCGAACAGTTCCTTGCTCAACTGTTCCAAGAGTTACTCACCCTCCTGGTAACCAGCACGAGCTTCTGTTCCAGCTGGAGTTGTCCATCCTCAGCTCCCACCTTTGTTCCTTCTTCCTTTGCCTGCCAAACACAAAACTTTTCAGTACATGGCCTTTCCCCTGAGGTGTTTGCAGAGAAATAAAGGGAATGTTGTTCTCGTCCATGAGCTGGGTTAAATCTCTCCCTACAAAGAACTTCTCTAGGATTTCCATAACACTTCAGACCTTCCAATTGGCTCAGACCTTACAATTTTTGACACCAGAACTGACTCTGGGATTTGTCTCTGTTTGCAGAGGTTCTCCTCGCTTCTCTTCTCTGTCCCCTCAGGGACTTTAATCCTTTTGGCTGCAGATGGGCTGAGGTTTAGGATCACAGATTGCCAGGATGGTTTGGGCTTGAAGGGACACTAATGTCATCCAGTCCCACTCCCTGCCAGGGCAGGGACAGCTCCCACAGACCAGGGACACCTCCCACAGACCAGGGACACCTTCCAGACACCAGTTTGCTCCAATCCCATCCAACCTGGCCTCATTCCAGATCCTGCTCCTGAGTCCCAAGGCCTGGCCCTCAGAGGAGCTGAACAGCTGCAGCTCCCTCCATTCCACCAAAGATTTGGAGCATTTAACATCTCATAAAAGATTAAAAACAGCAGCTCCCCAGTTCACATCTTCAGCTCTGTCTCCAAAACCTCCCCAAGGGAGGCAGCCAGAGGCCACACTCAGGGAAGGGTCAGTGGGCCTGACACAGGCCCAGCACAGCTGATCCCTCCTGCCCAGCAGGATCCAAAATCCTCCCCAGCTCATCTCTTGGGATATCCAAGATTTTGACAGAGCACTGAGCTCTCTCCTTGATTAGCACAAAACTTCCTGGGATCTACCTGCCCCTGATGAGCACAGCCCCAGCCAGGGAGAGAAGAGAAGCTGCTGGTCACCAGTTCCTAGGCTTTAATTAGCTGTGTTATTCCTAAGGGATTACTGCTGCAGCCAAGAACCAATTATATCCCAGTGCCTCCTCTCCACCATGGGCAAAGATGCGCTGGGGCACATTTAATGTGCAGCATTCATACATTGCTCATTCACAAAGCTTTCCCTCTTTGGATGGATCCCAACATTTTCTTGCTCAGCAACTTCATTTTTCCCACCCCAGGCAGGGCTGTGACTGCTGGGGGGGCTCTGGGCAGCCCTTGGCACAGGAATTGTGGCACTAAGCCAGAGGCATCACTGCCTACCCTGACAAAGATTAAAGGCTCTAAATCAACTGAAAATTAAAATAAACCCCTTTTTTTCCTGATTCTGCACATTCAGTGGGAATCTCCCAATTGGAAACCATCTGCAGCTGCAGCCTGGAGTCCCCAGAACTGCACATTTCTCCCCTGTTGTTTCTCAAGGAGACAATTTACAAATCCTGCGTTCCCTAAACGGATGCAGCAGGATTAGGTTTGCCTTTCCTGGCCTGGCTGGCCCCAGTGCTCTGCTCCTGGCTCCCAGGACTCTCTCTCTGCCCGGTGTCCGTGGGCTCTGGGCAGTGTCTGGGAGCACATCGGGTTCCAGGAGCAGCTGCTGCCCAGGACTGACCCCCGGCAGCCACGGAGCGGGAAGGATCCAGGAGGGAGCCGTGGCTGCTCTGGGATAAGCACACGCTGCCCAGTGGGGTTTTGTTCCTGTTTCTGGCCAGTGAACTGCAGCACACCCCTCCCTGCAGACACTCCAGGGAGCAGGGATGGCAGGAAGAAGGGAAATGCTGTTATCTCGTCTGGGCGGTGGCTGCTGGCAGAGCTTCCTAAGTGTATTCCTGAGCGGTGCTGGCCAGTGCCCAGCAGGGTCCCTGGAGAGGCAGCAGGGCCAGAGCTTTTCTAATTGCATTTGTCCTATTTCCATGAGCTCCTTTGGCTGTGACCCTCCATCATGGGGCACTGCTCTGTCTGAGGGAGGAAGAATTGCAGTATTTGGGAACTTAGGGAAAGGAGGAGGCTGGGAGCTCACAGATTTCCTGCCTGTGGCTCCAGCCCCGAGCTGCCCTTGAAGCGACAGCTCTCGCTGTGCCCCAACACATTTGTGTCCCTGCTCCCAGCTGGAATGCAGCTGAGGCCTTGGAACCCGGAGCCAGCAGCAGGTTTGCCAAGCCAAGATGCAGCTGATGGCTCCTGACAGGACCCTGCAGTGTCAATGCAGACAAGTGTGAAGTCAAACCCCTCCAATTCTGCTCTCACAGCTCATGCCCAGTGCTGCCTGCTTAAAGGCAACCACAGCCAAGTGAGTGAATCACAGAAGCATCATGCACATCCACCTGAGCAGTGTCAGTATTCCTGGGGTCTTATCCTTAGCATGGTCCAGTGTCCATCCCTGAACACTCTGGAGCCCCCAGCCCCTTCCCCTGACAGCTCAGAGCCTTCAGTGTTTGCATGAACCCTCCAGCAGGAACAGCCTCACTTAATATTTAATGACCAAGACAACCAAGCCAGAAATTCCAGCCCCCAAGCTCTTCAGATGCGGAGCTCAGCTGAAAATCTGGATTTAAAATTAGAACTACCCCTCCTGGGCTTGGAATATTGACCCCAAATGCAGAACATGCCAGAAACCTCTGCAGGGGTGTCCAGTGTGCCGAGTGTGGAGCACCCACGGCTTGTGCTGCAAACCCAGCGAGGAAGGCAAAACAAAGAGCACAGAGACACTCCAGGGAAAAGCAGGAGCAGAACCATAAAAGCCGGATATGGAATATGAATAAACCCCTCAGTATGACCCAGCAAACAACAGGAGCCTTTTCCTGGCTCCCTGCTCTGCCTGCAGAACACGACAGGGAGAACAAATCCCACAGCAGCTGGAGCAGACAGGGGAGGAGGACACAAACCCACGGCAGTGAGGGGGAATTGGTGCCGAGGGTTTGGTTCTGCCGGAGGGGCTCGGCCCCGGCCCTGCTTCCCTCGGAGGAGAGGAACGAGCCCTTCCCAAAGTGCCGCAGGCTCTGAGCACCCAACCACCCCTCAGCTGCCACGGAATCCTCCATCCTGCGGCATTCCAGCTTTGCACAAAGTCCTCAAGCCCAGCAGGGCCCTCCATGCCAACCTGACACTCTCCGTGAGGCGGATGAGCCCGCGGAGCCCCGAGGGGATCCGGAGCCCCTCAGGCCCAGCCGGGCCTCAGGCAGGGCCGGGCGGCCTCATCGAAAATGTTCTCAAATAGCCGATGTGTGACAGCGTGAATTCACAGCGCCACTGTCACCGAGCCCTTCAGCAATGTCCCCGTTGGTCTCACCCTGCAAAACCTAAACTCTGATCCCTCACACTTTGCACGGGAATCTCTCCAAAGCCCTCGTGCCAGAGCTGCACTTTCGCCCGCATTAAGCGTCGCCCTTTTGATGCTCGGGGGTAGCAGCAAAAGCCATTAGAGGGGCCTTGTGTGGGCCTTGGGTCACCTTTATCCCTTTGCCAAGCACTGCAGTGAGGATTAATCCCCGGGGTAATTGCAGAGCTCTCAAATCTGCCCGGCCAGCCCAGCCTCTCTCGCGGCTCCGTCCCCACAGCGCCGCTGCCAACTCCGTGTCACAAAGGAAAAGCCATTAGCGAGCAATTACATTTCAGCAGGATTTCCCAGCCTAATGAGGATCGCCAATTCAAGAGGAACTGCTGCAAGGCTGAGGGAATAATGAGAGAAAGGGGATGGGAGTTGCTGTAATCCCGACAGAATGAGAAACGACCACGAAGGGAAAGAAAACCATCTGCTGGAGCTGTGCTGGGGCCACAGCCAGATGTGGGTGTTTGTCACGGGCTGAGCCAGCAGCACGTCACACTTAATTCGATTTGGGGGAAAAACTCCTCATTATCGACAACAGGTCACTGCAACAACCCCTCCCCAGCAGGGTTAGTGCCTCTGGGTGACCCACCAGGTCCTGGCATCCTCTGTGCCATAAAAACACCCTGTGCCATAAAACCACCAATGCTTCCTGGAAACAGAACTTCCTCGAAATCGAAAGTTTATTTTCTGTTTAGCCCAGGAGCTCAACTTAACTTAAAGAATCTTTCTTTACAGTACTAAAAACGCAAGTGGAAAAAAATTGTGTTTAAATGCTGCCTTCTATTTGATGGGAAAGTGCAGTTCCAGAGTCTGCCATGATTCCACAGAATCATGGAACCACTCAGGTTGAAAAAGAACCTTTCAGATCATTGAGTACAAACACCAACCCAGCACCACCAGATATTCTGGAAAAAATACTTGCTGGCATGGCCCTCCTTTAGGCGCAGTGGGATGGAGCTCTGGAATAGAAGTTTCCTCTCCAGCACCACCTGATCCTTGTCCCCGGGCAAGGAAACACAGCTCAGGACAAGGCAATTCCTCCCTGGATGGAGAAATTCCCCCATACACTTACCTGTGAGGGCAGACTTGTCTGAAACTGTGAGAATTCCATAAAAACCAGCCCAAGGCCTGTGTGTGCCCCTTCCCGTGACATCCCCTCCTCTGGGACTGTGGCAGAGCCACCAGGGCTGCCTTGGATCTGTCTCTATCACACCATCTTTTCTTGCTAATTACATTTTTTCCTATTGCTTTGGGAAGCATCCAGCTGGCTGAGCGTGGCTTGGGATCTTTCAGCCACTGTGGTGAAAGGTGAGGTTAGGTAGAGACTTGTCCATGTGATGGAATTCTAGCACTGGACCAGCAACCTCAGTTTAATCTTTGTTTAATCCAGAAAAACCACTTCTGACATAAATCAAAGGCTTTGGGGTCAAGAACTAATAAAGCAAGAAAGTTAAAGACATCAAAACATTATTTCCCTTTAAAAGAGCACTGAAAAAAATCAAGGCTTTATTTGAATAAATGTTACACAACATTCTTTATCATTTTTACTTCTCAGCAAACCTTAAAGGGTGAATCAGATTTTCCTCATTCAAGTCTACAAAATGAAAGAGGCATAGTGACCATTCAATATACAGACAAGAAGGTAGCACGGAGCAAAGCTTAAATATTAAGCAACTAAAGCAAAAAAGTGAAAAGCAATACATTACTGTCACTCTCTCTCATTAGAATATCCCTGACAATTTCATTTCCAAATGAAAACGTGGTTTCAACGCAATGCTGGGAAAAGCAAGGCAGACATGAGCTCCCTTGGATGCTATTTGCTCTATACCCATATTCTCCAGTGCACACCTGCATCCCTTGGGTTGATCCCTCCTGCTGCAGCCGCTGTGCTCAGGGAGGGGATGGGATGGGGGCCCTGGGGGACCCGGGGGCACAGCCAGGCACTACCGGCTTCCAAAACAACAGCAGGCACTCCTCAATCCCATGTGCAACAACCCTGCCACCACGGTCCCGGGCCTTTTTCCTGAGCAGAAACTGGTTTGTGCCATGTGGTTTGGTGGCTTTTCTGTTTGGTTTTTGGCGGGGTGGGGGAAAATGTACCTCGCTTAGGCCAAGCCCCCATCCATTGTCAATCCAAGCGGAGGTGAAAGGCTGCCACGGACCCGGCACCATCACCCCTCTCCTCATTCACATGTCTCAATCTTTCAGTTCTAGTCACATCCCAGGCCTTGAGCAGGACCAGACTGCTGGGCCTCTTCCACTGGTGAAAAGGAAAAGCACTCTAGAACAAATATTCATCCAAATTCTAAAAAAAGTTTATACTTTATGATGAAATCCTTATGGCAAACGGTACTATTTGAATGCACTGTACAGCCTGGTTTTAAAAAGTAGGTAGTGAATATTCAATTTCTGCATTTATAAATAAAGAATTTAGCTCTGAAAAGCAGACACTGAACCAACACAAAGCATGAGCTGCCACACACTCAGTGTGTGAATCCCTGATGGGCCTGGCTGGGTTTAGGGGCCTGTCCCAGCCTGTCACTTCCCCCTCTCTGATTGTTTAACAAGTATAAACCTGTTGCCAATGACAGAGTTGCCCTAACTTCAAATTTTATGTGGTTCATTCAGGCTCCAGACACGAAGAAATTGTCTTTGTGCTGACCCAGAGGCCCCTTGGAAAAGTCCCTCTGGTTTTAAACAATCCAGACAAAGACATTCTATTTTCTCCAATTGAATCAGGATATCAGTAAGGAGGAAAAGAGTTTCCTACAAGTCCTTTCATCTCTATAGAAACAGAAATTTGACTTTTAGTAGATTATGTGCACATTTTCATCTCTTCAAAACAAATATTTATTTTCTCAGGTTACGCAATAAATCCCCTGCTCAGAACTTTAAAGAAATGGTTCTGCCGAGACAGTGTGCACACAATGGAAATAATTAGTGACAAATAAATTAATATTTAATAATTCAAGATTTCAGCAGCCTGTCCAGCATTCCCAAGCTCCACCAAAGTCAGTCTTACCCAAGACCTTGTGGGAGGGGAATAAAATGGATAAAACCCAGTGAGTTTCTCTTTTTTTTTGATTTACAGCTTTTCAAAGAAGTCAACGCAAATCAGATCAACAACCAGCAGAAACTCTAATAAAACCTTTGCTCTCTACTAGTTACCTATCTGAAAAATATTTATGCCAAAAGGAAAAAATAACCCATGATTTGAAATAGAAATGCCATCCCATTGAATCACTCTCCATTCATGATTTCCATCCTGTTATAGCATTATAAGCAAAACGCTGCTCTCTGCCTTGTAGCCCCTCTCAAGGTCATTTCACAACCCTCAATTCCCTAAGTGTTACAATAGCATAAATAAAATGCAACCATATTCACACAGAAGGAGCTTTCCCATAAAACAGAGATCCATGGAGTTTGTGGTCACTGTCCTTTCCATCACCTCTATGGGAAATGTTGGTCTCAATAGCAGGACTGTTCATATTTCACAATACAACTGGGTTTGGACATGCTTTGATCACAGATCACAGCTCTGCTAACACCTGCACTAAATACTAACTAAGCCTCAGAGAATGGAAAATTGCAATGCTAAAGTCAAGAATTAAAAGAAAAGTTCAAAAGTTACAGTCAACTTCCCAGGCAAATTGGCTCCGTCACTGGCACCTCTCAAAACATACAAACGTGACTGTCACATTACAAAAACCCCGGTTATCTGCAGTGAGTCTTCATCCTAACAATTCAAGTGGTTCCTTGTATGTAAGTGTCATAGAGTCTTTTGTAATTTCATGCGTCATTTATTGCAAAAAAGTTTTATAAAATATTTCCTAACATCTTTTGAAATTTTAAGGAAAATTTACATTAGGAACAGGTGCCCTAACGGTGCAAGGGGGAGCTTTAACATCTTTTACCCCCTTTCCCCTTCAAAAAAATGTTTACTACTTGGTGAAGAATTCAGAGGAAAAATAGGACAAGTCAGTCTCAGATTTCTCTCAGTCCTGATGAGCTGGTGCTCTTCGTGGCAGTGTAGTGAGGTTCCATAAAAACAGCGGGTCATTAGTGTCTCTGAGCTGAAAAGGGGAGAGAAAGGGAACATGGTTAAATGTCTTCCAGTACATACTGCAAAAGTAGGTAAAGCAAAAGCTCAGGTGGCCAGAAAAGTTACTGGCTCACCTGCTTTGTGCATCGTGTGCAGAAGACAAAAAATAGATTGACATTATCACAAGACAGACACAAGTGAGCAAACTCCTCCGGGGCTGGGGTTTGAGGAGGAGCCACCGTAGCAATCTGTTACATCTCACCCCATTTCAGCATCCAGAGAGAATTCCAATTGTAAAGACACTTAAAGACAGCTCAGGAAGCAGGGAGATTAATCCACAAAATCTATACATCGATGGCAGTTCACAACACAAAGCTAAATCTGACCCTGCAGTGCCCTTCCACACACGAGAGCCGAGTGCCTGAGGGAGCACTGAACTATCAACCTGCTAATGGGGTTCCTTCCCATGGCTGCCTGTGTTTTCCCATTTACTGCAGAGAACGGGAATAAATTACAATAAAGCAGGCAGGAACAGCCCAAGTGCTGAGCCCTGCATGAACCATCACCAGTCAGCCACCAGCTCTTACTGGGAGCAGGGGGAGGCCCTGGCACAGGTTGTCCAGAGAAGCTGTGGCTGCCCCAGGCCAGGCTGGACAGGGCTTGGAGCAGCCTGGGACAGCGGGAGGTGTCCCTGCCATGGCAGGGGTGGCACTGGGTGGGCTTTAAGGTCCCTCCCAACCCAAACCAGTCTGGCACTCTGGGGTTCTATGGAGATTGTGCTCCTCAGATCCAGTGGCTGAAAACCTGGCTGCCCGTGTCAGCTCAGTGCTGTGCCACTGAACCTCCCGAGCCTCCTGCGTGCAGCCGTTGCCTGTTCATCCGTCATTCCATGGGGTCACACACTCCATGTGGGACCCGTGGTTTGTGGGACAGGGACAGCTCAGCCTGGCTGAGGGCACGGCTCTCCCGGGATCTCCAGTGAGCTCACAGGCTGGACTCTGCCTCAGAGCAGCTCCATGCAACTGGAGGCAGAACCACACAGAATCCCAGGATCACACAGATCCCAGAGTGGGAAAAGCCTTCCCAGATCACTGAGTCCAAGCTGTGCCATCCCTACCCTGTCCCCAGCCCAGAGCACCCAGTGCCACCTCCAGCCCTTCCTGGGACACTCCAGGGATGGGCACTCCAAACCTCCCTGGGCAGTGCCAAGGCCTGAGCTCCCTTTCCATGGGGAAATTCCTGCTGCTGTCCACCCTGAGCCTCCCCTGGCCCAGCCTGAGGCCGTTCCCTCTCCTCCTGTCCCTGTTCCTGGAGCAGATCCCAAATCCCCCCGGCTGTCCCCTCCTGTCAGGAGCTGTGCAGAGCCACAAGGTTCCCTAAGGAGCCATCCCAAGGACTGCCCCAGGAACAAGGTAAAAATGTGTGTCAGGACAGGCAGTGACACGACCCAGGCCTCTCCTGCCTGTCCCACTGAACTCAGCTCCCACGGCCTTTTCCTGGCAGCCAGCACTGCCACGGGGATTCTGACTTTTCAATGGGAACATTTTCTCAATCCCTTTATTCACTGCTGTCCAAAGAGAATTGCTGCCTTTGAAAGTCCTGGCTTTTATCTCCAAAGGAAAAGCAGAAGGACACCAGGCAGCCATGGAGAGGGAGAAAAGACACCCCAGAAGAACAAGGGAAGCAAAAATAGCAGCACATCCCATCAGGGATAAAACCTCAAGGCCAGGAGCCCAAATTTAAATAGTTACAGTAAAATTTATGCACCTTCCTGGGGGATAATGCAGTGTCTGTGCAAAACTATGGAACAGAAGGCACAAAACTCCTATTTTCCTGCTACAGATTCCATTTGTAGCCAGTGGAGAAGAGGGAAACCAGGCTGCTCCTCCAGATGATGAACTACTAAAAGCAAGAACTGTTTCCTTCTTTTACAGCTTCCAGCAGCAGGACCTGAGCCATCAGGAAAACAAAGAGCACAACACGTGCTTTCCTTTATGTGCCTAACTCCCTGAAATATATGACACAGTATCAAGAATTCCTAAAACATGGTCCAACCCAGTTTTTTCCATATAAATGCATCAGAAGAGATTATTCCTAAATCCATCGACACTTGAAATACCGCAAGGAAAGACTTTTTTTTTTTTCATTAACTAAACTTCTAAATAAACTGAGTACAATTCTTTTGAAAATCTTTTTGTGGCTTTAGTTCCTTTTCACCAGAGCTACTAAGTACCCAAACTGGCACCATGTGCTTTAAAATCCTGAAGCAGGGCAGAGGTGCAATTAAACCCCAGCATTTCCTAAAGCCAAACAAAAACCCTACACATTACTAAATAAAAATGATGCTAAAATAGTATTTAAGCAAATATTTGCTTGGAATTGTATCTGCTTATTTTACTGAGAAAGCAAGATCCCATCTCCCTCTTTGTGCACCTATTAAAGGATGGCAAGGACAATTCTGCCCCTGAATTTGCCGTGATTCTGTCACAGAATTCAGTGCTGGGAACAAGCAGCTGCCTCCCACAGCACAGATCCCCAGCACATGCCTGGCATGTAAGACAATATTCCTTATTCATATTTGACATCCAAAACATCCGTAAACAAACATGAAAACTGACCTAGATCTGGGTTTTTCCTAAAGAACAACCTGATTTCAAGTTGCTGTTACAGAAATGGCATCAGCCAAGCAGGAGGCTGCAGGAGGCCCCTGGCAGAAGGGGCAGTGCAGGTTTCCTCAGCTCAAACTTGGATTACTCCAAGTGTAATTCCTGCAGGATGTGACCAGGACACAGAGGGCAGAATCCTCCATTATAGACATATTTTTACAAATATTCTGTTTTTCCAAAGTCAGCCTTGTTAATGACAAAGTGACAGGACAGATCCATCATCTGTCCCCTCCCACTCCCAGCTGCTCAGGAGCTCAGCCTGATCCATTGGTTTTCAAACCCTGCCATTGCACAAACAGCTCCCAGGGTTTCACAACCACAAATGCAATCAATATTCCAGTGCTTGATTTCAACTCCCTACCTCAATTTAAGTATTATTTCCTGTCCCAGCTGCAACTGAACAGAGCTTCCCCTGTGCCTCTGCCCCCGTCCCACAGGGATTCACACACCTGGAATATCCTCAGTTCCCACAGCCCTCTCTTCCCCCTCTGCACTGAGGGATGGAGTCACTGGCATAGAAACAGAATTACAGCTGTTCAAAATGTGCCTGCTCCTGATTTGGGAAGTAACTTGCCAAACACAGCCCAGATAAACCCCACAGATCCATTTCTTCTCACACTGAAGGAACAAAGCCCAGATCCCCGAGCCAATTCCTACCTGCAGGCTGCTAAGTTCTCCCCTCAGGCCATGGGCAGGCAAGAAGAGGAGATCAAAGATGGCACATCCCATGGGACAAGCACAGGGAGTCACCTTTTCCAGGGTATTCCACCTTTTTTTTTCCTCCTTTTGCTCCTAAGTGTCTCCCTCTTGGATGTGCAAGCTGGCTCGGGTTTTGTGAAGCCTGAAAGCCCTGGGCTGTCAGCACCACCCACCCTCCCCCTCCTGCCAGGAACACCAATTGCTTTTCCCTGGGGAAAACACAGAGCTGTGCATCCCAGTTCTGCTCAGGGGCTGGTGCCTGGCACCAAAGTGCTGCTCCAGGAGTTCCCCAAACTGCCCCAGAGCTGTGCAGGGAAAAAGCAGGATGGCAAACCAGTCACCAACTCCCTGGCACCACGGCCCTGCTGCTCTGCCTTGTGTTCACACAAGTCACTGGTAGATTTAAGAAAAATAATCATTAATTCATTTAAATGACAGTCTGGATTGTATCCACATCCCAGGTAATACAGATTGAAATGTATGAGTAAATCATAAGGAATCATAAGCTGCTATTAGGATCCAACTGTTCAACCCCAATAATTAATAATTATTTCTGACCTGGGAAGAACTGCTGCTGTTTGCTAAAACCTCCAAATGACCACAAACAGTTCTTACCACGGAGGTCAGAGATAGATGGGGTCAGGTGCCCAAAAACGCCAGGAGGGTGAGCAGGGAAGGAAAAGCCACCACAGAAGGGATGTCAGAGACCTGAACAGCCACACGACGAGCCAGGGTGAGCCCTGAGAGGGAATTATTTCAACTAAAATCCAAAGGTGTCACAGACAGCAGCAGCTGGGGGGGTTCAGTGTTGCTGGGAAGTGCCACTGTCACTGCAAGGCCAGGGATCACAACACAGGTCCTTTCCACCAGAGATTAAGGATAATTCAATGCTGGATACTCCCATCCCCATCTCCCACACCTGGGCTAATGGAGCTTCAGTCAGCTGGCAGCTACACGAGTTTTCAGTGTTAAATGTGGGTGATCCCTGATCCCTCCAAGGGCAGAAGCTTTGTTAGTTATGGAAAGATTCCCTTTTTAAACAGTCCTAGTCATTTATCCGTGGATTATGCCACCCCACACTGCCATCCATCCCTTCAGGCTCGAGCTCACTGCACTTCCCTCCCAGCCCAGTCTTTAGCTACAATCCCCCTGCACTGCCTGCATTTGCTGTTCCTGCAGGCAGTCACTGGAGCACCACTCTAAAGCAAAAGATGGACTGAAACAGCCTTTCTCTGATTATCAGTCTGCTCCTCTCCACAGCTCCTCAGCCACGAAAGCTGCTCTGTTTTCTCACTGCACTTCACAGAACAGGCAGAAGGACAGACCATGATGCTGAGAATGAGCTAGTGACATTTATTTTCCAAAATTCACATTCCTATTCTACTCTGACAGCTTCATCAGACATGAAAGAAAATCAGTGTCAGGAATTGAGAGAGTTAAACAGAACCAGACCGATGGCAATGCAAAAAGCAACTCTCACCCTTCCTCACTTGAGCCACTCTTAATCCTAACCACAGCTAGAAACTATGTTTTAAAAACTCAACGGTATTTTACACCATGCTGGAAAAAAAAGTCTTTTCAGCCTTGCACAGACCTAAATCACCCCACGAACCCCACCCCAGGGTAGTTCTGTAGCTTCCAAACGAAGCACAGCAGCGTCTGAAAGAGAAACCAAATCATCAGAGATGATTATCTCACTCAAGTGTTGACACAAAGTTACAACTCTAATTAGAAGAGTAACAAATACCTGTTCAGTTTCCTGCATGACTCCAGACACACACAAGCTTTGCTCCTGAAGCCTCACACCTTCCAACACCTCTGGGGAAAGAGATCTGAGTTTTGGAGTAACTGCTCTCTCTCCCAAGGCATTTTAACCAAAGCTGAAGAACTCCAGAGGAACAGAACACCTGTACCAGAAATTCATCATGCCCTGTCCCATTCTCCCCTAAACCGACAGGCCAAAAATATCCAACATCACACCGAGGCATTTCATTAACTAAAAAAGGCATCACTTGCAATTTATCCCGTTAAACTGATGGGAAAATACCCTCAGTCACCCCCTCTGCTGCTGTTTGTCCTCTGAAGGCAGAGCCACAGAAGGATTCAGGAAAAGACCTCTGAGATCACCAAGTCCGTTCTGTGCCCGGTGCCCGCCCTGTCCTCAGCTCAGGGCACCCAGTGCCAGGTCCAGGGGTCCTTGGGCACCTCCAGGGATGGTGACCCCAAACCTCCCTGGGCAGTGTCAATGCCTGAGCACCCCTTCCACGGGGAAATTCTGCTGCTAGCTCAGCTGACTGTCCCTGGCCCAGCCTGATCCTGGGGGGAGCAATGGATAAATCACGGATAACTCATGGAAGTGCCACTGCCTGGAGCTGTGGCACTGCTGGGGACCACGGCCACATCCAAGCGGGGTTCTACAGTTCAGATAAACCTGCCCCAAGCCTTGGCCCAGCCTTCAAAAAGCTCTGCCCACCTGAACCAGGCTCTCCCTCAGCCCAGCCCATCCCCTGGAACTGCTGCACCCCCAGGAGCAGCTCCTTGGGAGTGACAGGAAAATCTGGGATGAGCAGGAAGAGGAGAATTTCAACTTACTGTAACATGGTGCTGTAAAAAATTAATTTAACAAAACAAATTACTTGTTTTGAGCCTGTTCAGTCTGTAGTGATACAGCACATTCATTATGAAACTGAGGAAAGACTTAAAACTCATCAGCTACAAATCAAAACTGACTTTAAATGCCTTCCATAAAGTTCTTTTGAATAAAACCACCCAAAGAAAGCCCTCCCATACCTGTTGCTCCCCCAGTGAACACCTGAGCAAACTCAGCCTATGTAAGCAGCAGTGCTATTCTAATTTTATATAAATTAAGAGAACAAAGCTTCCAGGTCTTCTAAAGAAAAAATAGCAATGTCAATATTGATTTTGCCACTACTTGGCTTAGAACAACTAACTTAAAACCAGTTCACTTGAGCTTCTAAACCTCAAGGAAGTGGTGTAGACATCTGACCCACCTCACATGGGTTCCTGACTCCAAAAAGCAGCTTGCTTTAATAACAAAATACAGCTTATTTACTTAAAGAAACTGTTTCTGTTTGCAGGAGAGAATACAGAGAAGTGAAACAGATTTTTTTCTTTTTTTTCTTTTTTTACAAAATTGTGTGTTTATCACATTCAAAAAGCATTGACCACTGGGGCTTTTGGGGAACTGTTAGAATGCCAAGGTAAAGCTGGTGTATTTGGAAGCTTAATTAGCAATTAATGACTGTCAGCTTCAGGAAAATTTGAACAGCCATGGGTCTGACACTTCCAACAGTTCTGTGGGCACGACAGAATAATTAAAAAAGGAAACTGAGTGCTTTGGCAAGATCAGACAGTATCATGAACATATGAAATTAAATCTTAAAATAAAAATATTTTCAGGGTTTGATGATTAAATCCTTGCCCCCAATTTCATGTCTGTTTAATTTCAGTCTGAGCTTAAATTTTTACATCTGTCACGACTGCCTACATGGGCAGTTCTGGAAAAACCAGGATCAAAACTGCTTTGGGACGAGCACCAGGAAACTTCACAAGGGATCGCAAGGCTGAAGCAGAAATGGGTTGGAGGACACAGGAATTCACATGGTCAGTTAAGGACCAAAACACAGAAAAAAACGTCAAGGGCATTGCATGAAATTGCCCCAATAGTGAGCAAAAAACATGCAAGAAAAGCTGGAATGGCAGTGGAGAGCAGCTCTGAGTGGCTGTGAGATGGAAACTGAAAACATTCCCCACTGTACAAGTGACATCATCCACAGTCTCTACTCAAATATATGGCCCAAAAGCTAATTTAGGGAGAAATTTAATCAACTTTCCAGAAAGCCCTCTACAGAGCTGGTTCTGAAACAAAAGGGATAGATAATTAATAATCTCCAAATTAAGACTGAAGTATACCAATGATATTTACATCAAGCACTTCATCTTTAAGAATGCATGAAAAAGGACAATTTACTTTTTAAGGGTGTCCTCTAAATCCGGCATACAGATAAAATACTCTGACATCCTGGATTTGTTTCAAAGCTTTTTGAGAAACACACACAAATAATTCAGATTTAGTCAATTTTATTTACAGTTTGTTTTTTTACATTTCAGAGCATTACACAATTACATATCTCATTTTTCTGACCTGCAAACAGATACCTTGAACGGAAATATTTAAAAAAAAAAAAAAGAAAAAAAAAAAAAAAAGAAAAAAAAAGTTAGATACATCCAAAATGCAACAATTACACATCTGACAATTCACAAAGTGTAATTTACTAGGACGTATCCTAAGAATTTAGGAACAACCAGTCAGGAGAAAATCTGACCAATTTCAGCAATTGATTATTTACACATTCAAAACAAAGCCTCTCTTAAGCTAAACCTCCAGGCAAATGGCCTGAAAGATTTCTTCAGGAAGAAAGACCAGAACGATTCACACCTATGCAGCATTAACAGCCCTTGATGCCAAACACTGAGGCCTCCTCAGCTTTGTCTTAGAGCTACAGGCATCCCTCGACTTCTCCGACCCTGAAGTGATTTAGTTGTGCCCCCACGTGCATAGAAAGGTTGAGTGTTTAAGTGGTCACTACGATAAAACCCCATTTAATCTGGTCTTTAAGTCACTAAAATTCTTCTTCCTTCCAACTTGGAGCACGTCTCCAATGCCATTTAAACCGGCCCACAGAGGGGAGCTCAGACCCAGCGGGCCTGGCCAGACTAAATCCATTAGAGACTGGTTAAAAATCATCTTTAAAGACCATTTAGACAAGGCTTACATTTCTACACTTCCCTGATGGGCCACCTAACAAAACAAAAAAGTCACAGCTACTACTTTCATCCCTCGTGTCAACCCCTGGCCACACAGAACTAGTTACAATACTGGGTAGAAACTACTAAAAAATTCCCTGCAAATCAGCTGCCTTCCAGCTGAGGCTATGGCTCCTATGCATCGGGTGGTTGAGGAGGTTTGGTTCGTTTTTTTTTCTTTCTCTTTTAAAAAAAATTCTCACTTGAAAAATACCGCAGTGCTCACTTTTTTAGGCTAATTTGGATTGCATGTTCAATGGGTTTGAACCGTCACGAGCTCTGGTACAAAAAGAGCAGTCACCGAGTGCAACTCCTGACTTTGCCACGTCCCTCCTGGCAGTTCTCCCTAACCTGGCTACGGATTTGGTGGAGCCTCCAGGTGTCTTGCCTACCTTACTCTCCACGTTCACGTCTCAAACTGCGTCAGCAGGGCCCGCACCTCGGGCGTGAGCTGCTTGGCAGCCTTGGCTGCCTCAGTGACGGCCTTGCGGTACAGACCCTTTCTCTTCTTATTAAAGCGCAACTGGAAGCTTTCTAAAAAGGGGGAGAGCTGTGCAAGAGCAAGGAAAGACGTGGTGGTGGAGCCAAACCATGAGATACGAGCCTCCTGGCGCACCAGCAGCCCGCTATCCTTGCGGCTCACAGTTATGGTAAGGATACGGGCCGGCCACCAAGGGAAGCCATAAATCTTGGCCCAAACAATGTCCCCTACACATACGGTCCTGCCATCTGGTGTGACACATTTAGAGACGTTTTTGGAAAAGACTTCTGTTTTCAAGGAATTACTGAGCTTTTTCTCTTCCTTCGAAGAGGAGGAGGAGGAGGAGGAGGAGGAAGGTGCATGCATGCTGCCTGGAGGAAAATCAAAGCTTTCAGTAGAGCTACACTCAGAGTTGGTGGATTTCAAATCATCTGTGCTATCACTACTACAAACTGATGCACTGGAAGAGTCAGATTTCTTTTGATTAAGGGTCATGTAAACCGTTATATTGCTTTTGCTGCCTCTCTTGCCCAGTGTCTGCTGTTCATCCTGATCAACAGTTACATGCACTTCACTCGTGTCCTGAACCTCACTGCTGGCCTCTTCGGGGCCTTCTGAGGGGCTCTGGGTTTCTGAAGGGGCCTCACCTGCTGAGCGGGTGGAGGAGCAGCGAGACTGGGGCTTAGTTGCCATCTTGCCACTCCGAATTTTCTCAAGTCCTGTCTTGAGGGAAGAGTCATTCTCTTCGTTGCGGTACCGCTGGGGCTTTAGGCGCAATCGGGGCGGGAGGGACCCTGAGCTGGTGTTCTGAAGACGCCGCGTGAAGTGGACCTTTGAATGTGCATTTTTGGAAGAGGAGGTTGCACTCTGCTTCTTTTGTGCCTTTTCTTTGGCCATTTTCAAGACTTCCCGAGCTTTTGCATGATCCATGTTTTTGCTCTGGAGAACTTTTTTTGTGTTTAACTGCGCTTTTGAAGTATTTGCTTGTGCGGAAACTTTAACCACTCTGCTTCTGCTGTGGGCAATATTTGAAACCTTGACCACAGCGTTCCTTTTCTGGCTTTCGTTTTGGCTTTTTCCATCCACCTTATGGTCAGTCTTAAGTTTTTTATTCACAGTAGTCACGCTCTCGTTTCTTCGCTTTTTACTGTCCTCGTATTTGGAAGAGTCACTTGCATTGCCACCTTTCTTGATCTCCTTTTTCTCTGCCACCACGCTGTTTTTGCACTTGTCACACAGGACCTGCCGGGGCCGTAGTTTGATGGCGTTCATGATCGAAGTGGGTTCCTCCCTGTACATTTTCCGCTTGGGCCGCTTGATTTTCCGGGGCGGAGGCTGAGGTATTGACTGGTTATAGGTGTCCCTGATAAACAAAGGAGGAGGGTACGGTGCTCCCTCATGAAACAGAGGAGGTGGTTTAGAAGTCCAAAGGCTTTTAGCTATGCTGGGCTCTGATGGCTGCGTGAGGGAGGAGTCATCAGGGACTGCAGCATCGGCCTCGCACTTCACCTGCGCCTCCTCTTGGAATGGTTTGCTTTGGAGCTGCATGGCTTCAGGTTTGTCCTTGTACTCCCTTTTAGGAAATATGGTCACAGGGATTCCATGGGGGCCAAACCTTAAAAGAAGAAGAAATAAAATTCAATGTTTTGAGGGAATTTTTGCAGCGTTCATCACAAAGCGTTTGAAAACTCGTCTGCGTTAGGTAGCCAGCATTTGAAAACCACGAATCCCAGAGAAATTAAAGCTTCATATCTAGCCTTATGAGAAGCTTTGAAAATGCAAGACACCAAAATAAAGTCAGTAGAGAACAAAAAATACACCACTTCAGTGATTACCAGTTTCCCTTGTACCAAGAGGATGCCCTGAAAATGTAACAAAAATATCCCCGAAACAGCAGCAAAAGAATTAACTTTACACTTCTAGAAAATGCTTATAAACATCCAAACTCACTCTAACAAGTCCCAGTCTACCCAAGCTCTTTTTCCATGCTAAGTCAGCTTCATGCAAAGACATCTTCAGGAACTTTTCTTCCATTTTTAGCACCTCAGAAAAGGATGAATGGTCCAGATTTAACAGAGACAAGTCGGGGCTGCCTAAACCCTTGCAGTGAACAGGGAGTGCCACCACCCTCCATCCACAACAGCTCAGCACCTGATGCTTTACAGCCCAAAACTCCCCAGCCCAGGCTGAATTGCTCCCAGCAGAACTCCCCTTATTTCAACTCAGTACAAACCATTCCTCACAGTTCCACGAGCAAACAAGACTCTAAACCTTTCCCTGCTTTTCTCCAGACTGGAATTGCTCTAGATCAGGACAAGGGAATAACTCCCCCAGATCTGTCCTCAGGGCTGTGTTGCACTGTGGCTGCTCAACAGCAACATCCCCTCAGCTGATTAAACTGAACTTTATCTACTTTTTTCTGTAAGTGCCTACATGGTGCCTTTATTTCCTCAAAACTGGATTTGAAATGACGACATCATGTGTTAGAAGGTTCTTTACAGTGTCCCCAACAAAAGCCACCACTTGTTTGTCCTTTTGCTTATCACAAGCTTCTTTCTACATCTTTAGTTGTAATTGAAGCAAATGACCCACCCAAGATTAAATTATCCACCCAGTTTGCATTTCAGCAGCTTGTACAGACATTTTTTCAGCCTATGGTCTGGCATTAAACCACAAGGGACTTGCTCATAACTAAGCTTTACATTCCCTAAAGTCCCACAAGTCCATCAAGGGTAAAGTAGTTGCTTTTCCACAAATACTTTTCCCTCCACAAAGGATTGTAAGCAAGTAACTCAATTCCAAGTAGGGCTTTAAAAGAAACTGCCAGCTGACAGTAATTAAATCAGCAATATTTTCAGTGTTATTTGCATCAAGACCTTCTAAAAGCTTCTGAAAGAAACTAAGATCCAGATCTCATCACTCACCACCTGATAAAGATTAGAGGATTTGGTAAAAAGTTAATCTACAGTGAGAGCTGGAAACAAGACAGGGCAAGATCTCTGCTGTGCAAATTCCAATCCTAAAGAGCACAAGAGCAGAACTAGACAGGGGTGGGATATCAAACCCCACACAGACAAACACCCCCTACAGCTGCTCCCAGTGCCTCAGGACCTCCCGGGCCATTCCCAGAGCCAAGCCCTTCTCCCAGAGGGCATTTATGTGACTCTGTCAGGAAATTAGACATAATTAGCTGTCACTAGGAAGAGGTGGAGGAAGAGGACTGCAAGGGTTTCCAGAACGATCCCATTCAAGCATTTCATCATTTTTTTCCCAGGTTTTCATTCTATTGCCTCACCAGCAAAGTGTGCACGATTTGTACTCCAAGGGCACAAAGGAGCTGATGGAAAGCTCACCACATGCCTGATACCAGGAAATCAAAGATTCATTCTGCCACCCTCCTTTCCTTCAAGCACAAAACACAGGCCAGAACCAAAGAACAGGAAGCCACAAAGGGTAATTTTTATGCAAGGTGCAAACCTGCTTTAGTAAGACACAAAACCAATGCAGAGTGAAGCCCTGAAGTCAGAGAATCCCTCATGAAAGGTACTGCTTAAAAAATAAACCAGACTCTCCCACTCCTGTCCACCTACAAATGAATGAACTGGGGAAGTAAAGAACATTCATGGATACCGTGCAGTTATGTACAGCATTATTCCTGTAAGTGACATAAAAATACAAAACATACCATTAGTCAAAACAATCTACCTACAAGACAAAATATAATCAGTAAATCAAGAGACTGATCATTATTTCCAACAGCTCAATGTATTATTGTGTCTTCTCTTGGCCTCACCCAAGAGCAGACTGTATTTAGTTTTTGGTTATCTCTGTTTCCTCCCTGGCTAATCAAGTTCTCCAGCAACTTGGAAGAATGACACGAAAACAAAGAAGAGAAAACAATGGTGGAAAAACTTGCAAATGAAACAGTAAAGATTACAGGAAAGAATAAAGACAAAGAACAAGGTAAGAAAAGAGGGATTTCTTTTTCCTAAGAGAAGCAGCAGAATGAAGACATGAGCTTAAACCTCTTCAGGACAAGACATGACACAGCATCTAATTAGTTCTGCAGCACTCACAAGTACACATGGTATTGCATGCACCAGGATTTCAAACCCTCTTTTCACACAACTGCTTGGTGGACCTTGAAGATAAATACTTCTCATACAGCCACAGCAGTTTTTGTCACACCAACTGCAAGGCTGAAGTTAGTTGTGTTAGCAGTTAGACAGAAAAGCATTTGGTTCATCTGCCACAGAGATGCTGGAGGACTAAAAGGCATCTACAGAAAACAAAATTCAAAAGCTCCAAGGCACACAGCTCAGTTGTATCATGACATTTACTGATCCCCCAGTCAGTCACTGCCTGGCACTAGATCAGCTCTGAAGGGAAACCATTCCAGTTACCCCACACTGAGGCTCCCAACACGCTCCTTTCCTCACATGTTGCATGTTTAACTTCTACAAGGAATTGCCTTGTCTTCATTCCAACCAGAAAATATTATTTTTTAATATACCGATCCCAAATATCACCTTACCCCACAAGATTTCAAGAATAGGCTTTTCTGGGTGAAAGTAAAGATATACTGCAATTACTGTTTGCTTAAAATAAACCCCCCTAGTGCCCAAGCTCCAGCTGCTCCCTGCCCAGCCCACTCCTGACTCGTGTAACACTTCTACCTCAGACCACCACACTCCAAGGAATGGCAAGATTCACCAACAGGGGATCTGAAGGTGAAGTGCTAGAAAAACCAAACTCAGAAATAGGAATTTCAACTCAGCCCAAGGCAGTGCTGGGGAGCAGTGCCCTGCTGCTTCCTACCCATGGAAATCAGAGCCAGCTTTCCATGGTGCCACTCCTCTCCTGCAAAGGGGTCCTGGCTCTTATTGGCCTTGAAATGCATTTCTAAGAGAGGATGGGTGCAATGTTGTATAAAAGTCATTTCTCAGAGGTTTTTCAAGCAGCCAGGGCAATCAGCAGGATGTGATTGTACTCGTGCTGTAGATGCCACTGCAAAGTACATTTTCCCTGCAGACAGAAATAGCAACAGGGTATCAGGACCTGTGCTGAACTAAAAGCCTGATCAATTCTGGCAGTGCAATGATATTTACACTAAGAGGAGCTTTCAATTGACCAGGGTGTGCAGAGACAGAAATAGGGTAAAAAAAGGGAGGCTTCATGTCCACTTTGCCAGCTGCAAGTTAATTAACAGGCAGCCATGGCATCCAAAAGCCGGTTTGGGTACCAAACCCAAAACTCTGTCATTTAAAGCCACAGCTTTGTATTAGAGATGTATAAACTAAAGCAAAGTAAAGCCACTTTTTTCAAATCTAAATCCTGCAGCAGAATTACTACAATGAATGCATATTATTGTTCAACTTATATGAAAAACAGAACAGTTAAAGAGTATTTTTCAGAAATAACCATGCGAGATAAGGAACAAATCCCATTTTATGGGGAATCCCATTGTATGTACATAAACAAAGTACATAAACAACACTCCCTGGGGCAAAGTGTTCGACATTAGTACCTGAAGTTCTAAGTTCTCATCTTTAGCCTCCAAAGGCTGACTTCTCTACCAAAAGGCAGAGAAATGAAAAGCCCCTTGTTCTGCAAAGGAGTGAAGCCACTGAGCAGGATCAGAACTATTTCCCATTTGTCTTTGGACACATTGAACTGACATCAACAAAGCAGAGAAAGTTGTGGTAAAGTGTTAGGTCTGTGGTAAATACTGATCAAAACCCATCCTCACCACCAAGGCAGAGCAGAAATCTCCTGTTACCTCTTCTGCTCTTGTACCCCAGAACATCCCCGGTGCTCTGCAAGAGCCAGGACAAGCAACAACTGAAGCCATTTCTATTGCATGGATGGAAGTTCCAGGAGGATAATAATATGCTGAAAGAACTATGGATATGTATTTCATGCATCTAAACTGAGGGTTTAAATTATAACATTCCATGTAATACACAGTTAGATCATAGCTATTTGAACACAAAGTTTTGGAGAACTCCTCAGAATAACCTGCATTGAAAACACAGATTATGCAACAACCTATTTTTAATGAAGGATTTACTTGGTGTGATAAAGCACAAGATGGAATATCTTGCTTTAAGTGAAGGCACCTTCCTGAAAAAAGCATTCCCAGAAGCCAAACAATCAGCTCCATGGTTTATTCACCTCCTGAGCAAGGTAACACCAGGCTAAATGCACATTTCACTGAGAGCTCTGAACTGCATGGCAAAGGACTGCAGCGTGAGTGACTCTTTGCAACAGCACAACATAAAGAAAAAACAGGATGCTTTGAGCTTAGGCTTTCCATTAACTACCATCATCTTACTGGCACATCTATGGAGCTGAAGGTCTGTTCAAACTGAAATATCTTTTAATTTTCACATCTGCTGCCATTATTAGCTGTCAGTAGCATTTTGAAGCAGATGCTTCCCTGATACATTCGCTGTGATCTATTTTGAAGGATTACACCTTGAATATACTCTTCAGGAACACCCATATGCCAGACCCAGGACACAGGGAAGAGAACAATACCATTAAATTATGGATGAACTGAAGTGTCAAGATGGCCAAGATTCATCAGTCCCATAACTGAAAATAAACTGAATGCAGACTGAAAATTTCACCCCTGCCCTGCCTCAACACCTTGAACCAAGCCAAGCAATCCCTAGAAAGCCAGGACAAGCCATGCTGCTGGAATACAGAGAATTCCACAAGGAAGGACAGACCAACCATCATCTGTCACATCCCAGACCTACAAAGAACAGCTGAAGATCAAGATTCCCTCAGGAAAGGAGAGTCTGAGGCTCAATCCAGACCCCAGTTCTAACCCTACCCTCTAAGTGAGGCTACATTGGACACCTTCAATAAAACCTCTGTCAGTCCCAACCAAAAACACCTGAATTACTCTCTTAACCACACTCTCATCACACCTGAGCTTCCCACGTTCTGCAGATAATAAAAACAAACGTCAAAGAAGTGTTGGGGCTGCTCCTTAAATGCCAGAATTTCACCAAGCTCCTCTGGGCTCCTGAGAAACTCCAAAGAGGGCAGGAGACGAGGTGTGGGGACACCTCAGGAACTGAGTGCAAGTGGTTTATTTTACTTAAAATAAAATAAACCAAAACGCACAACCCTGAGTCACAGACACTTCTCCACTGCTGAGAATGCGCATCACAGAACATCAGGCCTCCTAAAAAACCCAGTCCTTCCCCAGACAAGGATGAGCACATGCTGTCCCTGGTGATTAAATCAAAAAGCAGGGAGGAATGCATCACATTTTTTCAAGTGAGGCTTCTGCTGTTTCCTTCTAACATCATTCTTTTGCAGCAGAAGCTGAATTAACAAACTGGGAAAAGCACAGGGTTTGAGTCAGTGCTGTACCTGAAAACTGCTTCTGGGATTGTAAGAATTGCAAATTGCCTATAAAATTTTATTTTCATCATACAGCTCATGCACACCTTGGTGCAGGAAGTCCTTCCTTATCTTCCATAACAAAAGCCCAATAAAGACGTAATTTCAAACATACGTCTACTAGGATCACACTGGACATCTTCTGGATATCTAATTAAAGCTCTTAGGTCACAAAACAATTTTTTCCTTTCTCTCCCTCAAGAACTATTATGAACTCACACAAGTCAGAAGGGAACTGGTTTACAGAAGAAGACAAGACACATGTCCTTTACATCTGCAGGATTAGAAGGAAAATTTCAGTTAAATGATAAAGCAATAAAAAGGCCAAGTCTTGACTGCTGGCAAAACAACAGAACATAAATTTAATCCCCCCTCCTACCCTAATCTTTGGGAAGGTAAAAAAAAAAAAACACACACACACACAGAGAAATAATTATCCTTTCTCCAGAAGAACAAACTAAAACCACAGCCTCTTAATCCTGTATTTTAAGATTTACAAATGCAACACTTCTCAGGTGTTTCCCTCCTACCTACTTCCTCCTGCAGGTGCAGAGCAGGATTTACTCTGAGCCAGCAGGCGGGGTGGACATCTCCTGTCCCCTGGATGAACAGAGATGGAGCAATGCCAGGTACAGGCAGCTCCCAGGGACTTTAAACCCCACGGAACCAGGATGGGCTGGGCTGGAAGGGACCTTAAATCCCATCCAGTCCCATCCCAGCCATGGCAGGGACACCTTCCCCTGTCCTAGGCTGCTCCAGCCCCATCCAGCCTGGCCTTGGGCACTGCCAGGGATCCAGGGGCAGCCACAGCTGCTCTGGGCACCCTGTGCCAGGGCCTGCCCACCCTCCCAGGGAACAATCCCTGCCCAATCTCCCATCCAGCCCTGCCCTCTGGCAGGGGGATGCCATTCCCCATGTCCTGCCACTCCAGCTCCTGATGGAAGTTCCCTCTCCAGCCTCCCTGTAGCCCCCTCAGATCCCGGGAGGTGCTGTGAGGTGTCCACACAAGCTCCTCCTCTCCAGAATGAACATTCCCAGCTCATCTCCTCCCAGTCCCCCCAGCACCTCGGTGCCTCCTCTGGACCAGCTCCAGGTCCCTCCGTGCTGGGCCCCAGGGCTGGAGCAGCTCTGCAGGTGGGGTCTCCCCTGAGCTGTGGGATCAGCCCTGGGGACGTGGAGTTTTTCCCAAGCATTTCTCCTCCCTGTGTGAGGGCTGTGCACTCCCTGTCTCCCCTCAGGACTCCTCGGGCACATCCACCCCAGGAATGCCCAGCAGAACCTCACCCGTGCAGCCTAAAGCACTTCAGAGGCCATGGTAGCAGCACTAACAAAGTTCAGCAGTAGGAACACATCCTTAATTTGTGCAATGAGCCCTCAGAGTAACCAGAGTGGGGACATGCTCCTCTCCAGACCAGGATTTACCGCACAACAAATGCATTTGGCACTCAGGACATGTGCGTTCCTGTTTTCTACTGCCTTACCTCAAAGAAATGCAGGAATAAAGCCCACTCAACACCAGGGGCTTGTGCTATAAACCCCTAAAGGGACATCCCACTTACAGGGGGTGGGAGAGGAATCAGCCCCGTCATACAAATATCACTGACTTTGTATCAAAGTCAGAATAGAAATAAAATTTCTATTTATTTCAAGAATAAAATGCAAAGTCAGAGCATCATCTCAACACCGGAAAAAGCAGTATGATAAAACAGCTAAAAAAACCTTTAAAATCACAAATATATGGGGATATTTTTGCTTTTCTTTCATTATGAAGTTCAAGTAATTCAGAGTGACTTGAGAAGACAAAAAAGAATAGAGTGAAAGGCTTTTTAAAGAGTCACTTAAACTCACTCTTCTTAGAACAGTATGGAAGTAGCACCTTCACTGCTCTGGAGGGTGCAGAAGGGAAAGAGAAATTAAGATCCAAAAGGAACAGGAATTATTTCCCTCTGATCATACAATGAACACAGCATCAGCATGTGCAGTGAACACAGCCACTTTTGCAAGCTACTGAATGATTAAATTCTAACACAAATTGTCACTTTTACTTAGTAAGAACTGGCAGTCTTAAAATATTGATCCCTTTGGCATTAGGAGAGTTTGTGAGATTATTCTCATGCATTTGAATGAGACAGATTTCAGCAAGCACCCATCTCCCATGCTGGAAATCCCAGTGTTGTCATGTAAATGCATGGAATTTAGCTGGTTCTCATTTAACCCTGCCCTTCTTTTTTCTTTTGGGTCCAGTGGAAAAACTTATGGCAAGAATTCCAGGGCCTGCCACAGATACAGAAGGAAGTTCATGAAAAATATTCATGTTCTGCAAGTTCAGGTGCTGCTACATTAAACAAAAATAAACAGATATAAGGAAAAGCTGACACCTAGACAATAGCACCTGTTAGTCACCACAAAAGCGGTAACATGGAATTGCTGGATGTACAGGCAACACTTTTTTAAAAATAATGCTTCCATTTCTTAGAGGTAGGAAGTTCTTGGACTATTTCTAGAGCTTGTTTTCCACTGCATTTCCTGCTCTGAGACATCTGATAAAGACACTCCTGTTATCTACAATGTCTTGCTCTCACCAGCCAGATATTACAGACCTTATGTCTCAAAACTCAGTTGTTCTTGTCCAGGCCCTCTGCAGAGCTTGGCCTTGAGAATTTAAACATCCCCTCCTGCATTCCCATGTAAAAACACCTCTGAAGAAATAAATGGCTCCAGTGCCAAGAGACCCTGGGAGGGACAGCCCCAGCCTCCCTGCGTGGCTTTTCCACAGTTCCCCTGCCAAGCTCTGTCCCAGGAGCTGCCCTTGGACCCAGGGAGGCTGGAGCTCCTTCCACCGAGGCACAGAGCAGCAGCCAGACTGCAAACTGACTTCTGCTGCCAAGGGCTGCAGATCTGCTGCTTGCCAGGAGCTCCTCAGCGCACAAGAACCTGGGAAGGCACGGCATGTTTGTGGCCAGGGTGTGTTTAGGAGGACAGGATCCCTTTCAGGAGGAGAAAAGGAGAAGCTGGTATTTTCCTGCAGAGGCTTTGTCACCCTCCTGCCCAGGGCACCCATGGCATTCTGCTGGGACAACTTCAAACCTACAAAAGAATTCATGTTACCTAGGATTACACTACATTTGTGCCACCTCCTGCCCTGCTCTGAGATGCTGCTTCACCCTAAGAGCGGCTGCAGTTTTGCTCAGCATTTCACACCTCATCAAGTGACAGACTGAAATGTCATTCCATGGCATTATCCAAAATTTGGGGTTCAGGAAAGGCCTTTTGTGTCAAACCCCAACCACGCAGTGAGTCCCAAGCCAGAAGTGCCAGCCCCTGCAATTTTCCTTTTAGGAACCACTGACAATATTAATATTTCAGGAAGTTGCTGAACAGCTACTAACAACATTAAAGGAGTGATAAAAGACATATGTTCACACGCAGCTTAAATCTGGGGGGGCAAAGTGCTGCACATTTTGCATACCGATTATTTTAAAGAATAACCTTGCTTAAATTTCACTTTCCTCTCATGCACTTGCAGAGTCCTTACACGTCTACAAAAAAACCCACTAAGACGAACAAGTATTTTCACCTGCTGATAGAATCTAGATTGTAAGATACCATGATTTTTGGTCTCTCAGGAGCTTCTCACTGTTGAAAGGCAGTGAAAAAGGCAAACCCCAAACCCTGCTGTCCGATAAGTTATTCAGAGATACATAAAAATCCCCCCGTCCACGAGGATATTTAAGAGCCATGAAACTTCACCCAGTTCATTGCATACAAGGAGCAATCAGTACTAATTAATAACTGCAACAGCTTCGCTGGAAAACCATTATTCTGGAAAATAGGGAGTACAGAAAAAGAAGGTTACCTAGGCAATGTAAGCCCGAGCGAACAGGGCAATCAGATCTCTGGGGCTGTTCTGTACAAAGCCGGGAACAGACGCCAAGCCCCGTGCTCGGGTGCTTCTCCCGGCACACAGGGATGCTCCGCACGCCCGGGAACCCCGGCCGAGCCCAAAGGCTGAGCCCATGTGCTCGCCCCTCTCCCGGCTCCCCCGATTCCCACTGCCCGGGCGAGAGGGGACCCTGCCCACCGCGGCTGGAAGGGTGGGAGAGGAGGGAGAGGAGGGAGAGGATGCCCGGGAGCTGCTGCTCCGCTCCCCGGGGTGGACGCGGGGGCAGGAGCTGCTTGGCCCGGGGCGGACTGGGGCCAAGGAGGGCTGGAATGGGAAGCGATGGGATGGGAGGGAAGGGAAGCTGCAGAGCCCACGAGGGTCCCGGCCCGGCCACCCCCATCCCGCCCCCGGCGGCTCCGGGAGCGCTCCCGGGCTCGGCGCTGGGTGGGGGCTCGGGCTCGGCTCCCCCCGAGCTCTCACCTTTTCGAGAGGTCCATGAGGACCCCGGAAAAAAGCTTCTCTCCCAGCCGGAACGAGACCACCAGGGCGTCCTCGATGATGTGGTCCAGGGTGACCCGCACCTCAGAGCCGGGCAGCAGCGCCGGCGCCTCCGCCTCCCCTCCGCCCGGGGCCGCGGGCACGGCCGGCTCGGGCTCCACCGCGGCGGCGGCGGCAGCATCCGGCTCCTCCTCCTCCGGCCGGGGCGGCTCCTCCCCGGGCCCCGCGGAGCCCCCGGCAGCCGGCGGGCAGGGCTGCGGCGGCTCCCGGGCCGGCTCGGGCGGCGGGCAGGGCTGCGGCGGCTCCGAGCACCCCGGGCTGGGCGCTGCGCGGGGCTCGGCCCGCGGCGATTCCACTCCCGGGCTGCGCGGCGGCGGCGGCTCCTCCGTCCTTCCCGCGTCCGGCTCGCGAGTCCCGCCGGGGCTCCGGGCGCGCTGCACCGGCGGCGGCTCCTCGGCCTTGCCGCCGTCGGCCTCCTCGCCATCCGGCACCGCCGACTCCACGGCCTCGCTGACGGCGGGTAGAGGGTCCGCGCCGGCCTCGCTGCCCGGGATCGGCTCCATCTCGGGCTCGGCCTCGCCGGCCCCGCCGTCCCCCGGCACCGCCGCAGTCGCCGCCGCCTCCGCAGCCATGGCCGCCATTTTCTCCGCCGCCTCCCTCCAGCAGCGGGAGCGACGGCCACGGCCCGCGGGGAGGGAGGGCCCGCCCCTCGCGCCCGCAGACTGCGCCCTATTGGTGGACGCGCCGCAATGCTGCAGTCCTATTGGACAGCGCAGCTGTCCATCCAACCCGCAGGAACTTCTCGTTGGCCAGCGGGGGCTTCATTCAGTGCAGAGCCGGGAAGGGGAAGAGGGGGCGTGGTTTAATATTTTATAAGCCGCCGATGAGGGGCGGGGTGGGGCTGGTGGGTCTGCTCCGCCATCTGATTGGTGGAGGGAGGCGTCGCTCCCGAGGGAGGCCGCTGATTGGCGGCGCCAAGTGTCCGTCGTGGGGCGGGAAGCGGGCAGGGGAGCGCGCGGGGGAAGGTGCTGAGGGCGGCCGGGCGGCCATGGCGGGGTCGCCCCTCAGAGAGTTCAGGTCGCTCCTCAGCGTGGTCAGGTCGCTCCTCAGCGTGGTCAGGTTGCCCCTCGTGGAATCGCCGTGGAATGGTTCCCCCGCAGAGCACAGCCCGGCGCTGTCTCCTGCGTGCAGTGAGGGCAGGGGAGCTGCAGGTCCCCGTGCTGGGGGAGCACTGAGGGGGAGTGACACTGGCGAGAGGGAAGATCACAGAATATGCCGAGTTAAAAGGGACCCACAGGATCATCCAGTCTGACTCCTGCCCCAACAATCCCACCCTGGGCACCCCTGGCAGCGCTGTCCAAGCTCTCCTGGAGCTCTGGGGCTGTGCCCATTCCCTGGGGAGCCTGGGCAGTGCCAGCACCTCTGGGGAAGAACCTTTCCCAAAATCCATCCTAAATCTGCCCTGGCCCAGCTCCAGCCCTGCCCTGGGTCCTGTTCCTGGTCACCACAGGTCAATGTCTGACCCTCCTGGTGCCCTCACCTGATGTGGGGAAGGCAGAGGGACTGGTGCCTTTTGTGAGGTAAATCGGTATTTTCAGTGCCGATCAATGCCATGAATTAGGCACATCAGGTAAAGGTGGAAACCGTGGAGTGGAAAGGGGAGAAAAGGCGTTAACAGTTTCCCTCTGCCACAGCGGGTTGCTCCGAGCCCCGTCCAGCCCGGCTCGGGCAGTGCGGGAGCCGCTCTGCGGTTCGAGCCCGGAGCATTCCCCGACACTCGCACCCAGAAGCTGCAAAAGCCGAGCTCCAGCCGCCTTTGGGGCAGGGAGGCCAGAAGGGCCGTGGCCTTCGCTACAAAGCAGAGAGGTTTGATCTTGTGATGGTATTTCCGTACCGCGCTGTGTGCTCAGGACACTCAGCCCCTGTTCCTTTCCCTGTGTGCCCCAAATCCCGAGCCTACCAAAAATTCCCGACTAAAGAATTCCCGACAGAAAGAAACTAAAACTACTCAGCCCTGGAGCTGATGGGGTGCTCAGATCCGACAGCTCAGCCCAGCAGGCTCTTTGTTATGTTAAACTCGGATTTATGTAAAAGATGGGCATAAAATAGAAGATTTCCTCTTGCGAGTCTTCTGGGACGCACCTTTTCAGCAGGTGTTGCTTGTGGAAGACAGTGGCCATTTAAATGCAAATTGTTGTGTTTTCCATCCCCTGGAGTCCCCAGCAATTCCTGTGCTCCATAGGGAACAGAGTGGGTGTATGGCTTGTTCTCTGCTTCACTGCAGGAACAGCAGATTATGTGCTTGACCCTACTGAGGGATCAAAATAAAACATAAACCGCTCCTTTGAATGTATGTGCTTTCAAAAAGAGGTAAATAAGGACATTTATATCTCAGAATAGTGCCCCACAGAAATACCATACCATAGGTGACTCTTACATTCAACCTCACTAACATAGGCATATGGATGCAGGATGGAAGTCGTAAATTTAACAAAAAAAGCCCTCCCTATATAATTTTTTTCCATCCCAAATACCTTTGATGGCCATTTAATTTCTATTTATTTCAAATCTAACCTGTAATCTCCTTAAGACAGGATTTGCCTGTGGCTGGTCTGCAGAGTGGTTGCATAGTTGGAATCTTTTTTTCTATCCTGGAACCTTTAGAAACTGCCAAAATAAAACTAATTAAGTTAATGAAACAGATTGCACTACCACACTCTCTGTAAATTAAAACAAGTCTCTCTGTGTTCAGCAAGTGGCAGGAAGGACAGAAGTGGAGAGAAGAAACTATAAATTACAGAGAAGAACAATCAGAGAGAATAAAACAATTAAAATGAAGGCAGGAAAGATGCCGAGCTCCATAAAGATGTGTTGCAGTGAATCGTTGGGATGGGAGCTGTGAGTTTGGGTGCAGAGAGCGAGGGGACGTGGGGAAGCAGCAGATCTGACTGGAGCTGTGTGCACGGCACCCAGGGGAAGGAATTGTTTGTGCAGGCAAGCTGGGACATGAGATGGCTCTGGGCAGAGGAACCTTTAAACTCAGCATTAGTGAGATTGATTTGTTCTGCCATGAAGCTCCACTCTGGAAGTGCGAACAGTCCCAGCAGGGCTGAGTACTTCAGGTAATAACTAATGGGCTGGGGAGTGGAGTTTTTAGCTGCTGGACAGTGGGAACATCACAGTCTGGGCATCAAGTTCCCTGGAAATGCGCTGCCATGAAGGAGCCAGCACCTAGTGCGGGGCTTTAAGGAGCAATATTCATAAATGGACAGAAATCAGGGTTCCAGTGAAGCCAAATCCATGACTGCAGCTCCCCTCAGCTCCCTTGGCGCAGGGCTGTGTTAGCAGGCTCCACAAGGAGCTGCCCCTGGGAGGTGCCCATGGCTGGAATTGGTGGTGCTGCTGTATCCGGGGAGCTGGAGAGGAGCTGAGTTTCCCAGTGCTGGCCTTGCTGCAGCTGGTGTGTCTCAGTGTGGGCACACAGGGCTCTGGAGGAGTGTGTGGATTTACAGGGACACTTTGTCTTGGTGGGACAGCACATCCCCCTCCCGATGCCTGCACTGGGCTGGAGGAACTTCAGAGAGGAGGTTCTCAGTCTGGAGTTCCAACAGCCCCACACTCCAGGATGAGATTTGCATCTCCTGCAGCCTTTGCAGGCTCTGCTGCAGGAGCACAGAGCCTGCTCCATCCGAGCTGCAGTGACAGCAGCTTCCTGTGCCTGCCACAGTGACAGCGGCTTCCTGTGAGCCTGGGCAGGGCCACCAAACCTCCCCGAGTCAGGCTTAGTGCTCACAGCTTTACACAGTGCTAATAAATCCACCAGTTAGCATTTCCAAGGCCTGATCTGCCAGTGGGGAATGCTCAAGGCTTTCTAAATTAAAAAGTGTAACCAGTGAAAACCACTGTACACGAGCAATGCAGAGGGATACAGGCAAATAAACTGAAAGTACATTTGGGTGTTGGTTGTGTGCTGCAAACTCACTGCTCTTCCAACAGATCAGGAAAACAATGCTCTTACAACAACTGTTAATTATATGTAAAATGGATTGAATTTTGTTAGTGAATTATTACAGAAAGTTAGTTAGGCGTGAGAAAATCATCAGTCCTTCCTGTAATGTGGGTAACTGATTTCTGTGGCCCTATGAACATGGAGCTCATTTTGCTGGGTTCAGGAATGAGCATTAAAGGATTTGGGGAACCTCACTGCAGGCACACACACCCCGGAATTCTGCCCTGCAATCTGAAAAGTCAGTTATGTGCTGCATTTCTTGTGAACAAGAGGTGAAGTCAATGAGTGGGGCTTTACCTAATGTCCATGTGCAGAACTGATTGAAATGGATGTCCATAGTAGGGATTGCTTTAAAAAATGGTAATTGTGAGCCCTTGGGGTGAAGGACTGGCACCGTGTCACTGCTGACATCTCACTTGGTAATTGTAAGGAAATGGAGGCAAAGGCACTTCCTGTCTTATCTCATTATCTGTCTGGTTTCTGCCTTCTTCTGAAGCCTGTGCAGCTGCAGGTGCTGGTGGCACCCACCCGGTATCTCCATGGATTTCTCCACTCAGAGAAGATGGGCATCACCACAGGAGCCAGGACAGATGGGGAGGCCAAACTCAGCTGTAGGTAAGGCAGCTTGGTCATTAATAAAGAATATCTCATAAAAGTCTTCTGAGAAATTACAGAAGTCTCTTTGGCCATAAACATGTCAAAGCACCTTTTGTGCTCCTTGTGGTGTTTCTGAGGTTATTCTGCATCTGCAGCCAAGCTCTGTTCACATCAAGGGTGTCCAGCTGGTGAGGTGTGACCTCTCCTCACCTGTGGTCCCTGGAGATGAATCCTGTTTCAAATAGGAACAGCGGGAAGGGTAAAACACCTCAGCTGGAGGAGTGGGAATCCTACACAGTCTGTTCTCACCGAGGTTTGCTGCTGACAGAGCTCAAGGAGACAGGACAATAGAGGAAATGGAATAATTTGGGTCCTTTGTACTTCCCGAGCTGCAGGAGCAGCTGCCAGCTGCCTGTGACACTGTGTCCTTCTCTTTGGCACTTACATGGAGCCTCAGCTCTGCTGGCTGTGAAAAATGGACAATAACATTTCATTCACACAAGAGTGATGTGGTTTAATTATAGTGAAGGTTTAAAAACAACTTGAGGATGAAGTGTTGTGTAAGTGCTAAATGTTATCCTTGACAATGACACAGGCACCAGAAAATTGGTCTTTCAGATCATCAAGTTATTCCATAAATTACAAACTAATTTCTCTCTTTAAATGAAGAGTTACTGAGACATTCAGCTTTCTTGCTAATTGTTTGACTTCGACAATTTGGTGGATTTCAGTAAACTGACTGGTGGAGACAAATGTGTTTTCCAGCTCAACATTGTCTGACATACAACAATTGGAAATGGTCTGGCTGCAGATCAGAGCCAAGCACTGCAGGTGGTCCCCAAAAGAGGAGTGGGATTTTCTAGGGAGGTTTTCTAGGGAGATTCCAAAAGGGCCTGTAACAGGCTGTCCCTCCTGGAGCCAGCTTGCCTTCATGATTTACCTGAGTAAAACCAAGTAACTCTTGTCTCCCGTCCTTGTCTGCTTTTCCCTGTCACTCAGAACTTGCAGGTTTTGTACCTGGATCTTCCTGGGAGCTCACAGTCTGTGATGGAGCCACTGCAGCCTGGGTTCCACGCTGCCCTGGATCTCCTGCCGCTCTTGTGAAACTTTTGAAGCTGTTCCAAAGGCAGGGGCAGGGCACAAATGACAATGCAGTTGAGTTTAAGTCATGCTTAAAAAGCAAAAGTATTGAAAGCTCAGCTTTGTTATGCAGTTTGTCTTTTAGTCAAGACCCAAACAAACCAACCCAAAAAATAACTCCCAGCTCTTCCTGAGGTCTGCAGCTCTCCTGGGAAGGAGCAAAGAAGTGCTGTCATCACAGGCAAGTATTTTCAGCTTTCTGATTTTGAAAGTAGACCTTGGACTCTGTGTCCCTGTCTGCTTTATGTAGTTTTGCATTCTGGATAAAAATTATGAAGGGACCCTGGTGATGAATAAAAATGACAAGTTTGTTATTACTTCAAAATATCACAGGGACTGAGGGGGAATATGTAAGGAAATTATCTCCCAGATTGCTCTCAGTCAGTATTTTACCTTGTGTTCTCTTGCAGACCTTTGTTCTTGTCATTGTCTCATCTTCTGGTTTCTTGTGGACTTTCAGTTGTGGAACCTCCTGAGCCAAGTGCATTTCAAGCAAGAGATGTATTTGATGGATTTCTGGTAGGCATCTTCTCTTACCCTTTCCTAATCTAATTCCAAGTAGGATCAATTTATGGAGTGCCCAGGCTCAGCCTGAGTTCCTGTCAGAGCTCACCTGCAAATCTCAGCATGGTCCTTTGTAAGGCACTTCCTTTGGTAAAGTCAGGTCAATTTTAATTTCTCTTCCCAGGTAATCCTGTAAGTTCTGACTCTGAGCAACACCATTTGCAAGGGGCCTGAACATCAAGGGAAAGAATCCTTCACAGCAGGAGCTTGCTCTGTTATCTTTCTGGGGTTGTCAGTGGTTGGGAAATGGTGCTGCCCTCATTCAGAGACTCTCTTTAACTCAGACCAAGGAAAAAACATCCCCACACCTCCAGAACAAACCAGGCAGTGGCTCTGACACTGGAATCAATAAAGCCCTGGGATTTGTGAGGGCAGGGTGGGTGACTGGCAGTGCTCCACACAGCAGAGATGATTGACGTGAGAGATTTGATAAGGACACGTGGTGATCTGTGCAAAAAGATTGTAAATGTTGTTTGTCCAGGAGTTTTGGGCAGTGTAGAGTTGGAGTGGTGCAGTCAGAATGGGAAGTCTAAAAAATCCTTTTCCCTGGTCCTGTCACAGACAAGTCCATAAAGTGACCAATGCCAGGGATGAGAACATCTCTGTCAGGGGTCATCCAGCTGTGGCTCTTGCACATCTGTCTGTTAGCAGCTCCAAAGGCAGAAGATGAATGTAATTAGAACCAATCTTGCTGATTTGCAAAGCACTGTTTGTGCTTTTACTGCATTCCCTGGGATCAGGGGCTGGATCTTGCCTTTTGCCCTGTTTCTAGAGCTGGCCCAGTGAAACTCTCCCCACTCACCCTTCAGCAAATAACAAACAGAAAAACAGGAGCCTTCAACGGCTGTGTCACCACCCTTGTGAGGAAACGTGTTGGTGTAGCCAAACTGCATTTCTTGTATTGCCCTAATCTAATCCCCCACGTGGGGCTTATCACAGAGCAGGGCCCGAGCTGAGTGCCCAGGATATGCTGCTGGAGCTGGATAATGCTTTATTTTGAACAGTTCTTTCCCCACTGCTGCTGAAACCACCGTGCTGAGCAGCACAAACTGTGCTGGGGAAAGATACCTTTGCCAGCTTCAATTTATTTCTGTTCACTGCAACAACTGCTTGGGAGAGGGTGATTGTTTCTCTTGGTAGTAGGCAAGGTTAGGCTTCCAAAACACTGAAAAATGCTCTAAAAATGCATTTCCCAGGCACAGTTCATAATGGTTTAGAAAATGCAGAAATGAAACCACAACAGAGGTACCTGATGCTGAAAAGGAAGCACCCAGTAATGAGTGCTCAGCTGCAAGATTGTAGGATTTCTCTATTTAGGCTCAGCCAAACTTCTGGAATAAAAAAGGATGGAAAACTGTAAGGGAAACAAATGAGCTGTGCCCATGTCATTGTATTTGTTCTGAGGAAATGATTGAGACTTACAGCCACTGTTTGCAGGAAATCTGCCCTTCCCACGGGGTTGATCCCTCGTGTTTCCCTCAAGGGCTGCACTCTGGATAATTCATATCAGAGCCCCTGGCCCGGGCATTGCCTCCATGGCAGTTGGGTGTTTACTGAGTGTTCCTTCCCCACCTCTCGTGCTTCAGTCTAGGACGTATCTGGGGTGCTCTGTTCTGCTTTGGCACCCCTCAGAATGATAAAAATGTTCTGGCATCTGGAATTTCATGCTGCACCCCTCGAGGGACACATTTGTGTATGAAATTCCCTTGGTGAATCGCACAATGCAAGGTGAGGGACTGGATCCCAAATTACCAGGACTGAATCAAGTTATCCCTTAATGAGAATGGAGATGTCTCAGTCAGGATTCTGCATAAAAGCAGCCAAACACCTCCCCAGTGCAGGAAGGAACAGAGGAGGAAGGAAAAAATCTCTTGTCTTCTCTGAGATGAAGAATAAAAGATGTAAAAATCGGTTCTGTTTAAAATTTGGTAAATGGAATATAATCAGTCCTCACAAAGCATCCTCTGTACTCATCCGTGCTTGCAGGCACAGAACAGACTTGGCAACTGTCTCCTGCATGAAATAGGAAAGGTTTCAATGCTTGTGTAAGCGCTTCAAACAAAATAACTCTTTGCAGTAAAGCACTGTTCTGGAGGACATTGTATCTGCGAAATGTGAAACTGTTTCTCTGGGTGTTCACCATGGGTTCATAGCCGTGTGTGAGTGGGGTTTGGAAATTTTGTCATTACAAAGGGTTTTCCTCTAGGGGATAAATTTAATATAAAAGGGATTCCTGACACTTGTGGTATTTTCCCCTCAGAATGAAATCAAATTTGCTGGTGGATGCAGGCTTGGACCAGTGACAGAGCAGATAAATCCTCTTCTGCCTGAAGACTGGAGGCAGGAATGCTTTGTCACATCAGTAGTTACAATTTGACTTTAGTTTTGCTTTTTCTCCACCAATCTCAATTTGACTCGAAGCTCTGAAGTCACCCAGGGTGAGTCAGATGTGGTCAGGCCAAAGGAAGTTCTTGAATCGTTCCCAAAAGAGGGGAAACATGAGTCACTTCCGAGGGTTAGGCACAGCGAGACACAGAGCTCACAGACCTTTCCATGGGTCAGTGGGGAGAAGGAGCCCGGTGGGCTCAGGAGGTGTTGGGCTGCAGGGCTCTGAGGGCTGTGCAGGGGCTGAGCCTGGGACACGTTTTCCACAGGGAGGACACAATTCCTGCCATTCATTTGCATTCCTGCTGCAGCTGGACCAGCCTGGGTGCACAGATTGCAGTCAATGCCAGTGCTTCCCCCAGAGCCCCGGGCAGATCTGTGCTCCTGGCAGGGCCCACAGGGAACAGGCACTGCTCAGCACCGAGGGAAAACCTCTCTGCAGAGCCTGGGAACAGCAGTGACATCCACGCAGTGACACAGCACAAGTCCTGCTTTGGTTCTGGCTGCTGGTGCTTCCTGTTCATCAGCACAGGCAAAACCCAGGACACTGCTGAGCCAAAGGAGCTGCCACAGAGCAGAGCAGGCTCTGGGAGTGGGGCTGCGAAATCAGGTGAAAATCCCTCATACAAAAGCCTCAGTGATAATTTTAATTTACAGTCGGGAATGTGCCAAGGCAAATCCCTTTCTTTAGCTCCTTTCTCCTGATTCGTAGCCCATTGCTGCTGCCTCATTACCCCCCTGGCCTCTGGTGGGGCAGTAAATCTGGAGGTCTAATGGTGCACAGGCCCTTGGAGGACAGCCCTGCCTTTTCAAATATTCATTTCTATGCGGATCAGGGATGTCCCAGTCTGGCTGTAATCAGAGGAAGAGGGAAGGAGACAAATAATCACTGGAGATGACTGTTCGGGGAGCAATTCCTGTCAAAAAAACAATCAGCAGCAGAGGTGGATGCGAGCTGGCCTTGCAGCCCCGAGCACAAGGAGTGATGTGGGCTTGTTTGATCCCCATAAACTCTAATTTGCTTCTTCCTTCAGCCCCAGCCAGCTGCTTCCCTCGGCTGGGCTGAAATGCCAGTTGTTCTGTGGGAGCAGGGAAAGCTGCCAGGCTGGGGAGCTGCCCCTCTTTGTGCAGACCCTGCTGCAGGAGCAGCAGCCCTGCAGGGACAGGGCACCGAGCACAGCGTCCTGCAGGCCACCTCAGCCCCTGGGCACTGTCCTGTTTGTCCAGAGGGATTGCAGGGGCTGGGGCAGCAGCACGGCTTTCCTTCAGCTCAGAGCTTGGGTTATTCCAGGTGGAACAGACCTTTGGGCTATGAAATCAGTTTGCAGCCCTGGGACTTGACCTGATCCCAGACTGGTCTCACCCAGCTTAATGAGCAGTCAGCAGGAGTCATGGTCCTGCTAATCCTGATTTAAATGGGAGTTAGAGCAGGGCTTGGATTCCACATCTCCTGAGTAATTCCTTGTGTCATCCAGACCTCATCAAAGTGTCCTGGGGAAAATGATTTTAACCAAGCTGTTGTGCTGTGTGGGCACAGGAACCTGGGGCTCAGAGTAACTGAGGTGTGGGCTCCGAGAACATCACCCTGTGCTCAGCCCTGGCTTTTATTCAGAGCCACAGCTCCAGGCTAGGTTTTTCTTTCTATTATCAGGATGACAGCACTGGCAAGGGTGTGTCCATCCTTTCACCCTCAGTGGGTAAACTCTACATTTTTCCTTGAAGAGGGATATTTAAACATTCATATGATAATGAAGAAAATAACCCAACCATACAGAATTTATATAAACTCATATCTGGCCCCGTGTGAAAAAATAATCCAGAGGCCACAGAACTGCAGGGCTGGCTCAGCCAGGCAGTGTCACAGAGAGCTCTTTCTCTTTAATTTTTTATTTGGATCCTCTCTGTATGTAGGTCACAATGACTTAAAAGAGCAGGCACTGACCAGACAAAACCGAACCTCTCAGAACAAAGCCATTGTTGCAGGAGGAGATTTTTCTCCAACAAGACCCTGAATTAGCACTGAAGGATTGCAGCATTCCCTGTGTCTGGCTCTGCTGGGGTTCCCAGGATGGCAGAGCTGCAGCCTCGTGTGCTCTGCTGGGCTGGCTCTGCTTGGGAGGGGGCACGGGGCTGCTTCCTGAGCCTGTGCTGTGCACCCAGACTTTGCAGCAGGGCGTTGGAAATGGAGCATCTTTAGGGTCCTTCCAACCCCAATCAGTCTGTGCTCCTGTGATCCTGTGATCCTGTGATCCTGAATGACACAAACCCCACTGCTGATGCAGGGAGAGCTGAGGTATTTTGGTTCCCTTCCTCTCCTGCCTTTCAGGACACTCCTGCAGCTTTGCCCCTGGAATTCCCAGGGGAGGCTTCAGCAGCACGGAGCCGGCACTGGATGGTGCTGTGGCCCAGCACAGGTGAGCTCACCTGGCTGCCGGACAAATCCTGAGCTCACCTGGCTGCCAGACAAATCCTGCTGCTCCTGGAACCGCCAGGGGAGCCACGGGGACAGCCAGGATCCTGCATTACTCCTGCATGCAAATTCTTTTCAAAAGCAGATTTTGCAAGAGCACTTTGTGCCCGGGGCAGCAGAATTTGGGGAATTTGGCTCCTGCCCAGTCACTGAGCTTTTTAGCACCCCGAGAATGACCTGTGCATGTTCCCAGTCTGAGCCATTGGAAGAGGCAAGTTTAGGTTAAAAATCAAGTTTTAAAGAATAAGCCAATTTCCAGATCACAGAATGTTCTGAGCTGGAACATTCTGGAAGGGACCTACAAGGGTCAAGTCCAGCTCTTAAGCCCGTACAGGGACTGAACCCACCAACCTGGTGTTCTCAGCACCCTGCTCTGACCAGCTGAGTCAAGCTGCCTCTCTGTTAGGGGCTTTTTGGCCTCTGATGCTCTCCCATTGTTTAGAGGGGAAACAGATGTTGTTTGGTTGTCTGGAGTAAAGCAACACTTCAGTAGAAGTTCAGATTTTGAAGTGTTTTCCAGATCTGTCTTCTGATTCTGGACGGCGTTTTTAAGAGAAATGTGGCTTGTTCCAGGGTTTGAGGAAATCACAGCTGTTACCAGCCCGGTCTCATTTTCCCACTTTTCCATCAATGTTGTTTGATTAATAAGAGCCAACTTAGTGCTGAACAACTCAGGAATAAATCAAACTGGAGAAGAGGGACAGCAGCTGTAATAAAAGCAGCTCCAGGAACAAGGAGATGCAAGGATCTGCTGGGTGTGGAGGGGGGGAAGGAATGGCACGTGAAATGTGTGTATTTTCTCTGCCACAGAAGTATATTTTCTTCTCCTGATAAATGTATCCAAGGAAATATAAACAATTTCAAAGAGCTGAAAGTATGCAGTGAGATGTTGCTGTGAATCACACACATCAAAGCAGAGCTGAGGCCCAGGAGAAGCTTTCTGTGCAAAGAAAACTGGCTTTTCTTGTATTTCAAGGAAAGAAATCCTTCTCTGACTCTCAGGCTCCCTCTGTCCCTGCACACTTGACTTGGATCAGTATTTTCAGTGGGGCACTTACTAAACACTGCGCTGGCATAAGAAAAATCCACACAAATATTGGTTTCTCCTGTCTGCCTTTGAGATCATTTCAGATCCAATCCCTCTCTGGTTGGCTCCTGGGGTGGTTTCCCCCAGCTCCAGGCAGGTGCTGCCCCACCTGAGCCTTCTCCCAGGGGAGCAGGAAAGGCTTCAGAGGGGGACACAGAGAGGAGGGGACTCGGGAATAACAAAAAATCAACTGCAAAGCAGATGTGCCCTCAGAGCAAGAAAAGAGCAGCGTCTGAACTGACCGTTCCCTTTGCCAGAGCTGTGGGAAGCACAGCTGAGGGAATGCTCTGGAACAGCAGGGTGGGCAGCCACAGCCACGTGAGGAAATCCCAGCTGGATTCCCTGGAGGATAAGCTCCATTTGGAGCTGTGTTATCTGATGTGTCAGCAAGGACAATCACACAGGTATTATCAAGTAATAAAATCTTTACAACGCAGCCCATGAACTGTGTAGATAAAGGTGGTTTGCTCAGAAAAGTCCAGAAGAGTTGCAATGATTCTTGTCTTTAGGGCTGTCAGTTATTAACTTTATTAGAACTTTATAATTTTTTATATAAGAAATCCATAGAGAGAGGAGCTTTAACTCCAATTTTTTGACCAGAGGACTCTGCAAATAAAGTTGAAATATATCTTGCTTTTTAGCAACCTTTGAAATGTTGTCTATATTAGACTAAAACCATTGGAGTTCAAAATATTCCACAGTGGCTCTTAATCCAAGGATGATACTTCAAAGGAATCTGAGCAGTTTTGTGGGAGCCAAATTGAGAACAGCCAAAATTACTCTTCCTGTGCCTTTTCAGGATACACAAATCCAAACTGGCTTAACAAAATTCAAGTCTTTGGTTGTAGTTGTTAAAAATAAGAGAGATTCCCATTTCTGCTGTCCATCCCCGTCCCATTTAACTGGATACCACTGATAACATTCACTACAGGATAACTCATTAAAGGGAAGAATCCTGGAGAAAGGAGGGAATTAAATTCCCACCAAGTTGTGGTACCAGGTCCATTTTCCCCAGGTTTGGTTTTCTGTCTCTGATTCCCAGCCCAGAGCTCAGCAGTTCCCCTGGGGTTCCACTCAGAGTTCAGGAACACCAGTGGGATCTGAGCCCCTCCTCCAGAGGCTCTGCCAGCCTGGATGAGTCCTTTGGTTGTCTTGTTTTCTGGAAATTTCTTTTCTGGAGATCCAGACACACTGAAGGCTCTCCTGATGGAGTGTTGTCGCACAAAATAATTGAATTTTCTTGTAGGGAATCCCCCAAAGCACGGGGGTTTTGGGAGATCTGTGCCTTCCTCCCCTGCAGGTGTTTGTCTCTGAATCTCCTGTTTTTCCTGGTTTTGTTAGGCAGGTCCAGGGCCGCTCTGGGGCAGGGCAGGCTCTGTGCTGAGCCACCTGTGGAGCCTGGCAGGCGCATTTCTGTGCAGTCTCTGAGCTCTGTCCGAGCCGTGCAATAATTCAGCCCCGTTCTGGTGATGAATTCTCTGCTCCTCAGGGCTGGAGAGCGGCAACACCTCGGACCAGACTAAACGGGCACTTAACAAGGCCCAGCGTAACGGGGCTCCCCCGGAATTACCCAGCACATTAACGCCAAATGAGCTCATCCTGAATTCATTAGGAATGATTACTCTGAGTACCAGAGGAATTAATAATCATTAGCATTTCCTAAGGAGGGCTGCCGAAGAACTGCCAGATACAGGTCCAGGCTTTCCCCAGCAGGTTTGGTTCGGAGGGAGTCATTAACGGGAGCTCTGTGCCCACTGGAGACTTCCCACTGCTATTCTGGGCCCGCGCTCCCAGTTCAGTTGCGATCCAGCACTAAAAGCACTTCAAAGCCGGCACTGCCTGCTTCAGTCACTGCTGGAATTACCTCCCTTATCCTCGATTTGTCTCCAGGTGAATCTCCCTGGCTTTCTGCAGCTCTGCTGAAAGTGAATAAACCTGGGAGGCTGCTGGGAGCCACCCAAGGGCAAGGGGACTCCACAGACAAAAGGAATGCAGAAACGCTGTGTTATTATTTTGTGCAGGCAAACTCTCAAAGCAAAGATATCCAAGGCTTTGATTCGGCTCTTCCAGCTCCCTCTGTTCCCAGCAGCATTTGAAGCCTGGGCTGTTTTGCATATCAGAGGCAGCTGACTGGGGAGGCAGAGCGAATTCACTGCTCACTCTGGATGACCTTTTCCTTTGGGGATGAGCTTCCACAAGAGTTTTACTTCTCTGACAACTTATTCCTGTTCACTGTCTCCAAATGCTGCACGCTTGGCATTTACATCATCCTGGTACATTCAAATACAGCACTGAGCTTTTCTGCATAACTGCTCCTTGTAACCAGCAGAATCACATCATGGGATTATGGAATATCCCATCCATGTCTGTGTGGAGCTGTCAGCAGTTTTGTATCTCATCGTGGGGCAGCTATCAATATAATCTGATCTTTATGGACAGGGAGCACAAAAGCTCAAGTACTGTTCATATAATCTGATTATCTCCTTCCTTTTACACAAGACTGGGCTGCTTTCCTTATCCAGTTTGATCTCTCTCCCAAGGTCCCTGTGCTGTTACTCCACCAGTGAATTGTCCCTGCAGGTTTTATGTCTCAGGAGAGTTCATGGAGCTCCCTCCCAAGGCTGTGCCACCCCTGCCCTGCCTCCGGGGCTGTTTGCTCTGCTGTGCCCTCAGCACGGGGGTCCAGCTGGGAAAAGTTCCCTGGCACTGAGTTCAGCCATCTTGTGATTAAGCTGAAGTGTTAATTAACAAACTGTCAAATATATTTTCAGGATAGTCAGAGTCATTTTACAGCCACTTTTAAATCAAACGTGCCCAGGAAACCCTGGTGGTGACACAAGTTTCCCCAGATCTTTCTGTGCAGAGCTGAGAACTGGTGCATGGTCCATTTTTATTTTTCTTTTATTCCATCCTGAATGCAAAACCAGTGAAATCTTAAAAGTAAAATTACACCATTTTGTTTAAATCTGCACTAAAGGAAAGCTGAGCCTTTGGCCTTGATTCCTGCTGATCTCCAGGTTATTGGCAAGGATGTACAATTGCCTGATAACCTCGATTCCACGCAGGTCGATGGCACTGCTGAGTGACTCACGGGGGCTGTAAAGCTCTGTTTGCAGGGGTGTGGGCCGGGTGGGCTGAGAGCTCGGCTCTATAAAGGCGGGCTCAGCCCGGCCGAGCCATCCTGCTCCATCCCGCCGCTGTTCCACCCCCCCAGGCCCGTCCCAGGGAACAATGGCATTCACAGGCAAATACGAGTTCGAGGCCGATGAGAACTACGACGCCTTCGTGCAGAAGATTGGTGAGTCTGGCTGGGCTCAGGGACCCGACATGGATCCGATACAAAAACTGGGGAAGGGCTGGGACAGCTGGGATTGCTCAGCCTGGAGAGGAGAAGCTTCGGGGTGACCCAGCTGTGACCTTCCAGGGCCTGAAGGGGCCACAGGAAAGATGGAGAGAGACTTCACAAGGAATGGAGTGACAGGACAAGGGGGAATGGATTCAGACTTGTAGGGTGTAGGTTTGGATGGGATATTGGGCAGGAATTGTTCCCTGGCAGGGTGGGCAGGCCCTGGCACAGGTGCCCAGAGCAGCTGTGGCTGCCCCTGGATCCCTGGCAGTGCCCAAGGCCAGGCTGGACAGGGCTGGAGCAGCCTGGGACAGTGGAAGGGTCCCTGCCCATGGCAGTGGTTGAACGATCTTTAAGGTCCCTCCCAACCCAAACTGTCCAAAGATTTCATTATTCCATGTGCACCTAGTTAAAGAGCAAGAGCAGATATTAAAATAGGTCTGTGCAGCTAAATAGCAAAGGCCCAAGGTCCCACACATGAAATTCCAAGCAATGCATGTGTAGGTTAAGGAGAAGGGAATATTTTATGTACTTTGTACATTTTTCCTGTGTGTTGTTTCTCAGGGAAAAGAATACAAGATTTATTTTAGCAAATGCATTAATGTACTAATATCTTCCTTTACATCAGTAATTTCAACTCAGAGCTTTGATGCTGCAAAAAAATTAAAAATAAGAAATTAACAACAAATTGGATACACTGAGAACAAACACCACCACCCACCATTCTTCACAAATTCAGCTTAGGTTTGATAAGCTCTGTGTTTTTATTGTTTCAGGTCTCCCCAGTGACAAGGTTGAAATGGGACGGAACTGCAAAATTGTGACGGAGGTGGTGCAGAACGGGAACGACTTCACCTGGACCCAGCACTTCCCCGGAGGCCGCACCACCACCAACAGCTTCACCGTGGGCAAGGAGGCAGACATGGAGACCATGGGCGGGAGGAAGTTCCAGGTAAATTCGTGCAGCTCTTCAGCTCCCCAGCCTCAGGAGGGCTCAGGTTTAGGGTGAAAAGCAAACCTGTGCCAGGCCTAGTGAAGGTGTCCCTGCCCGTGGCAGGGGGTGGAACAGGAGGGGCTCTCAGGCCCTTTGAACCCAGGCCAGCCTGGGATTCCCTGGCTCCATCATCAGCCCAGGACTCCTGGGCTCCTGCCAGCACCGCGTGCAGAGCTGTCAGTGAGTGATGTGGAGACCTGGAACCTGCAGGAACTGGAAGATGAGCAAGTGTCTGTTTAAACTGTGAACATTCAAGAACTAAAGCCCACAGATTTCAGCCCTGTGCATGAGGGCACCTGTGCCACACCCAGCCTGTGTCCCATGAGCTGCCAGCATCGGGTGTGCAGGCGTTTACAGAACCTGGTAACAAATTCCAGCAACCCCAGCAACCCCAGCAACCCCAGCAACACGAACCCTTCCTCTCTTCCAGGCAACTGTCAAAATGGAAGATGGGAAACTCGTGGCTGATTTCCCCAACTACCGCCACACTGCAGAGATCTGCGGGGGGAAGCTGGTAGAGGTGAGTGCTCAAAGAGCCAGGGTAGTTCATAAAAACAAAGAAAATCCTCAGAATTTGAAGTTTAGAAAAAAATCTTAAGTGAAGGACAGGCTCTGAGCCATCCCTGGGGCTGTTCCCCCGGGCCTCTGGAGCTCTGATTACACTGTTCAACCAAAGTTTTGGTTTGTTCTTTCCTCCAGATTTCTACTTCTTCTGGTGTAGTCTACAAAAGGACCAGCAAAAAGATTGCCTAAGGCAGCAAGTTCAGTCTCTTCCAGTGCACTGAAAGCCAACAATAAAATAAATAAAATAAAGTTCTGTCTTTGTCTCTTTCTTGGTATTGCAAACATCCTCATGTTAATGCTTACCCCATCCTAAATAACTGACAGGGGTGGAACAAGATGAGATTTAAGGTCCCTCCCAGCCCAAACCCTTCTGTGACTCTGATTCTCTGCTCTGAGGGACACCAGTGGTGCTCAGAGCACCCCTTTGTGCCCTGAGAGCAGCCCTGAACCTTAAAATCAAGACCTTCCCATCACTGCCTGTACAGACCAGATGCCTTTGCTGGTAGAACTGCCTTGATGGGGCTGAGAGGGACTTTTACAACTGCAGCTGACAAATTCCTGACTCTGAACTGGCTGGCAAAGCCCAATTCCATTAACAAGGGTTGTCCTGGGCTGCAGGGGAGGACCCCAGTGACACAACCTCCAGCATCAATGGCACTTCCCAGCTCAGCTTTAGGACATTACTGTTGGCTTCCTTGCTTTATTGTAACAATGCAATAACCAAAGCATCCTGCACCAGTATTTGATTTACATGTCCATGGCATGTTGGAATAATCATGGGATACATAACGGGTGGCTTTGGGATGGAGACATTTGTGAGGCTGCTGAAAGCCTGGTACCTGCGGGTTTGATGGCATCAAGGAAAAGTTTACACAGCCCCTACAGGGTGCAGTCAACTGATAATCCCATGGGCAAATGTGGAATCATCTGATAACCCCAGATACTCCCATGCAAGGCCACTCTTCCTTGGACTGAGGCCCATCTCCTATTTCTTCCCACAGTTTCTCATCCTACACCTCACTGAGATAATCTTGGTCAGGGTAAATCAAGAATCCAGTAAATAAGCTGTCTGTCCAGTAGGGATCATAGAAGAGCCCATTTTGCTCAGAGTAAAAGATCTGCAGCCACACCTCGTCCTCCTCCTTCAGCGCCAGCACGGTGGAGCCGGAGGCCACGTCGTGGTTGCCGGTGTTGGCGTCGAAGGTCTTGATGCGGTACTGGCCGTTGTGGACCAGGCCGATGGCCAGGTGCTTGTTGGCCAAGGTGATGTCATAGGTGAAGTAGTAAATGCCCGGGATGCTGCAGATGAACTTCCCGCTGGAGGCGTTGTAGTGTCCCCCCTCGTTCATCAGGATCCTGTCGAACTTGATGGGCAGCCTCTCCCTGGGGTAGCTCTTGGACACAGCCACCGAGAATGCAGACCTGGCCCTGCTGCCGCTGCAGCTGCAGGGGCCCGGCGGCCCCGGCTCCCCCCTGCCCCCTTTGGGCCCTTTCTTCCCCGGGGGCCCGTTTTTCCCGGGATTGCCCTTCAAACCCTTGGGGCCCCGGGGCCCGGCCTTGCCAAGGGCTCCCGCCTTCCCCTTCGGGCCTGGCTTGCCAGGGTTTCCTGTTCTGCCCTGGGGACCTGGAAGACAAATGATCTTATCAATCTTTCTTATCATTTCGGAGGGCAAGAGCTGGTACAGCAGGTGGAAGGAGGTTAGAGCAATGCAGCAGGGATTTCATTTAGGAGGAAACCATTGCTGCTTTGCACTGGTGAGAATCCCAAAGAAATCCCACGTGGGGCTGGAGATCTCTCTGGACTGACCAGCCAGGGCAGGCAGGGAGTTGGTGTGGTCACAGTGGAACTTTGTCCTTTTGAAGGACTAGAAGGCTGATTCCATTATCTGGCTCACTTGAGAAAAAGGAGGAATTAAAGCTTTAAATGTTTAGGCTTTACAGAGTGGGACAGGTTTGTGAAGCTTTCAGAGCCTCACTTTGAGCAGGTGACCACTTTTGATCTCTCTCTCTCTTTTTTTTTTTTTTTTTTTTTTTTTTTTTTTTTTTTTTTTTTTTTTTTTTAATTTAGCATGAAACTGTTTAAAAGCAAGGTAAAAGTAAATCTAGATGTGGTAAAAAGCGCAGCCCAGCCCAGCTGGGGGATGAACCAGCAAACAACGGGGGCAGGGGGTGCCTTGAGACGGGAAGGGAGCTGGGCTGGCAGTGATTCAGGCTCGGTGGTATCTGATACGAGCACAGTCGTGAGGATTTACGCGGTGTCTCTTGACCTGCTGCAGCAAGAGCAGATCGAAACGCAGCTGTGGCTGGAAATCCGCTCTCGGACCGCGGGCTCGGGGAGGGGAAGGGGAGGAGGCAGCGGCAGGCTGGGCTCGCTGCGCTGCCGAGGCAGGAGTGCTCTCTAGCGTGGCAGAGGGAAATCACCGCTCGGCACAGGCTGCTCCTGCTGCCTCCTGCCTCGGGCAGGACCCAGAGCACCGCCCCAAACGCGTCTGTTTGCTCTGGACTGGGCCCGGCACGGGCAGTGCCTGTCCCGCGACAGGCTCGGGACAGCCGATCTTTCCTTTCCTCGCCTGGCTCTGGTTTTCCTGGGAGCAGGAACCACAGACCGGCCCCTTGTCTCCTCTAGAGAGCCCTGATCAGCGCAGGGCAAACCTCTGTGCCACAAAATGAGCGCAGCAGGGACTGCCCGCAGCTGTCAGGACACGCTGTGTTTGAACCCCTCTGCCGAGCGGGATCGCTCGGGGAGCGGGCAGCGGCAATTCCCGGCGGAGTTTCCCGGGCGGTGCCGCTTGCAGGGGCTCCGCACCGCAGCTCTCCCCTCCCCATGGCTGTGTCCGGCGCCTCTCTCTTACCTTGCTCGCCCTGCTCGCCCTTGTCCCCGTCCTGGCCGTCCTTGCCGTCCTTGCCTGGGAAGCCCATCCTGCCCACGGTGCCGGGGGTCCCTGGCGCGCCGGGGGGCCCGGGGGGCCCGGGGGGCCCTGGCAGGCTGCAGGCCAGCTGGGCGCCCTCCTGCAGCTCCCGCTTGGCAAAGCCCCCCAGGATGTGGTTGGCCACGCAGGGCACGGTCCAGAGGAGCAGCGCGGCAGAGATCATGGCACGGCCTGTGGGGAGGAGCAGCGTGTGGGCACCGCTGGCACGGGCTGGTGCAGGAACTTGCATGAAAATGGGAGAATATTTGGCTCGCCTTGGCAGGGTGGGGGAGCTCTTTGCTTTGGTGTGATGTGGTTCCAAGGACTTGGCTCACGGAGTTTAGGTCAGACCAATGTTTTTATCACACTCACTCTTCTCCAAGACTGTATCTGTGGCCATCCCTCATTTTGTTTTGCTCCCTGAGCCTCTTGTCCCCCAAAACACCAGGAGCAATGGCAGAGGGTGCAGAGAGCAGCTCTTGGGACCAGGGGAGTGGAAGAAGGAGAAGGGGTTTGGTGTGAACATCCCCAGCATGACCCACCCATGGCTGAGTCCCCGGGGTTCCCTCAAGGCACAAATCCCATGGTGTGATGCAGGGCAGGACTCAAGAGAGGCTGGGCCTTGGTTTGGGCCAGGCCTTGGCGCCTTTTGCCAGTCAGTTCCAGCTGAGCCTCATCCCCTTCCCCACTCAGCTCAGCTTTAGCAGCTCCCCAGCACTGCTATGTGCAACTCCTGCACTGGAAATAAGATTAAAAAGCACTGGCTAAAATTCCATGTTGGCCTTATCTCTCATCCTGCTCTCGGCTCCTGAGGGGTGGAAATGCATCTTTAGATGTTCCAAATCCAGCCAGCTGATCCTACATATTTATGCTTAGTGAGAGCCCTCAGCTCTGTGATATTGTAATTAAGACCATGCAGAGGAGAGGGAAATGCAAACCAGATCCAGGGCTGGATTTGGCTGCTGAGCCCTTTGGTTCTTCAGCTCTGATTTGCTGCTGCTGGAAGGTGTTGGATTAATGGAGATGGAAAACACCGCCCAGTGCTCATGTGAAAAGTTGAATGAAGGCTTCTGAGTTTATGGAAAAGGAAACAAAATGTTCAAATGCCAGTGGAGTGGGAGATCACAAGGAAAGCTGCATCCCTGCTTGCCAGGAGCCCCTCCAACAGGGCAGAGAAGTGAGAGGTGTCAGGAGGGAGATGACACTCACAAGCTGTGGCAGGGAAAAATGTCATTGCGGAGCATAACCTGGAGAAAAGGGAATGCCTCATGTGGAGAAGAAAGGTGCGAGAAGGAGCAGAGGGTGGGAGGGCAGCTCCTCCTCTGCCAGTTTCTTACCATAATCACTTCTGTTGAGACAACCCAGCTCGTTGACCCGATGGGATAAAAAGTGGCAAACAAAACCCCCGAGGCTGGGAGGTCTGTGGGACCAGTCCTTGGGTAAGGGGGGAGTATCCAAGTACCTGGAGCTGCACTCTAGCACAGCTCCAGAGCTGGAGCTAATTAATGGCTCCACAAGAAAGCTTCATCTCATATCCCAGCAACGTGCGTGGGATGCAAGGCACCACCACATCCACAAGAGCATCTATAAATAACCTCTTCAAGAAATCTTTTTGAGAGAGAACAAACCTCATGCTGTTCCACCTTAAAAGAAAAATAGTTCCTCGATGCAGAAGGTCCAATGAGCTCCAAAAAGCAAATTGGAAGCAGATCAGCATCTCCCCTCCATGGTGTGGGCAGCCAGCCCGGCACAGGAGGCTGTGCAGCAGCAGGGCTGATTTTCCAATGACATTTTAACCAATGGCTTTGTCACCAGGGTTAGAGACCTTTGGGCCATGACCAATGCCTGTTGTGCATTAAAGAAGTGTTTCTGTAAGAAAAGATCCTGCCTGGAAGAGTCAGGATCAGCTGCACTTTCTGCTGCTTCCAAGGCAGCTGGGCTGAAATGGCAGAGGAAAATCCCTGAGGGCTGCAAGATGCAGAGTTTGGTGGCACGAGCAGTGGCTGGATGGGGATTCTTTGGCCAGTGAAGCCACCCTGTGCCATGTGGTGGTGGGAATACGAAACTGAGGGAATTGCTGCTTCGAGGGGGGCAGGAGCAGGATGAGGGGACACAGAGTGAGCAAACACCGTGACTTTCTCCTCTATTTCCTTTAAACAATCGAGGCTTTCTCAAACAGAACATCTTTCTCCCTCACAATTTCCCAGTGTACCTCAAGATGTCTTAATTAATCTTGAAGACAATCATTATCCCCATGAGCCCAATCCTCAGCTCTGGAGGTTGCTCTGAAGTGTCCCTGGGGTGGAAGCAAAAGGAACCCTTGGGTGCAAGGCTGGTTTAGGTAAAATCAGGTGTGACAGCAGTGACAGAACTCCTGAAATGGGTAGATTTAACTGATAGGAGCCAGGGAAGTACTTGAACCAACAGGGGCTTGATCTGTTCCCTGCTGCTGCACAAAGCAAAGGAGGGGAAGCAGAGGATGCAGCTCCTGTCCTGAACCTGCAGTGCTCTCTTGGCTTCAGGCACCGGGAATTCCTGTGCCAAACCTTCCCCAGCCTGGAGCAGAGACATCAGGAATTCCTGTGCCAAAGCGTGCCTAGCCCCAGGCTCAAACCCGGCTCGGCAGCTGCCCAGGGCAGGGACAGGCTGAAGGGGGTGGGAGCTCCCAGCAAAGCCCGAGGAATGTTTCCCTCATGGTGTTATTTCTTTAACTGGCAACTGTTGCCTTTACGGATTCCTGTGCAGGCTTTGGAAACCTGAGTGCTCAGTGATTTAGACCTTATTTGGGAAGTTTTCAAAGGTTAAGAGGAGGGAGAGACAGAAAAAGGCAAAGTGGATCTACTCACCAGCCTGCTCTCCCCAGTGAGATCCGGACAGGCGCTGGCAGCCCCCAGGGCTTCGGGCAGATGTTCTGCTGCAGATCCCCGGCCTGTCCTGCCACAGCAGGTCCTGGGAGGGTTGACTTTGGTCCTTTCTATTCCTGTTTGACTCCTTCTCGTGCGCAGTTTGAGCTCCCTGCAGCAGCTCCACTTTGGCCCCACGTTGCCAAAGGCATATTTTTATTATTGTGTAATGGATCTGTGCCTCTTCCTTGGTCACGTGCGCGGGAAGAGATTTTTATGCACATGTGGCTGAAATCTCTTGATGCTTGGGGAGTTTCTCCCTTTCTCCCTGTCCCTTGCAGTCCTGGGGGAAAGGCTCAGGGGCTGCCTGGATCATTCCTGATGGATGCTGCCCCTCTCTGCTGTAGTTGCTGCCCACACAAGCAGGGAATGGGCAATGCTGATCCAGCTGGGGAACAACTTTGACACTTTATCCTCGAGCATTAAAGAGAGGAAAATCCTGTCCTAGGGGTGGAAACTCACTGGAATCACTCCAGGCTTGAATTTAGGGACAAAGTCATGAAGCAGCAGCTCTGCAAATGCCAATCTGTACCTCAGCACTTCTTCAGGCTGAGATGCACTACAAAATATAACCTTGTCACAGGGATGGCAGGGCAGGAATGCTTCTGTCTTGGGAAAGGGTTGGGATTTTGTTTTGAGCTTGGAAAGTAATTACAACCGCCCAACAATTGCTTCAGGAAAGGCAGGCACAGCAGGAGCAGCAGCGGAGGCTGGGGCAGGATGCCCTGGGATGCTGCCAGGGTTGGTACTGACCAGCCTCATCTCTGGTTGGGGGTTCCTGCTCTCCCCCAGGATCCCACACAGGCGTGGGACAGGCGTGTGCCTGGTGGCAGGGCTCCAAACCCTCCCTGCAGCCAGTAAATCCCTTCTGCTCAGGGCAGGACATCAGCTGATCAGGAGAATGCTGGAATTGTCATTCCTTGCTCTGCCCAAATTCACCCTTCTCAGAGCTGCCGTGGTTTATTTTTAAGCTTTCCCCTGTGCTTGGTTTGGCACTTGGTGGGAACAGATCTAACATAAAAATGAAGTCTGTACACAGTTGGTTTGTGAGCTGGGACCAGTTCAGATGCTCCTGGGAGCACTGGGAACATTTGGCTGAGGAAGCACAGGGCTGTTTTCGTGCTGTGCTGACAGCCCCACGGAGCTCCTGCAGAGCCAGCGCCCGGCCCCAGCTCCCTGACACTGAACAACCTCCAGGAGAACAACCCCCCTTCCCAAACCCCTGCAGTCATCAGCTCTGCATTTCCCTGGGAAAGGGGCTGTTCCAGAAAAGCTGCCTCACCTCTGGCACTGGGGTGAGCACTGCTGGGACAGACCCAGACACTGCTCTGAGGGCTGCTCAGGATATTGGTCAGATAGAAATTCTCACTTTTTGCCTGTTTCCATAAGATTTATAAGAACCCAGAGCTCGTGCTGGGCCCCTCTGCCTGGGTGTGGGCCAAAGGGCTCAAGGCATTGCATGTGAAATAGGAAACCAGGTGAAAGCTCCCGTGGGCTTTGCTGCAGTGCCAGGTGGACGGCCTGGGAAGCCACAGAGGTTTCCTCAGGCACTGATGGTGTGGAAAAAGAAAAGCTCCTGTGCTGATCCTGCTCCTACCCCATGGCACCTTGCTTTGGGATGGCTGTGACATGGGCCAGGGATGAGAGGACACACAGCCAGGAGCTCCAGGCAGGAGCAGAGGATTCACAGTTTGGGGTGATTTTGTGCCCGGGTCTGCAGCATGGGGAAGGCAGTGACAGTCTGACCTAGTTGAGCAGCATGGGGAGAAACTGCTGGGAAGCTCCTGCCAGGCAGATGGAAAATCTGTCTGTGCTGCCTGGCCAGGCCAGGCTCCACCAGGGTCCCAGACAGCTCTGCTGAGAACACTTGGCAGCACAACTGATTAAATAAACAAACTGCACAGAGAACCAGAGCAGCCTGAGTCTCATGCTCAGTGCCTTTTGTGTCAGTGAGACACTGCAGGGGACACCACAGCAGCTCTTGTCTCCTCTGTGCTGCTTTTTAGCAGAAGCCTCTGTGCTGTGTCTCCCGTGGTGGCCCCAGGGAAAGGGGGCTGGCTCAGGGACAAGTGTGGGCTGGGGCTGCTTTTGGGGTGAATAATGCTAAAACCAGCCAGACCGACTGATCCCAAAGTTAAACATCCTGGGAGTGAGGTGAAAATGTGGCAGATGATGAGGTGCCAGTGCTGACACTGCTGAAGTGCCATGCTACTGACACCTTACCCAAAGCTGCTGAGCTGGCACAGCTGGCACAGACACATCTGACTGACAGCCCAGGGACACTTTTCAACAGAGGCTTTTCCAACACACCCCTCTTGGAGAGCATGTGGGGATTCCTCCCTGGAGGCAGGATTCCCCTCAAGGCCTCCTCAGGGCTGAGACAGAGATTTGCCCACAGTCGTTGGTCTGGATGAGTAACACCATTCTCTAGTTAATACTTCTTGCTATCTTTAGTATAGTTGCCTCAGTATAACTGCTTTAACATAAATGTTTCAATTTTGCTTCAAAAATAGTGCACTGTACGATATTAATAGTTCTGTCTATTGATACTAGGCAGCAAATAATTCTGTTTAAGGCTTTTTCAGTCTTATCATTAGCATGATAAATCATTCATTTCTATATAAATATCTCTAGTTTGCCATCCTGAATCCTGCAGGACAAAGTCACCCAAAGGTTCAGTCACCCTTTGCTGCTGTGCACGTGCTGTGGGGGAGAAGTGGGAGTGCCTGAATGTGGGTGACCATTAGTTCCCAGGACAGGGCTGTGCCCCAGCCGGGATGGATTTCCTGTGTTTACCTTCTGAGCACTCACTGGTTTCATTGTAAGGTACTGACCTTGCAGCCACGACTTTGTAACCAAATAAAATGATTCAGCAAATGCCAGAAGAGCTGAAATTCACCCCCAGGCTGGAGGCAGCCTGAAAACCAGCAATAATAATGGGAGTGTGCCTCACCAGACATGAGTGTCAGTGCTTTGGGGAGATACTAATGGGAAGGAAGAAGCATTTTTCCACCCAACAGGCCTCCAGTCTTAGTGTGGGATGGTGATTTGAGTAATTTTTATTGCCCTGCATAAAAGCAGTTTGGAAGTCTGTAAGCAGCCTACAGAGAGTGATTGTCCCTCTCCAAAAGCCCCCATAAAAATGAGTCAAACCCCTGTTTAAACTCAAAGGATGCCCTTGAGACCATTAGCTCTGCTTAGGAGCTGCAGCCCTGACCCATTAAGATAAAAATAAATCGAGCTTATTTTGGGAAGACGGAAGTGGGAACCAGCCCAATCAGCAGTGAGCCACTGCCAGCACTGAGCAGATGCTGTGGGAAGCTTGGGGTTGTTGCTTTTTGTTCCATGTACCTCCTATTGATAATTCAAAGTAAATTCTGTAATTCAAAGTAAATTTAGGAACCTTTTTGACTCACCACAATTGGCCCCTGCCTTGATACCAAGTGACATAGTTAGGCAAGAAAGGATTTCTGAAAATGCCTTGTATTTCCCAATTACAAAAACCTCCAGCCCCCTGCTCTGGAGTCTGCAGCACCAGACTTGCACCTTAATCACATCGAATAAGAATGTAAAATAAACAAGACACCAACAAAATGAGAAACAATTTCCCTACTCCTACCTTAAAGCCACAACTGAATCCCATGGCAGAGATCCTGCAAGAAGGACAAGAACAGCTATTTTATTTAGAAGCAGGAAAAAATTTCTGTAAAAGTACCTCATAGCTGGTGTACAGCAGGTGACCTCAAACCTCACCTCAAGCAGCAAACAGGGCTGGTAACACCAGCAGGCTCTCCATTTTTCATAATTTTTGATTCTTCAGGGCTTTCTTTGCTCTCCAGCTTGTAAAAAAGAGCTTGTCAGGCAGGAAAATACACCAGGGAAGCTGAAAGGGATAGTAATGAGCTTGGCAAACTCAGCTTTGCACTGCAGCACACCAAGGCAAGAAGGAGAACATCTGATATAACCCCTAAGCTACCTGTAAGATGCTCTCAAAGCAGCCTCAAACCTTCTTCCTTAACAAAACCCACAACCCAGTGAGCAGCTGGGGGCTGGATTGTTCATCTCAGAGCTGGTGAAAACTACTCCACCAGCACATGGAGAGAGCCCAAAGGCTAAGAGCAGTAATATTTAATATTATATATTCCTGCAAATAAACCAGGATTAATTAGACCAGGCAACACTAATGCCTCCCCAGCTCCCTTGCTCCCAGCCTGTAATTTCCCATGTGAAAAATGTTAATTCAGAATTAGTATCTCTTTATAATAAGCTTTCAGGGCCAAGGCTTAGCCCAACTGCAATGAACCTGTGGTTTCAGGGGCCAGCTGCAGATCTTTCTCTTTGCTCCCTAATCAGAAAGAAACCTCCCTCACATTCCACAGCTGCAACCTATATAAGGGATGGGGCTCGGGCCCTCTTGTTTTTCCTTGAATACTTGAGGGAAAGTAGTTTTGGTTTATTTCATCTGCAGCCCTCAAGAGCATGGAGAGCACTTGGCGGGTTTGCGTTTGCTTGTACTGCTGCCTGCCCTGGCTCTCTGCTGGCACCCAGGGCTCCCCCAGCCCCAGGGGCCGGGGGGGCTCCGAGGATGCCCCAGGGTTTTTGGCGGCTCCCGAGGACGCTGCCAGCGAGCTCAGCGCGGTGCTGCGGCTGCCCCAGGGCGGGGAGCCAGCCCAAGCCCTCCTGCCCCCCCTGCTGAAGGTGCTGCGCGACCGCGGCCCCCGCGGCTGGCACAGCGAGGCGCCGCGGCTGCGGCCGGACTCCAGGGCCCTCCGGTACATGAAGAGGCTGTACAGGATGTCCGCCACCAGGGAGGGCATCCCCCGGGCGCGGCGGGGCCGCCTCTACAACACGGTGCGGCTCTTCGCGCCGTGCTGGGAGTGCGAGCGCCGCCGCGGGGGCTCGGGCACAGGTAGGTGTGCGGCGCCTGGGCTGGGAGGGCCACACGGGGTTCCTGTGGGCGCTGTGCCGGCAGCACCAGATAAAAATACCGCCTGTCTGTAGAGCTGTGCTATTTTAGTCCTGGAGGCTCTTCTCCTAAACGGTGGGAGGTTTTCATAGCCTGCTTCTCTCTGAATGGCACTCGCACAGCCCTCACAGGCTGGGGAACACCGCACAAGTGGTGTGCACAAGACATGCCGGTGTTTCGGGCTGACTCATCTGCTCATGAGTCAGAAAAAGCCACAAGATCTGAGTGAAGTAAGAAAAGTGGAAAAAATGTTGAGGCATAACGGGCAGCACATTTCCTTCTACAGCCCCTCTTGGTTTTACTTTTTTCAAACCACCACAGCTCTGGTATGGCTTGTACCAGACTGCCAGAGGCTCCTCTCCTTGCCCAGCACATTTCCTAGAGAAGAATCATGACCAAACCCTGAAGGGAAAAGTAGAATTACTCACAAATCAGCTCAGAACTGGGATGGCTGGGCACCCTGTAACTTATGGTGCTTCTATGGCTCTCTTAAATGTGGGTTGATCACAACAACACCACCTAGAATCGCTGGTTGTTAATCTCCTGAGGTGACCTGAGTTCTCCTAACATGGATTTTTTTACTGGAAAGGCAGATAAACCAAGCATTGCACTGCTGCACAGGAAGAGCCCTTTGAGGTGGGGTTTGTGGTTTGTATCATCTGGAGTATTTAGTTCCTGTTTCCCCACATCAGCACTAAAGAGATAACAGCTGGCTTCCTCCTGTGCTGGTTCTTTTAAAGAAATGAATCCTAATAAGTGTTAAAATCAGGAGTTTTCTCTGGTTTGTTTTAATTTCTTAATTTTTAACTCATGTCCCTGACCAAAGTAGACATATCATGTAATAAATGTAAGGATGGGTATCTAAATTGTTTTCTTCTGCTGCTGAAAAATTTTTACTTATCTGCTACAACAGTATTTATATCTAGGAAAAATAAGACACACTAACACTACAGGAATCTGTTTCCTTTCCCAGGAGACGTTCACTCGGTGGATTTACTCTTCAACTTGGATCGTGTTACTGCTCTGGAGCACTTACTCAAGTCTGTCTTGCTCTATTCCTTTGACACATCTGTTCCCATTTCCTCTTCCATTACCTGCATATGCCATTTATCCCTTAAGGAACGTGATTTTTCCAGCCAAGTTTGTCCCAGCATTTCCCACTCTCTAGCCTTTAGCCTGCACTTTGACGTTAGGAAACGCAAATGGGTGGAGATGGATGTGACTTCTTTCCTCCAGCCTCTGATTGCTGCCAACAGGAGGAACGTGCACATGGCTCTGAACTTCACTTGTCAGACGGGTGACCCACAACGGAGCACGGAACTGGAAAACGCTGTTAACGTGACACTGGTTCCCCCTTCCCTTCTGCTGTATTTGAACGACACCAGCGAGCAAGCTTATCACCGGGGGAGCTCACTCGGGCACGGGAGGAAAAGCAGCAGCCCGCTCGCGGATCCTCCAAAGGGTGACAAAGGACAGGGCAACCCCCGGGGCAAAAGGGCTTCTCGGCGGCGGAGGAACGAGAACCCGAAAGCGGCCCCAGCCGCTTCACCTCACAGCCTGAGAGAATACCCGGAGCAGTTTGTGCTCCCCCAGCACGAGTGCGAGCTGCACAGCTTCCGCCTGAGCTTCAGCCAGCTGCGCTGGGACCGCTGGATCATCGCCCCGCACCGCTACAGCCCGCAGTTCTGCCGCGGGGACTGTCCCCGCGCCCTGGGCCAGCGCTACGGCTCCCCGGTGCACGCCATGGTGCAGACGCTCATCTACGAGCGCCTGGACCCGGCCGTGCCGCGGCCGTCGTGCGTGCCGGCCGCCTACAGCCCGCTCAGCGTGCTCACCGTGGAGCCCGACGGCTCCATCGCCTACAAGGAGTACGAGGACATGATCGCCACCGGCTGCACCTGCCGGTAGCGGGGCTGCGCTCTCAAACACAGCTTTTATTTCTGCATCCTCGAGAGATGCTGCTACAACCGACTGAGCGGCGCTGCTGCAGCTCCGGGAGCTGGGATTTAGCACGGAGTTGGCAGAAGGGGTTCACATCAGAGCACTGATTTTTGTACTCACTCAGCCTTTCTGGGATGTGCAATTAAATGTAAATAGTGTCTTTTTATGGGGAGAATTTTGCATTTAAAATTGGGGAAAGGATTTCAACTACTAAATGTCTATTTTTAAGCTGCTTTGTTACAGATTTAAAAAAAAAAAAGAGAAGAGAAATAAATGGCTGTCACATATACCTTGACATGCAGTGCCTGCTACTCTGCCTCTTCAGAAACCTTGTGTGTGGTAACTCCAGCAATTACTAGGAAGAGAAGAAAGTATTTATTGTTAGAATTATTTCTTCTGTTTTCCTCTTTCTCTCCCACATTCCAGCTCTTCCAAGCAGGATCACAAAACCCTTTCTCACAGTTCTATAAAGAATTACCAGGTTGTTTTTTGCTTTTCTGCTGTTGCACTCCTTGGGCTTTCACAGCTAAAAGAAGGGTAAGAATTTAAGGGCAGGGCTGGGTAATTTGTGAACACTTAATTCAAATTCAAGGCACTATTTTGGTAACAATTGGCATCAGGTAAGGCAGCTGTCTATGGGGTGAGGGCAGAGGATTGTCCACTGGAGCCACACTGCCACTTGCTTCTGAGGTAGGAAGGATTGTTTAAAGAGCTTAATCCCCAAAAATGGCTTGTAAAAGCCTTTAATGTGTTGATGTAAATGCTGTTCAATGGGTTTAATATTCTGAAATGTGGGGCCACCACTTTGTTTCCTTTCACAATGAAACTGTAGGTAACAAGTGCTTCAACTCTAGATGCTTTCACACACAAATTTTTACTGTAATTGATTTATTATGATTTATTTTCTCCTGCTGCACTTGGGGTTCATACACAAAACCTCTCAGCTTTAGTGGGGATTTTTCTTGTTTGTTAATTAAAGGCTGTGGAGCAGCACTATCTCGTAAAACTTGTTCAGAACATCCTTTAACATTGTCTTCCTAATGGATTAATAAATAAATGCTGTAACTTTCTGCACTAAGCCACCCAACCTTAGCTCCTGAGCAATTCCAGAGGCTGGGAATTGGGCCTGGCAGGGCAGGGACTGCTCCCGAGGAGCTGCTGTGAGGTTTGACAGTTCACTGATTGTGCTGAACCCGTGGATGTCAGGGTGTCCTGCAGGCACAAATCTGCCCGAAAAGTGAAGATCCTGCTCCAGGTTTCAGTCTCTGCCTGCTGAAATCCAAGTGGTTGACACCAAAAGCTAAAACAGAACCTTGGAGTCACATAAAACCCTCCTGGTCCCAGCACTGTGGGTGGTTGGGTGAGTTTGGGTTGTTTCACTCCTGCCCTTCAGACTCCGGGGATTTGCCTTTGCTCATGTGCCAGAGAAGAAAATAAATGGAATTGTTTCCTCAGCAAATCCTTCTAATTATGGTGAAATGTCTAATGTAGTCCAATAATCTTAATATATTCTAATATTTCATTAATGGGGATCATATTTAATACAGTCTAATATTTCTAATAGTAATATATTAAATATGTGTAATATATTGTAATAATTCCAATAATGTTGAACCTAATATATTCTAATAATAATTCCAACAATGTTGAAGGTGTTTAACATATTCTAACAAATCTAGTATATTGTAATATTAGTTTAAATAATGGCAAATATGTGTGTTATATCATAATGATACAAATAAAGTTGAAAATGTCTAATGCAGTCTAATGATTCTACTGTAATTCAAATCATGGTGAAAATGTCTAATATTCTAACCCTTCTCATCTATTCTAATAATAATTCCAATAATGTTAAATATGCCTAATAATGCTAATATCTTCTAAATTTCAATTATGTGGAAGATGATTGTACTATAATAATTCTAATAATTATCCATTAATGTGGAAGGTGACATATGTTATAATTCTAATATACTCAATTACAATGATAATAATGTTGAAGATCTCTAATATATTCTAATAATAATTTAAATAAGTTTGATGCCAAATATATTCTAGAATTCGAATAATATGGAATACGTCTAATATAGTATAACAATTATAATAGACTCTATTAATCACTCCAGTGATGTTGAAGATAATTACCATAGTCTAATACTTATTTCAGTTATGTGGTAGATGTCCCATACATTCTAATAATAATTCCAATATTGTTTACCATGCTTATTGCAGGGGGTGGGGTGTGGCGGGATCTTTAACCTTTAAAAGCCTTTTCCAGCGCAAACTATTCCTTAATTCCACGATTTTCTGCTCCAGACACTCCCGCTGTCCATCGGAACTCCACAATCGCCTCACAGAAGTGGTTTTATTGTCTCTATCATTTATTTTTGGCAGATTTTCCGCGCTGCGGCACCGCCCCCCGCTCCCCTCATGGCGCCCTGCCTCAGTGACCCCCCTTCCCCTCAGGGCAGGCCCGGGTTATGGCGCACATCTTTTATTACAAATCGCCCGCTAAAGCCGCGCTTTAGCCTAACTCTGATTTACCACACCCCCCTCGCCGCCTGTGCCGCAGAGCGCAGCCCCCGTGCCCCGGAAGGCGCTGCGGGCGGTTCCGGGGCGGGCGGCGGCCATAGCGCGGTGACCGAGGGGACGCGGCCATGGGGAAGCACTTCGGGAACCTGGCGCGGGTGCGCCATGTCATCACCTACAGCCTGTCGCCCTTCGAGCAGCGCGCCTTCCCCAACCTGCTGTCCCACGGCATCCCCAACGTGGGCCGCCGCTTCGCCTCGCAGGTCTTGAAGGTGGTGCCCCGTGAGTACAGGGGGGAGTCCCTCTTTTTTGTACCGCCTTTGTAGTGTAAATGTGGGGAGGGGGAGCATTGGGGGGGTTGTGGGATGTTGTTTTGTCGCTGGAGGTAGGTGCTGTGCGCGGTGCAGTGTCCCCTCACTGCGGTGTCCTCATATTGTGAATATCCCCTTCTCTCAGTGCCCCCATGTGAAATGCCCTTATTCCAGTATTCCCTCCCTGCAGTGTCCTTTTATCGGTGTTCCCCTCACTGCATCGTATGCCACTTTATTATGAGCACCCTCTTACTGCAGCGTCTCCTTACTGTGAAAGTCCCGTTATTGTGAGCATCCCTCACTGCATTATCCCCTTAGAGCAGTGTTCCCTTGTTCTACTGTCTCTTTATGGACAGTGTCCCTCTCTAGCGGTGTCCCCTCGTTCTGGTGTCCCCTGACCATGCCTGTCCTCTGTCCCTGCCAGCCCTGGCCATCGGGTACCTCATCTATTCCTGGGGGACAGAGGAGTTTGAGCGGCTCAAGAGGAAGAACCCGGCTGACTACGAGCACGACAAGTGACCACGAGCAGTGACCGCGAGGCTCCGGAGCACCCTGGGGACCTGCTGTGCTCGTTCCCATGGCTGGAGGGGATTAACAGCGAGATAAGCCTCGGCTAATAAACTGTAACTTTGCCCCGTGACTCTGTGTGAAATCCGTGTCTTGAGCTGTTTGAGGTGAGGAGCATCAAATCCCTTGTCTGGTTCTCTCTGTACAGGCAGATAGTTCATGTGAACTTCAGGCTGAAGTTCCATGTGCTCGGATGTTTTTATCTTAGAGCACTTCCAGCCTTCGTAATTCCTGTTTCTTTGAAATATTCCTCAATACAAAGTGCAGCAAGGGCTGGTTTGAAATTGTTCCCATTATTTTTCCCATCCCTGGCCGCTGCTTTTCTTCCAGCCTTGAGATCTGTGAAAAACAAACACTCCTTGGTTTGGTATTGATTAAAGCTGGACGGGCTGGCTGGTGGCTTGGGATTTGGGATGGACCCTGGCCCCTGGCCAGAGGCACGCTCCTCACGGGAGCCCCGGGCAGAAGATGAAGGGGAACAGGTACAGGCTGCACCAGGAGAGGTTTCATCTGTGTGTAACATAAGAATTTTTTCCAGTGAGGACAATCAGTCCCTGGAACAGCCTGGGTGTTTCAGGAGGTGACTGGACGTGGTGCCAGGTAACTTTCTCTGGGCTCCCTTCCCACAGACGCCTGCACCAGCTGAGCTGCCAAGGTCCCTTCCAACCTGGGCTGTTCTCTGATCCTGTGATTCTAATTACCTAGTTACACTAATGCTAATTGGGTGTTTAACTACACTCTGATATCTAATCAGTGGTAAGAGGCTGCATTAGAACCTCCTTGAAAACTGCCAGGAGAAGCAAGGCTATTTAATGCCCGAAGATGATTAAAAAATCAGCTGCTGGTAATAAATACGTGACAAATTCACCCTGTGTCTCTGAGTATAGAAACACCTTCACTGCTGGAAGCTCAGAACATCTGGCTCGTTCCTTTATCCTATTTTCTTTCCTCCCAGTGTGCTACTGCCTGCCTCCAGCTCCCACCCCATGTGGAGTACACGCTGGTGTTCGTGCTGTGCTATTCCTGTAGCTGTCCTGGGAGTTTATCTTATCTGCAGGGCAGGAGTGACGTTTCCCTGTGTGTTTCCCTGTGTGCTCAGGGCTGGGCTGTCAGGAAGGTGATGCTCAGGCTCTCACTTTGGGAAGCTGGGGTGGTGAAATTTTTATGGCTTAGTGGTGGAGTATTTTGGGGCTCATTCAGAGCACATGAGACTGAGCTCAGCCTCTTTTGTTTCCTCCAAGCACAGCCTGAGTTTGGCATAAGTAGCAATAAAATCAGTCAGCCAGTGCTCCAAAATTGTGCCAAAAATATTCTCTGCTTACCTGCATTTTGGGTCAATGGTATTTTCTAATAATAATAAGTAGGGAGAAAATACTATTTTCTAATAATTAAGCAAGCAGGGAGCAACAAACTGGCTGCTGTGGCTGTAAGCTGACAGAGATGCACAGAAAGAGATTTATCCCAGAACAGACCTCAAAGCCCATCCAGTGCCACCCCTGCCATGGCAGGGACACCTTCCACTGTCCCAGGCTGCTCCAGCCCTGTCCTTGGGCACTGCCAGGGACCCAGGGGCAGCCACAGCTGCTCTGGGAAATGTGGGCCAGGGCCACCCAGGGAACAATTCCTGCCCACTAGCCCATCTAACCCTGTCCTTTGGCAGGTTGAAGTCGTTCCCTTGTCTGTCCCTATGTCCCTGTAGGAGTGGCTCTCCCTGAGCTGTTTCATTCAGAATGTGGTGTCCTGCTCGCGGTGCCTCAGAACCACCGAGCTGGGCGGGCTCTGGCAGCCCCTGCGAAGCTCTGCCTTGGCAGCTCAGTCCCTGTGTTGCTGTCCCAGCAGCGCTGCTGGAGGGCAGCAGCTGCCCTGGACTCTCCGAGGTCTCTGCCCCTGCTCAACCATGCAAAAACCCCGGTTTTCTCTCCAACCAGGTGACTCCGGGTGGAATCTGCTCCGGGTTTTTGCTCTAACCAGGCAACTCCGGTCTGGGATCTGGCCAGAATCCGGTCTGGGTTTTTGCTCCAACTGGGCGACTCCAGTCCGGGTTCCAGCCATAATCCGGTCCGGGTTTTAGCTCCAACCAGGCAACTCCGATCCGGTCTCCGGCCGTACTCCGGTCCGGGTCCTCGCTCCCGCCGGCCGTACCCCTCTGGCCGGGCCGTGCCCGCCCCGGGCCGCACCAACGCAAACAGGGGGGGGGCAGCGGCCCCGCGGGCACGCGCCGGGCCGGGGTCAGCGCCGGGCCGGGGCCAGCACCGAGGGACGGGGCCAGCACGGAGGGACGGGGCCAGCACGGAGGGACGGGGCCAGCACGGAGGGACGGGGTCAGCACCGAGGGACGGGGTCAGCACCGAGGGACGGGGCCAGCACGGAGGGACGGGGCCAGCACGGAGGGACGGGGCCAGCACGGAGGGACGGGGTCAGCACGGAGGGACGGGGTCAGCACCGAGGGACAGGGCCAGCACCGAGGGAGCTGCTCCCACAGCAGCCTGGTGCTGCCCTGTGTGGGTATCCCCTGCCCCGCCATGCCCACCATGGCCCAGCCACCCTGTGACCGTGCCCAGCCATCCCCACCCTGCCCTGCCCAGCCCCGCCTGGGATGCGGACCCCGTTCCCAGCTGGAACGGCTCCTGCCAGAGCTGTGGCAGTGCGAGTTCGACCCGTGGGCATTTCAGAATATGAACAAGGTGCTTCAAAAGTTTCCACTCATTTATGTCTGTTCTCCTTTGGGCAATTATTAGAAGTGGCAGCAGAGCCACGATTTGTGTTTCTTTCCTCACATCTGTGCTGTGAGTCCGACTGGCCTGTGGGAATTACGGCATGGAAAGTATAACTCTGTTATTCTCTTTTTGTGCCGGTTTCTTGCACAGAGCAGTTTGCTGCCTGACAGGGACAGTCTGATGCTATCAGTGCCCCAGAGGGACAGACAGCAATTCTGATATATCATCACAAACTACTGCCTTCCCCAGCCAAAAAAGCTGAGACGGTGACTTACAGAGGGCTTTGCTGCTCTCCCAAATCCTGGGCTTCGTGGAAGAAGGGCTCCTGCTGCTGCCTTGTCCTCCTTTTGTTCTACACTAGTGCCTGGTGGAAACAGCAGGAATTAGATGCATGAAAAGGAAGGACTCCATAGGAAAAACAACTGAGCAATTCCCAGCCAAATATAAAATAAACTTTTTAAGTTCAGTTACTTGTCTGCCATGATTTGCTGTCCCATTTCCTTCCCTTCTTAAGATCCAAGAAGGTAAAATAATGCAAATTTTGCTTCCTCCTTACAGAGAAGCAAAACAAATAGGGCAGAGGAAGGTGAGTAAGAACCATCCTAGGATGGGAATGATTGAATAGTGGTTGTAGACTCTGCTGGGAAGGTTTTTCTTTTAATCCCAGTGAAATTTGGGCTAAGGGGTAATCATCTGACATCACAGCATTATCTTAATCTAAGTCACTTGCCCTCCACGCTGGCACTTGTGCCTTCATATTAAGCAATCAAAGAAATAGAGCCTGTGACATCCAGACCTGTATTTACAATTTAGCTAAAACACAGTTCATGATACACTTACTACTTTATAAAGTATTTACTTGAATTAAAAGAGTGTGTTCCAAAACCTGCACACAGCGAGACAAGCTGAAATTCTCTGTGTCACTGCAATCTCAGATGTCCTGGCAGATGTGAGGCCCATGGGACAGATGTGGGGAGCAGCCAGAGCCACGGCGTGGTTTGGGCTGGAAAAGCCCTTCAAGCTCGTGCAGTTCCCCCACCTTCACCAGCCCAGGCTGCCCCAAGCCCCGTCCAACGAGAGCCACCAGATCCCACAGGTGAGACACCAGCACTGGGACCAGCACGAGAGTGTGAGCAGAGGGGAGAGCACAGACACCACCTCTGCTCACACTCTTATCTCACACCCTTCTCTGCTGCTGCCTCCTCACTGCACAATGGAAAAACTGGAGCTCCCTCTCAGTGCCAGAGAGCCCCTCCAGCCCGTGGGAGTGCTGGCACTTTGGGATGGTGAGTGACACTGCTGGGGGCAGAGATGGCTCATCCAGGGAAACCACGGTCTGCACATGGAGCTCCTCAGCTCCAGACAAGCCCTGAGCAGCCTCTTCTTTTATCTACCTGGAGATGATTATCTCTGACACCTTTGGATTCCTGGGGGAAGAGTTCTGTGAGTTATCACACATTTCACATTCCCAAACCCAGCTGGAGAGTGTTACACCTGCTTTTTGAGCACTCTGTGCCTGGAAATAAAGGTTAAGCAACTTCCTTATGGTTCTTTCATGTACCAAGAGTGAGAAACAAATCAAAAGCACAATTCTCTGCTCCAAATCAGCTTGGCAAGATAACCCTCACCCCTGGCTGGCTAACTCAGAGCTACAGAAGTTAGGTTTTTGATCTTGACCATAATAATTTGGGGCACCCCCCCACCTTTTGCTTAAAAATAGACCACGGAGTTCTGGTAACATCTTAGGTGGGCTTTAAAAAAAGGAACAGTTGGCACAAGGGGTCAGCACAGCTGACCAGACAAAGTACAGGTGGAAGGGGAGTAAATCATTAGCTCGAGACAAGGCCTTGAACCAGATCACTGCAGCAGATGTAGACTTAGCAATTCTCTCTTGTTCCCAAGCGAACTTTGTTCCTGTAATAACTGGCAGCTGATACAATGATAAGAGAATGAAGTCTATAAAAATGTAGCTGAAAGCCTGGGAAGTCCTGACTGGAGCTCTCTGTGCCTCCTCTGCCCACGCTGCTCCAAGGGACAGCGCCCGCCGGGAAGATGCACTGGTGGAAGGTGATGGCAGCCCTTCTGCTCTGCTCGCTGCTGCTCAGCCAGGTAAACCCAGACAATGCTGGAATAAACTCTAAAGGGCTCATGCACAGGCAGCACACAAAAGCTGTTATAATTTGGATGGACAACGGGCAGGAGTTCAGAGGTGACAGCAGGGCTTCTTAGAGGATCTAGCATCACAAAAATGCAGCGTTACTGCCTAGAGAATGCTGGGCTGCTCTGAGCCATAGCTCAGCCCGTGATTCTGCCGTCACTCCCAGGAAGATTAAAACCATCATTAATTTTGGTAGATATTTCTTTGGGGCTGGGCTGCAAGCAGTGCTTTACCCAGAGGGAGCTGCGGTCTGAAAAGCAGCAGGACTGCAAGAGCTTCACTTAAACTGAAGGGAGTTGACCCCAGCAGCAGAAGCAGGACGTGCCACGCGTGCTGAGGGTGACGGTGCTGTGTTTCAGAGCCACGGCGTGTCCCTGTCCCCGCGGCCGCCCCGCAGCCCCCGGCAGCGCCGCATGACGCCCTTCTGGAGAGGGGTGTCCCTGAGACCCATCGGAGCCTCCTGCAGGGACAACAGCGAGTGCCTCACGCTGCTCTGCAGGTACTGAACTCCCCGGGCTCACCCAGACAGGAGGGAACGAGAAACCAGGAACGGGGATGGGGAAACAGCCTGGGGCTCTCGAGTGAGCAGAGCAAACAGAGCAGAGTCCAGGGCTCCTGAGCCTTTCACTGCAACCCCAAATAACCTGGCTGGGAAAAGACAACAGAGGGCTCCAGACAGCTCCCAGGCCTTCCCATTGACCCTTCCTTTTAAAGCATGTGCTAACGAAAAGGGAAAAAGCCTGCATTAATATCTTACCCTAAATTAATCACTTTAAGCTCAGAGTTTAAAAAGTAACTACATTATCAAAAGCTATTCAGTTCTCATTAGGCATGAGCAAATTGTCCAACTACAACATAAATTGATCAGTTAAAATTATTAATGACAGAAAGGTGATTTTGTACCTGTTGTACACCAGCACTTGGAGACAGGATAGAAAACAATAATATTCTACTGTATGTAAATAGCACTAATTGATAAGTATATCCTATTATTAATGAATATAGTATATCCTACTATTAATGAATATTATTACAAATAAGCTTATTTTATATTATAAATTATTATAATAAGTAAATAGGACAGGGTGGTTGGGCTGCTATGCTATGTTTGGAATTCTGATGGAAAGCAAAGACCCAAAAATGAATCAAGAGTGAATATTTGAGGGGAATTCAGTGTGACTGAAGCCAGCACTGCTGGCCCAGGGGCACAAAGATGTACCTGGAACCCCTGGCTGAGGCTGGCAGGGGCAGCCCCAGCTCCCAGTGCTCATGGTGGGTTTTTTCCCCAGGAAAAATCGCTGCCTCCTCTCCACGGCCTCGGCGTGAGCTGGCACCAAGCACAGCCTGCACTGTTACTGCTGACCATGCTCCACACACTTGGGATGTATTTATTGACTGCTCAGGAGCTGCAAGGGCCTCGGGCAATCAGGGTATTTAATATTTCTGTCACATGTGCTGATAAAAGGACTTCAAAGAGCTCGAGAGCATCTCCTCCCACAGCCATGCCTCAGGAGGCCTCTGGCCAAGCTCAATAAAAGGGCTCTGCATCTCCTCCTCATTTGGTTGTTTTGTAATGTTTTCTATTATTTATTTGAAGGTGTGAATTAAAATATATATTCAGCAAAGCAGCTTGGTTTTCCTTGTATCTCGAGCAAAGAGCTGGGGCTCAGCTCCAGCCAGACTTTGGACATTTCTCCTTCCCCTGGCAAGAGCACGAAGTGGATCAGGGCCCATCTCCTCCCAGTCTAGCTCTTATCAGCCCTCAGATAAAGGCCTGTTGGAGAGAGGCAGCCAAACTGATAACACTGATAGCAATTCCAATATCCCAAATATATCCAGTGATAAGTGGAATGGCAACTATTTGCTTTTAATTACTTCTAATCAAATTTACTTAAATACGTGTCCTAGACTGACTTTTGCCACTGTCTCTGTCTCAAAATCCTCTTTTGATGGGTTGGATGTCGACTTGGAGGCTGAAAGACAAAAAAAGAAAAATCAGCAAGTCTGGACACACACACTGCATGCTACTTTTCTTTTGTTTCAGTAGGATAGAGGAAAGAAAATTCTGCCTAAAAATGCACTCCCAGGGAGGAGAAGGGCCCACAAAACAAATACAAGCACAGGGGGTTGGAAGTTTAATACAGAAAATCTATTTGATATTTATTAAACTTAGTTTCTCCAGTTACAGTTTTGCATTGTACAAAGCATTTTAATGACACAGTAGTTAAAAAGATCTTTACAAATTGAAATGTGATACCCTTTTCTCCAAATATTTTAATTGCCATAAATTTGTTTAAAAATACACATTAAACGCATGTTTCAGACACTAAACTTTCTATAATCTCAATACCACAAAATACATAGAATATACTATACAGATGTGGAAAAATCTAGTTAGTATATAATACTTTGCTCACCATTAACAGCTTTATTACGTGAAATGCACATACTGACTTAGAAATCCTAATTTTGAGCCCCAAAGTACCCTTTGAAATTTCAAATGTATTGCAACAAATAAAATCACAGTTTGTTTCTTTTTTCTCCGGTTTTGGTTGAAGACAGATGTCCAAATCTTTTGATAGAAAACAAAATGTAACACATGGACTTGTCATGTACAAAGCATAAAACAGAGACATCCCATTAGTTACTAATAGTACCTTTCTGTAGGATTAATCAGGGCTTCATTTATAAGTGACAGGTTAAAAGTTACCTCCCCTCCCCAGCCCTCCCCCAAAAGAAAAACCCCTTCTTCACCAAATAATAATTTCAAATAAGATAAAGGATTTTTAATAAATATATAAGCACTTTATCCTCCATATACAAAATTTTTTTAAAACAATTTAAAAGGGGGACCAGATACAAATGTCAGGAACTGTGCTTGGAAAGTCATGCCTGGTCCTCGGAGTAGAGTTTGGGATGTGGAATGCCAGGGCAGCACCAGGAGCCGTGTCCCGGGACAGGGACAGGAGGCAGGAACGGGCACACTGCCACGGGAATTCAATTCCCAGCTGGAATCAGAGCAGGGCAGCACGGCCAACCCACGAGCCCGGCTCCCCCTGAGCTGCCACAGCAGCCGGGCTGCTGCCAGGGGCTGCAGAGGCTGGGGCACAGCCCGGCCGGGAGCGGCTCCGGGGCAGCGCTGCCCTTCCCTCCCCAGGGGCTCCCCAGCCCAGCCCCGGAGCCCCGGGACTGCACCAACCCTGCCCGGAGCCCCGGGACACGGCAGGACTGCACTGACCCTGCCCGGAGCCCCGGGACACGGCAGGACTGCACTGACCCTGCCCGGAGCCCCGGGACACGGCAGGACAGCACCGGCCCTGCCCGGAGCCCCGGGACTGCACTGACCCTGCCCGGAGCCCCGGGACACGGCAGGACTGCACTGACCCTGCCCGGAGCCCCGGGACACGGCAGGACTGCACCGACCCTGCCCGGAGCCCCGGGACACGGCAGGACTGCACCGACCCTGCCTGCCTGGGACAGCCCCCCTGGAACACCTCTGCACCTGCCTGGCTGCAGAGCCAGGCTCTGCCTCCTCCCTGTCCTTCAGGATGCCCAGCACTGCCCTCACCGCTGGAACAGGGGTTTTCCAGAACACCGACACATCAGAGGGAGAAGCCTCAACCCTGACCCAAGGATTTGTCACAAAGGTAAGAATTTGGAAGTTGTTTACTCCCCAATGGGTAATTCAAACTTGACTTGCTCAGGCCCTTGTGGATCTGCCTCAATGGAAACACTGCAGTGACAGCAAAGATCTTTTCAGAAAATGACATTAAATACAGCAAAGGTAGTTTCTCTCTCTTTCCAGCAGTTTGCCTTTTGGCAAACTCCATAATTCTCTGCCTACGGCTTTATTTTACTTGCCCCAGGCAAGTGCTACATCATTCCCATAAATTCTGACTCTCTGTGTGTTGGGGCCATTCATAAATACATTTCAGGGCATTTTTTGTTACCACAGCAATCAAGCCTCAGCAATCTAAAGGAATATACATTGCACTCCTGGATAATATGCAATATTTATCACCAATAAGATGGTGACTCAGCACTCAATAAATAATATATCAATATAGTCAGTTGCACCATAATCTAAAAACAAGTATAACATATACTTTGGACAGACTGAGTCATATATATATACATATATATTAAAAGACACATACAATACAAATTGCATACTGCCATCGAAGCCAAGGAGAGCCGTCCGTCTGCTCTGCTTTATGGCTGAGATTCAAATCAAAACAAAACTCTTGGGCTGGTTTACCCTGAAGATTTGTTTGGAATTATAAATGGTTTGCACCTTTATCACCTGGAACCTGCAAGTCTGAGAGCAAAGTCAAACAGCACAGATAGCTGAGCAAGCCTAGTCTGATTGAGCCATTCTTGAGATTCACCAACTGGGGCCATGATCAGCAAGAGAATTAAAATTACAGTTTTGATATGTACTGATACCTATTCCCTGTCCAGGGAATCATTTGGGAAGCCATGACTGGGGAGTCCCTCCTTGGTCACTCCGTGACCTGCACTTCCCCTGTGGTGCTGGCAGCTGCCAAGGACAGGGACAGAGCCCTCCTGCGTTGGCACAGGATGGAAGCCTAGGACATATTTGCTTTATTTTTTTGGCTATAAAACCTGATCAAGCACAGAACTTTCCTCTTGGAAACAAGGGTCAATCCTAAATCAAGATATGCTTTTGGAATTGATTGGTTTGAACAGATCTGTTTGCACCAGCCCCAGCTGCACAAGGCATTTCCCATCCATCCCCACGCCCCCGCACGGACACAACGCCCGGGACAGCACTCCAGGGGCTCTGGAGCCCCCCCTGCAGCTGGGACACTTCCAGCCAGCTCAGGTCCACGTTTTGACATGATGCAAGAAAAGCCTTCTGCTTGTTTGAAGCCAATTTCTGAGATCCACTGCTCTAGGGATAAGCGATGCGTTTTCAAGAGGCCGATTCCGCGTGACACCAAAAGGTATTTGTGGGACTCTAGTTAAGGAAAAGAAAATTCCCCGAGGTGACACCATTCCTGCTGACAGCAATGGTGCCTGTGCACAAAGGAGCAAGCCAAGAACAGCCACGCTGGCTAGTGCAGCACTACACACAAACCCACCCACGAATACAACTTCTACCAAGGGATTTCTCAGCGTCAGAGGTGTGCGAGGCACTTCAGAGGAGGAAAGGAAACACAGCTGACAGTGTCCCATGCCCACGGCGGGGAGCCTGAGGGTCCAGAGCTCTGTCTCCAACAGCAAAGACTAACAGAAAGGTGACCTTGCACAGTGATTCCATAAAAGGGATGCTCCCACAGACCTGAGGAGTCAGGGCGAGCCCCAGGTCTGCTCCCCGTTTATCAACCCGGACGTAGCAAAGCTTTTCTGGAAGTACAAAACACGCTGGGACGCAAAGGAAGCTCTACGAAGATGCAGCTACCTTGAAGTAGGTTACTAATTTGCAAAACTTCTAAACTCTTAAAGCCCATAGGACATACTGCAGTACTAAGGAGCGTAGAATTCTATTCCTTCTCTCGAGGTTGCCGTGATTTTGGCACTTAACTACACCTACACAAAAAATTTAGTGCAATAATTTTCCTGAACATGCACGTTCATAATCTGGTACAGAATAAAGGGTTCGATGGGAGAGAAAACAAAGCAGCATTCCACAATCTCACTCCAAAGGATTCAGAGTCGGACTCTGGGGAAGGAGACCACCACGATGAGTCAGTTTGTGTGACAGACACCGGGACTTTGAAAAAGGAAATGGAATTTTACCCAAGTACTGCAGAAGACCACTGCATACAGTATACCTGGTCCTGCTGTAGAACATCTTGTAAACAGTTCATAAAATCTTCATCTAAAAGTAAGGCATAAGGCACACCAGACATGTTGGGGGCACTAAGCAATACTGAAAGCAGTAGCATTTGAAACCTTTAACTCAGACAAGCACCTCACGTGGAAAGGTACTTTGGTTTGCACTCGGAGGGGCCACTGCAGCTCCAGCAGCCCCTGGGGAGTGGAAATTACGTGACATGAACGGGACCTTCATCAGCACGGGGTAAAGCCAAGACATCCATCCTGCACAGCACAGAGCTTCCTGCAGGGCAGCTCTGCTCCCACCCCACACGGCTGCACTGCCAGCCTGTAGTGTCCATCACCAGCACACCCCAAAGGACAACACGGACCTGGAGTTCTGCTAAAGATTCCTGGTTTCTCACTCAATGGAAAAGATGCAAATGACGGTTCTGGCAGGAACTGAACTACCCCTGGGTTTGGAACCACAAAGTCCCCCAATTTCCTAACTGTCAAAAAGTGACAAGCACGGAAACAAAAGGTATTTGAAATGAAGAGATGCAAAAAAGCACGAGATTGTCCTTTTCCAAAGCCTTTCCTGTTTGCATCGCACCCACTGGACTGAAGGTCATTCCTACACCGTTGCCCGGACGTTACATTAAATGCAAGTTACTGTAATGTTTTGTGATTGTTATAGTGTTAATCCATGGCTTGAAGCTGCCTTGGAAACAATCCAAGGCAGATCCAGCTAAATATTTTTTCCATATAAATTTCTTTATAATTCATTTAAATGAAGCATCTCAATACGTAGAAGAATATCTGGAACTTTTCTATTTAGTACAAATTCTGCAATAATAAATCTGTAGTTGTCATTTATTAGTCGACTCATAGGCATTAGGCATGAGAAGTATGGTGTCCCTACTTGTTAGAACCTATCAACCCTAGTTCCTTTTACAGGCTCTACCACCACAAGACATTACAGAGTAACAAAGCTCACAAAGTACTTAAATAAAGTGTCTAGGTTTAAATTCTAAGTACTCAAAAGGGGAAATTTAGGGAAGAAGAAATAGCTAAAACCAGCCCCCCAAACGGGGCTTTTCAGAATTAAAATTAAAAAAATTAAAATAAATAGGATTTAAACTGACAATTCATGTATTGTGACCGGAATCCCAATGATCTATCCATGACAGATCAGCAAAACTACCATTTTTATGTAGCAAATTTTCCAATATTTAAATAACTTAAACCGGGAACACTGGAGAAGTCCACGAACCAGCTGACTTGGGGTTAAACACAAAACACAGATGAGGATGGGAGACACGGGAAAGCATTCCTTGCTCTTAGTGTCAACTAAGCAATGTGTTATGGCAGTCTTCCTTATTGACATGACACAGTGTTGTGGAGAGGAGGCAGCTGGGGATGGACAGGGCGCCTCACTTGGCGTCCAGGCGCAGCCAGTGCAGGCCCTGCCGCGTGTAGCGCACCAGCTCCGTCATGATGCTCGTGTTAAACACCAGCGGCCCCATCACCTTGTCCAGTTCAGCAAAGAACTCTGCAACAGCACAAACACACGTTAAAGGAGGGCACAGCCAGCCCCAGCCCCAGCAGGGATCTGGGATGGACAGAAGGGGATGAGGGGAGCTGGGGGAATGGGGCAGACAAGGAGAAAGGTCCTTCCTAATTTATTTCTTTACTCTTCTGCACAAGACTTCTTGGAAACAACTAAACCATTGCCAGGCTTCTTGGCTCTCCTCTAAAACTTACATTTCACTGGTTGGAAATTATTAAACTACTGCCAAACTTCCTTAGGAAGTCTGCACTAAAGAACTTCATAAAGGGAAATGCACCAAGATCCTCTTCCTACACTGAACATTTTACAGGAAACACAACAACGATTTTTATGTCACAACTCCAACACCACCTTGACAACCACAACACCCACCTGGGGTACCCCTGCAACCCCAAGGTGTCACTTTCCCCCTGATTTTGCAGGGGAACCATCAACAGAATCAAAGCCTGGGGGTGTTCCAGCCCGCTCCGGAGGTCTCAGTCCCCTGAGCAGCCCTTACCTTTCTGTTCTCTCGAGAGCTGTTCTGCTTGTTCCCAGATTTCAGTGGCATAGAGGAAGTTGGAGGTGACCTGGACGTAGCTGGCAGCCATCTGGTGGATGCGCTGCGGGATCGTCACCGAGGACCCGCTCCCTGAAGGGTTGGCTGCCCCGGAAGAGTAATTTCCTGAATTCCCTGGAGACAGCTTTGGAGAGACTGGAGATGGCATCCCCACAGGTTTGCTGCTCACCAGAGAGGAGGATGGCATTGGAAAGGCAGAAATGACAGCTTTAGACACATCGTGCTCTGAGATGTCCCCCAAGATCCCTCTGCCCACACTCAGGGTGTGGGATGGGAAAACACTCCCACTTTACACACCAAAAATCAGGATTTGCCCTACAACAGACAAAAATCTCGAGCTGGGAACTGCTGAGGATCACCCAACAATTACTTATAGCTTACAAAACCTAATCACCAAACCTCAGCATCTCTAAATTCAATAAAATCTTAAATTCATTGTATAAATGAACCTTAAAGAGTAAGAACAAAAAAAATACAGCTACCTGCAAACTCTGCTGCCAGCACATTGAATTATATAACATTACTGCAGATAACACAATGGAAATCTGAAGGGCCCTCCCCTTAAGCTCATTGAATAATTTATCAAAGGTCCATTATTGGGTTTAAAAGAGCAGAAGTAATTGCTAAACTATGGAACAGAGAATCCTGCAAGTGCTTGTAACCTCTGGCCTTGCAGCACTAATAAAGCTCTTGTTTGAGGGGAGAAGCATTAAATTAAACACCAAAACTCCCTGGGATAAATGACTTGTGGGTCAGGGGCACACTGCCCCTTTTTGTGCCTGACAAACCCTGCAGAGCTGCAGCACCTCCCTGCACCAAGATAATTACACAAAAAATGGATCAAATTGCACCCCCTTCAAATAATCACCCCAAAAGCTGCTCCCTGAGCCCCCTGGCACTCAGGAAATGGAGAAAACATCCTGGAAGTTGAGAAATAGAGGCAACAGGTTTTACCACTCACCTTCCCATACCAGGTGACGGTGCTTGAGAATTATTGTAGCAATTCTGTGTGGGGAAAAAGACACATTTCACCTGATTTGTGTTAATGCTTTCACTAGTTACATTTTATCTGGTTGTTAAATTGTTTCTTTTTAAGCAAGTGGGGTTTTTTGCAGTTACACTTTCAAGTAATGTTCTCAATAATATCACAGTTAACTGAAATTTAGGGAAATATCCTTTTTTCCTGATGGCTAAGACACAAATTAAGGGGTTATTTTAGCAAAACAAACAAGTATTGGAGTAGTCCATTGTCCCTTATGGGAATATTTTAGGTTTTTTCAGCCCTTTAATAGAAAGAATCTGTTATCACTGGCATTGAACAATTAAAGATATCCCAAATCTGAGAGATTGGGTATGTGATGAGCCTGGCTCCTGTCAGCACTGAGAGCTGGAAGCTTCAGAATCAGCTGCACAGAAATTTAGATAAATTCATGGGCAATTTATCCAAACCCAGCCAACATCCCACTGCAAACAACCTTCTCCTTGAAGCCTACTACATTTATTAAACAAGAAATTAACAGAGTTTTCATGCCAGGGCCAGCAGGATTATGGTTATTACTGCTCTGCCCAGCTTTAATACACCTTCAAGCCCAGTTCTAAACAGGTGTTCACATGCAGCAGTCTGAAACTGGATTTGGGAACTTTAGAGCTTCCATACCATTAGGTTTTAATGTTCTAAGGAAATACAGATGCAATTACCTTCAGATGTTCAGTCAGGGTTTTTGAGTATTTCAATGCACTTTCCTTTTTCAGTTTGAAGAGCCTCAGGTACAGCAGAGCTTGGCACCGAAGGCTGCCCAAAGACAGGACAAATCAGTCACAATTAAGGTCAGGTTTATCTCAGCTCACTGAATTTCAAAAATCTAAGAGCTGTGGTCTCGATGTTCTCTCTGCCAACTCAGCTCTCAAGCTGTAACTCAACCAGAAAATCCACAACCACCTCGAAATTCTGAAGGGGACTGAAACAGCTCCGTGTGCCCCAAGCTGAGCTGAAACTCTCACTGCTGCTGTTGGCCTTGGGAGGCACCAGCAGGGACTGGGACAGGGGTTCATTTATTGTTCATAAATGAACAATTGTTCAGGCCAGGATGCCCTGAACCCCTGCCAGGGCCTTCCAAAGGGTTCTGCTCCTCTGCATCTCCAGCAGCCCCCTCGGCCCCCACAGCCAGTGCAAGTGTGATTTATCCTGGCTCAGTGCTCAGGAGGCACCAACGTTTCACAGCCTTGGCCCTTGCTGGCAATGTCCCCATTTCCAGCCATCAGACACACATTGATTTGTGTGTAGGGCCAGGAGGAAGTGTCCTGTGTGCAGCTCAGGAACACCACGGGCTCAGTTAGAGCAGATTTTGAGGTCACAGCTGTGCCATGCACGGGGGCACTGCAGGAGCCCAGCACTCACCAGAGCACTGCCAGCCTCTTGTCCGCAGCCGTGGCGTCCGGGGCCAAGTAATTCTTCAGTTTCATAGTGTATCTGCAGAGAAAGGCACCAAATCAGCCCAGACAAAAACTGCTTCCATTTATCACTCACAAAACACTCATGTTCCCACGAATTTCCAGTTTCAGCTGTCTCCACTGTTTTAGGAACACCTCTCAGCCCCAAATAAAGCATTGACTCAGCAATAACCAGAATAATTCTGCTCCTTGTGGGTCACTCATTGTAGAGGGGGGCTTGGAGCCTCAGCAGAAACCACCTCACCCTTCCTGGAAATGCTTTAAACTCCAGCAACTGGAATGAACTGGTCACTGCTCCAGTGTCACTGGGAATGACAACAGTTCTCAAAAACTGGGGGCAAAACCTCTGCACACACCAAAGCTCTGATTCCCAGAGCTGCCCCCACCCAGCTGCCCCTGCAGGAGCTCTGCAAGCTTACTTGATTAATTCCACAGTTTCTGAATACATAGGGAACGGGGACTTGGATTCCTGAGCGTTTTTCTCCAATGCATTCCCACACTCGATGAAGGACACGACAGCATCCAGGTAGTACACGGCCTTCTCAAACCTGTCCGACTGCGGGAGGGAAAACAGCTCAGACAGAAACCAGAGAGGCAGGGAAAGCCCAGCACAGGGCAGGAGAGCAGCAGAGGCACAAAACAAGGGCAGGAGCAGGGGCAAACATCGGCTGGGCACTGGAGATCCACTCACCAAAGCATCTGCATTATGTTTCAGCTTCTTTGCTTCCTGCAGGTAATGATCAGCTGAGTAAGTCCTGCAAGAGAGCACAGGGATTTAGGGACTGGAGCCACCCATTTACACAGCCTTTTGTAGCTGCAGCCTCTTCATGTTCCCATATTTCAGGACTTCTTCTGTTTTAACTCAAGGTACACTATGCTACAACTGTTTAAAAGAATCTGTTAAATTAGTTAACTACTATGATAAAATTGTTAAAAGTAGTTTCAAGTTAATTCTCTAGTTTCAGGTAATAGCAACCAAGTTCTTAAGCAGAAAGTTATTTTAAATTTGGTGCAAACATAATCTCATCTGTAAAGTGAATTGAAAGAAGTGCTTTCAGAGCAAGCTGACATCTGAATTGGCCCGAAGAAACCTCAAGTCTGCACCATATGGTGAAATACTTGTTTTATTTTCTTTTCAAGGTATTTTCTTTGAAAAAGAGCTTGTGTGTAACATCTTTTGTGGAGCAAACTCCTCTGTGGGGAGCTGCCTGTGCTGGAGACCCAGAGCCCCCAAAGGAAAGGGAATTTTCTGTCCTTACCTATCATCAAAAACGAGCTTTGCTCTCCTGGACTTCGCACTTTCCGTGGCCTGAGCAGAGGCAGGAGGGCAGCTGGAGGAATTGTTCAGGATCTTTTCCTGGAAGGGAGATCCATGCCATGATCACACAGAGAGCATTTCTTGTACCAATTCCCCCATTCCATGCAGGAAGGACAGTCAGGAGCTCTGGAATAACCCAGCTCCCCGGATGCTCCCACAGGGCTGGGGCTCCTCCCTGCAGAGGGAGGGTGCAGCCAAGGCTCTCCAGATACACCCAGGGTCAGGAAATCCCTCCCTCCATCTCCCCTGTCACTCTTTCTACATCCTGTTTTTCTGCTCTAACAGACATGAGGAGGATTTTGAGGATTTCTATCAACAACACTCTCTTTGAATGCCTTTGCCTTGAAAAACCCACACAGGAGTAGTTACTCCTTTGAGAAAGACATAAGTAAGCACACCTGAAGTACAAAAAAAACCATACCACAAATTAACAGCTGGCTTGGGGACCCTTACATTTTTAAATTCCATCACACTGACTGTCCCAACCTAAATCTCTTACAACCCATTCTCTGCACCATCTCCATAACCATGTTTTCTCCCCTCCAGCCACGGAGAGCTCTGTAAATTGCTGAGCTGGAGTTGAAATAATCTTTCTACAATGTCATAAAATGAGAGCCAGAGCTTCCCATCGCAGCACTGAGCACAGACTGAGCTCCTGCTCTCTTTGGAACCAGGACAAGTTCTGTATGTGCTCTGAGGAGACAAGAGCAGCCTCCAGTTCCACTTCCAGCCTGCATTCAGCTTTCTAGTGATGCTCCTACTAACACTCCAACAATGAGCAGGCAGCACCAGGGGATGACTAAACCCATCCCCTATTAACACAGGAATTTGGCAGGATAAGCATTTGTACTCCATGATGCCTCCAAGTTGTTTTTTTCTCATTTATGGCCTTCCAAGGCACTCGAGATCCATGACAGGAAACAATCTCAGACAGACACATCCCAAACTGATGATATTTTAAACTGAACTGGAAATGGTTGTTCAGATCAAACTAAAAAATCATACAAGAGGCTGGGACAGAGCCAGCCTTACCTTGGCTTCCTTGGCACTGCTGGAGCCCTTCCCCTCTGTCTTCTTCTGCTTGGAAGAGGAGCTGCTCTTGCTGCCACTGCTGCTCTCCTTGCCCGGGTTGCTGCTGGATTTTAGGGATGAGGACTGGCTGACTGTTCTCTTCCTGGAGCCGTGTTCCTGCTTGGAATCCTTCTGCAGGGCTGGGGCAGCAGGGGAGGGCAGCAAATCCTTCTCTTTAACAGCACTTGGCTTTGAAGACCTGGAAAAGAACAAATTGAGGGTTTGTTTTTCTGCCTTAACAAACAAAACCTCCCAAAAATCAACACACAAAAATTCCATTTTTAATCAAATCTTAAACTAAACACCTTTCCCCCCACCAAGATTTTTACTGTCAGAGCCAGCTTTGGAGAAAAGCAGAATAATCCTCTCAGTGAATAGGTTTCTCCAAAGCTAGATTGAACTTGTTTTCACCATTTTATTTGTTCTGACCTGAAAACACAGGCAAAACCAGACAAGTTCTAACCATAAAACCACACCCCTGCACCAGTTCTGTACAAAAACCACCCAAAGCCTCCCCGTGGCAGCGCCAGGCTGTCTGTGCACCCCGGCCAGCCAACAGCTCCAGGGAAAGATGCTCCAGATAAACCTCTGGAGCCCAGGAATGGGAAACTGCCCCAGCACAGCTTTCAGGACACTCTCATCTGGCTGCTGAGGGATGCTGTTGGCTATTCCTGCCTTCCCTCCATTATTATTTCTACACATTATTTCTAGAAAGTCGTAATTTCACTTAATTAAGTGTCCTTCAGAGAAGTGCACTGGCATTTGAGAAAACACCAGAAAAAAAGCAAGTATCAGGTAAAAAGTCAAACTAGAAATGTATCCATTCATTCTGCAGCTGCTCCAAATAAACAGTAAGACACTGTTTAATTCAGAAGGAGCAAACAAAAGTTGTAGCATCCAAACTGCTGCAGCTTCTCACATCTTTGTCATTTGGCAATTCCTCACTGGACAGGAATATTTTCCATGACACAATTAAACAGTTTTCAGTTGCTTGAACTGAAACAGAAGTTTCAGAATGCAGTGGAAGAAAACTTAATCTCTCCTGTGGATTAACACTGACCAAGAAATCAAACAAATGAAGGCATAAGAGGTGTTGCAAAAAGCCTGGGGAATCCAGAGATAATGCATGAAACACTGGCACTGATCTGCTAATTCTGTGGCACTTTGCTTTGGTATCACTCACACTTTTCTTGCACTAACAGATCAGGGAGATGGGAGGCTAAATCCATGGAAAAGCTCAATGCCATCAGCCTCCCAAAGAAAACCAGTTCAGGAGTTCGTTCCCAGTTTAAAACTTACTAGACAGAGAATTACCAGATGGGGTTAATTTAAAAGCACAGATTTTGATTCTAGACCAAACCCAAGCTCCACTGTGTGTCAGAGAAAACCAGGAAGGAAATATTCCCTGCACAGGAGGGGTCACCTCACATTGCTAAGGAGCACAATTGTCCTTGGCCAGTGTTTTTGGGGATGGAAATTCATTTCCACCAATTGCCTGTAGAAGCTCTGAAGTAAATTTGTTTGAAGGGTAAGAAAAAACAAAATTTTACCAATTATTTGAGGAAAACTTGGGGTGGGAGAGAGGAGAAGAGGGGGAGGATGAGCACCATTCTCTCCATGGCCACCCTGACCCTCAGTGCAGGGCAGAGCAGATACTCACTCCCTGCTGCTGGAATTCTTGTGTCCTGAGGGAGCTTTTTCTTCCAGTTTCGTTTTCTTGCTTTCACTGGCTCTGTTTTCATCCTCGTTCTGAGCAAAGCAAATGAGAAAAACATGCAGCAAAGATGCACATGTACACATCACTGAGTGGCAGCATTTCACACTGAGACATCAGCCAGCAGCAATTCCACAGTTCAACACAGACCCCAAACCCACGGCCCACAGCACCTCACCCTCTGCAAATCCTCACCAGACCCTGATATTGGAACAAAATTAGAATTCCAGTCTGGCTACTAAATTACAACCTGATAAAAACAGCAACAGCCGAGTTGTTCATTTCAGCAGAGAGAAATCACAACCATGAAATCTCAGGAAAATCTGCCAAAGGCTCTGGCAAGCTCAGGAGACAGATTTGATGTTGTGGGGTCTAAAGAGGTGTCTGATGAACACCAGGAAAGGGTAAAAATCTCATCAGTCTAATAAAGTCAGCTCAGAGATGTTGGAGATTAGGTATTTATATCAATTTAATCCTCAAGGGTCTTGAAGGTAAATTTCTAAGATGTCTTCAGGAGTACTGGAGGGATCAATACAGTGAAAAAGAGGGAAAATGGGGCCTCACAGAATAAATCACCTGGTAACACACCCCAGATTGAAACCCTAAATTGGGTTTGTTACTGATGCTGCAACCTGGGAATTGTCATAAAGGAAATCCAGGAAATGCAGAAAATCCAGTGGTGCCACTTGTGTTAGGAGCACAAAGTTAAACCTGCAGGGGTGGGGAAAGGGGGTCCTGTCCTTGCCTCACACAGGTTCCCATCCTCTCAGGAAGCACCACAGTGATCTGGGGCTTCACAACACTTCACCACCACTGTTTCCTGGGATAAAGCCTAAATCTAACTGGTCTCACCAAAGCTTTGTGGTTTGGATGTGAGAGCATGGATTTTTAATACTGTCATTCCAACTGTGTGGTTAAAGGCAAAGCTGGCAAAAGAGAGAGAAGTCAGGGAGTTCAGACCCCAGGGACATGTGAGAGCACTGCCAGGAACATCAGGAGTTATACAGTAACACCTGCAAAATGGACCTGTTCACTGGACTGGGCAGAGTTATTCCCTCTGTACAAAAGCAGCTCATTTTCTACTTCATTTCCTCAGCCAGAGGAAACAGGAATCTCAGTTAGGAGCAGTAAGGATCAATCTGTCTGCAGTTCCACGTCAGGGCTCCTGCCTTCACTGACCTCAGCAAGTGATCAGGTTTATTTGGTTGCCCAGCAGACACTGGTGTAACTGAAATGATCCATCTGGGAATGATCTCCCAGGGATCAACAGTCTCCAACCCCTGTCAGATCCCTCTGACATGGTAAAATGAAATTTCCAGAGTGCCATCCAGAGCAGCACAGGGGTTTTTGGATGCCTGCCCCAGGGCCTCAGAGCCCTGCTCTCAGGGAAACCAGACTCCCTGGGTCACTGAGCCCATCTGACAGTCCCAGCTTTGCCCTTTATACACAGTGTCCCTGTGCTGAGCTTTCAAAAAGCAGTTTAAAATTACACCAGCATTGACTTCTCACATTCCCCCCTCCAAGAGTCCTTTTTATTCAGTTCCCTCACTGACTCCTGCCCATTTTACTGCACCCCAGCCACTCCTGCCTTTTACTTCTGGCTGGGAAGGTGAAATGCTTTTGAAAAGGATTCAGTATTATTATGGAGAGATCCCTCTGCTCCCAGCAAAGCAGCACCTGAGATGTTTTCTGCTGCTGCCATGCCCCAGGCCCAGTCCTGCCCCATCCCTTATCCCGGCAATGGGCAATTCCACGGCTCAGGGACTTTCGGGGTTTTTCCCCAGGGGGATTTCCCGTTGGATCAGCTGCCTGAGCTGGCCTGCAGAGCAGCAGGGGCTGGTCCCAGGGAGGCAGGAGAGGGCTGGATGCAGAGCTCAGAGGCACAGGGTCTGTGAGCACGGGGCTGGCACTCCTGCAGGTGTTTGTGCAGGAAAACCCCAGCGCTCTCCTGTACCAGCACAGGGATGCTCCGGGAGTTCTGCACCAGGCAGCAGAGGCACAGCTCAGCGCCCTGAGGTGCCACCTGCCCTGTGAGGGCTGGGAGAGCAGGGCCGTGTCCCCGGAGCCCTCACCTGCTTGTGTTTCCTTTTGCCCTTGGTGGAGGCCTTGTCCGAGGGCTGTTTCTGCGCGTCCCGCCCGTGCTTCTCCGCGGCGCTCTTCTTCTCCTTGGCAGCATCCGCGTCCTTGTAAGGCTTCCCTGGGATCCTGGACAAGAGGCTCAGGTCAATCTTCACAATGAGTGGGTACCTTTCATCAGGATCACTCAGTGGGGACAGAAGCTCTTTCTCTTCCATAGGAGAGAACATTCTTTGCCGAAAAAAGCTGTCATCCTCCTCCATGGAAGATTTAACAGGAGTCCTATTGCTCTCAGAGTATTTGGGTGTTTGTGAGGAAGGAGGCAGACTCTCATTTTCATCTGAATCAGAGGATGAGGTATCTGTTTCGATGAATTCCCTGGATTTCTGGGCAGATTTGCTTGAAGCCTTGTATTTCTTTTTCTCTGTTGTAGGTCGAGGGGAAGACTTGGGCTCCTTCTTTATATTGGGTTTCCTGGAGCCTTTGGTGGCTGCCTTGTGCCTGTTTGAAGGGATATTTGTTGCCATGTCTACTGGGGTTTCACTTTCTATTTTAAGACCTCCTCTGGGCTCTTCCACAGATGTCTTTTCTGCTTTCTTGGGCTGTTTTTTGCCTACAGTCCTCCTCTGAGTCGAGCTGTCGCTCTGGGCAGGTGATTTCTGCCTCCCACGACTGCTCTCCGAGCCCTTCTGGGTGGGTTTGGAATCTCTCCCTGGTGTAGAAGAAATGGAGTCCTTGGATCCACCTTGCTCAGTGTACCCACTCCCTGTACCCTGATCCCGTCCCTCTTTCTTGTAGCCTTGGGAAGAAGGGATATTGCTGTCCACGGAAGAAGCTGGTGACACTTTATGGGAATTCACTTTGTTCAACCAGTTATCCAGCTGCCACTTGTTTGTGGGCGGTGGCTCTGGCTAAAAACAAAGTAAAAACCAGAGTTAGATAAAACATTTCCCATTTCTCCCACCTTTTCCATGTGGCAGCTGTACGATGCTGCACACCAAAGCACGAGGTACACCCAAAACCTGAGATAAATAAATGAAATACAGGCCCACATCACACAAATTCTCCCTTTGTCTGCTACAACAGGCGATATTTATGCCACGGCTTTTTAGGGTTCTGACACCATATCTAACTCTGCTCCCCAACAGACAACTGGTGCTAAAAACCACCTCAAACCAAACATCAAATGTGGGCTCATCAGAGGAGCTGTCACCTCCACCACAGGAACTGCGGCAGCACAGCCCAGCCTGACAGCGAGCCCGTGCTGGCTGGTTTTTCCTTTAGCAGTGTGAGGTTTTATTGAGCTTTTGTGCTGCTCAGGGCCAGGGCTGGGGCCAGCCCTACCTCGGGGGAGGCACTCTGGGAGGGCTCGTTGGCCTCGCTGTCGCTGGAGCTGCTCTCGCTCTCCGAGTCGGAGCCCGAGCTGCTCTCGGAGCCGCTGTGGCTGCTCGAGTCATCCCTGGAGTTGTCTGCTCCTTCACTGTTGTGCTGGGAAGGCTCAGAATTACTGCAGCAAAAGGGAGGGAAACCAAGCATTACCCGAGGCACAGACACATCCTTCAGATCCTTTCATTACGAGCAACAAAATGTAACATTTTAATCAACATTCAGGAGAAAATTCAGTGTGAGTGAACGCAGTTCAGCCTGGAAACAAACAGCCTTTGGGTGCTGTCCCTTCTCAAAGTGGTCAGTCTCATTTGCAGGAAATATTAAATATTGTATTTAGCACTATTTAATCACTGATTAAATTCTCATCACCTTTTCCTTTAATACAAGCCAAAGGACAAAGATGAATTTTGGAAAGGAGACCAAGGCAGGAGTGCTGACTGGGCTGAACATGCAATCCCCCAGGAATTCCTACCTTCCAGGTGTGCTCCTTGGCACTGTCTTATCGCAGTCCTGCAATCAAAAACACAGCATGAAACTTCTAGAAGCTATTTTAGGCTTGTATATACAATTAAACTAACAATCTAACCATCGGTTTAGAGCCTTTCATTTTTTTTTAAATTTTTTATTTGCAGTAGTTTAAATTGATCTGCATTTTCCTTATACAGAAAGTGAAGCAGCGTTATTTTCTCCAAGTTTTCAGCACAATTCTCTATATTCTGACTCCAGCTGTGAGAATTCCCATTTCTGCACTTATTAATATCCTGTTTCCACCTTTTGAATCAGGTGATTCAGCATTTCACAATGATTTTCCTGAGATGCCCAGGGTAAGTGGAGTTCACCAACTCCAAGTTTTCCACTTGAAGAAAATCAAGTACCAGAACTGGGAACAGGAATAAAAGAAACCCCGGAGCAGTGGGGGTTGCTGGGCAGCACAGACACATATTTTATTTTTATTTAGCATGTTGAGTGCCAGTCTGACAGAAGCTGCACAAAGTTAACACTGAAAAGAGTAAAAAGGAGACTTTTTGATAAATATAAAGGTGCAGCTGCACTCCCAGGGACAGATGTAGCCCACTGTCACCCCCAAACATCCCAGGGCACCAGTGCACACAGGTGTTCACACCATGAGCTCTGTAGCTGGGATGGTAGAAGATAAAAAGGGGCTTATCTTTAATTAAGGAGCCATTATATAAGTTTTAAAGTGTACTATTGTCATTTGATGTTCAGAGAAGGCCCATGTGAAATCAGTTAATAAGAATTTCTAGATAAAAGCAACCTGTTTCCACAAAACACAGCACTGCAATTTTTCAGTTGTTCGCACAGTTTTTTTCCCAAGATTCCATTTAGGAATACCTGAGGTTTGCCTACAAACATTCCATGAGATTTTAGTGTCCCAGATCTCCTGCTAAGCTGCCCAGTTTGCTGCTGGGCCCCTGATCCCCAACCCATGGATGAGTGCAGCATTTTTTGGGATGTCATTTCAGGAACATACCTGCTCTCCATCGCTGTCTTCACTACTGCTAAGTTTTAAGTCATCTTTCAACATACTAAGGGAAAAAGGAGAAAGTGAGACAAGTTTTTCCAAGCCCTTTAATCTCTGCCAAAGCATTCTGCTGGATTTCAGCGTGGCACTGTTTATCCTGCAGTGGCTGCGTGGGTGAGAGGCTCCAGACACCACTCACACACTGCCTGGTTAAGAATGGTAAGTTGAGTCATTCTGCAGAGAAGAATGAGGATTCAGGTACTTTGGCTCCTGAGCCCATTCTGGTAAATTTAGAAAGGAAATCTGACACAATTTACTGGTGTGGGAGGGGGTAACTTGTGTGTGTTCAACTTCTTACACACAATGGCCAAGGATTGTGTGTGAAATGGAGGAAAGAAAGCCAACCCCAGTGGCTGCTTCCTGTCTCGTGGCAGCAGTGCAACTGTCCTAAGCCATCGTTAATTACTATTATTCAAAGCCATAATTACTTCTGGTAGTCACACACACACAGTTTCACATACTGAGAATGAGCACAATGAAAACACACAGCAGGGCCTTTGTGATTATTGGAAACATTTGATTATAAAAATAAAACATCTTACTCTGTCTGGTTCGATTCACATCTGTGGAGAGAAAATGAGAAAGAATTCAGTGTCTGACTCTCCTGAGTTCCACAGTGAGCTGCTCTACTGATGATCTGAGCACCAACCTCTAGGAGCCCATTCCTGAACTACTGCTCATTGCTATCATTTCACAAATAATGCATTTATCTGCTTTTTAAGGGTTTTCTTTACCAGATCATAAACACTTTAAAAATATATACATTTAAAGTTGTATTGTCACAGTAAACATCATTCCAACTTCCTTCTCCTGCAGCCCAGCTCAGCAGGTGCCCAAAGCTGCCTCTTGCTCTCAGGGGTTCTCCCATTCCCAGCTCTGGCAGTGGCACAGAGCTCCCTAAGCTGCTGCCTTGGGACACTGGCTGCAGGTTTGTATGAACTGAAAATCATTTCTTTTGTTTGATTTCTTTCCCATAGGTCAGGTGCTTTTTTCACCTTGCCAACTCTGTGGCAGAAGCCCCAGGCTGAGTCCTGTGAGTGCATCCCAACAAAAGTTAACTGAGGAATGTCACTAACCCAGAACCAGTTCTCAGAGTCTACAAATTTCATTAACACACAACCAGCTGGTAAATATTTATTTTTATGGGCATATCTATTTGGAAACCATCTTTTAACTGCATATCATTGATTTTTAAGTCTGAGAAAGGTGGACTAAAATCATGCAGAACACTCCAGTTGCCTCTGAGTTTTCCTGTGTTGCTGGGTCTGTGTGCAAAGACTGAGCAGAACAAACCCCCCAAGATCCCAGACCCAGTTTTCTGTCTCCTCCAGAACCTTTCCCCACCCTGAACTTGTGCAGCCTCCAGCTCTGCAAGGCCTGGCAGCTCCCATCCCCTGCTGATGCCCTTGCTGATTCCCAAGCCAATTCCAAGGTCCAAACTCCTGCTCCTCTCCTGGCAGCGGACAGGAAACAAAGGAGCAGAAAGGCAGCTTGGGGGATTTTTTACTCACTCCAGTGAGCAATATTTGGTTTATTGTCCCAAAAAAGCTGCTGGGATTTAATCCCCTTTTCCTGCCAGCCAAGGAGGAGGATGCTGGAGTGTCACTCACATTCTACTGAACGCTATTTCCTAAATCTCTTAAAACACAACTACTGTCTGTGCAATGTATTCTCAGCAGCCACTTACGATTTGGATTGATGACCATTGGATGTTTTGGATGAGGGATTGTATCGTTCTAGGAGAAGAAAAGAGGAAAAGCACAGCTGAAAACTCAGGCACAGCACAAGAATTCACCCCAAAGCTGCCACGAGGATGCAGTGATGGATAAAGCAAGGCCAAGTGAGGGGACAGGAGGAGCAGCACCCAGGTGACACCAGGCACAACCTCCCCCAGGCTGAGGGAGGAATGCAGAGGCAAAACACCAAATACAGCAAATAATTTAACCAAGAAAATAGAGGAAAATCATTTAAATCATTGCTGTGCAAACCAATACACACTTTATTTGTTATTAATGGCGTGGAGAACTGTTCTGCTCCTACCAAGATGAAAGTCTTCCCTTTTCCATGCAGGATGTGGGGTACAGATCCCCCTGCTGAGCTCTGACTGCTGCAGATCCCCACACAGCCCTGATGGATGGGAACCTCCACATCCCCAAATCCAACACTAATTCTGACAGCAGGAATACACCCTGGTAAAACCTGATTCTTAGTTTGGGGTTTCTTCCCTTTTCTTTAATTCTGGTAAATAACTGAGGGCAGATCAACAAAAACAAGGACTGGGGCTGTTAAAAAAATCCCAACAGGCACAGGGAACTGTCTCTGTGTTTAATTAACCTTTGCTCTTCTTTTCCACACCTCAAGATCAGCTGCTCCTATAACGAGAGCCTACGGTTTAGCATCATGGAATTAGGCTTGAATTTGTTTCCTTAATTCCCCACTGTATCAGATGTTCAGATTAAGCAGCTTGTGAATATCTAAGAATAAACTATTCTTCTTTTACTATTTAAGCTGTTTAATCACTTCAAGAGGGAGTGGAAGATAATAGCACAAATTTAATTCAATTTTACCTGCTATTTACCTGAGTTTTGTATTCTTTTCAGTATGATTCAAAATAATGACAGTTAAAAGGAATAAAAGCTACTTTTTTCTAAACTCAAAAAATGCAAGAAACTCAAAGATAATAGCATGTGATATAAGCTCTTGACCAGTTCTCTTGACTTTTTAAAATGTCAAAGTAAAAATGAGCAGTGAAACTGTTGTGTGCCTTTTCTGCTGAAATAAAAGCAAAAGCACTCTTTTGGTTTCTAACATGTCCCTAAGCAGGAAGTTGGGTTTTTTAAGGTGTTTTGGTTTAGCACTCAGTTATTTTCAAATCAATCAACCACAGAGGCATTTTGTAAAGAACTGGATCAATTAAAATGTATCTTTTTCCTCAAACACACCACCCTTCCACCCAGTGAGAACTTCCAAGATCTGAACAAGAAATGCAGAAGAAAATGAAGCAACTGTTTTAACAGCTTAAAACTTGAGAGAGCAGAGAAAACTTGAAGTCAGACTCCACCCTGTGAGCAGTCTGGAAAACCTCATTTCCTACAACCCCTGACATCTGAGGAGATGCTGAGGACACCGAATGACAACAAAAACACATTGCAGGAAGCTTCGTGTACTCACTCTGTTCTCCAGTGCCAAAACTGGACTGCTGAGACTCCTGGGGGAATAAAAGATCACAAGTGGGTTTCTTCAGTGGGAATTTTAAGGTACTAAAAACCAGGCTGCAAGGAAGATATTCTTTCTATCTAATGGCTCACACCTAATCTCTGGAAAAGAGGGAAAAATAACAACAAGCCAAAAACAAGGATTCTTTTTCTGGGCCCTGGGGCATCCCAGGTGAGACCTTCATGCTCCTCTTCCTCCCCCACTTCCTGCTGTTCCCAAGGGCACATCAGGGCTGAAACTGCCAAATCCCTGTGAGATTCCCTAAATCCCCTCCTCCTGTGTGTTTAGGATGGAGAGGAACCATTCAGGACGTTTGTTTATGCTCCTTACACAAACACAAACTTTGCTGCTGTTGGAAGTGTTTTCCTTCCAACTCTTTCCTCCTCCTTTTCCTTCTGCAGGCACACACAGCAAAGGGAACAGGGAAAACCTCTCAACAACAAATATTCCTCAGGCACAGAGGAGCCTCAGGGACAAGGTGAGGTTCCAGATGTGATCAGCTCTGACACTCTGCCCAAAGGCCTTGGGCACTGCCAGGGATGCAGGGGCAGCCCCAGCTGTGCCAGGGCCTGCCCACCCTGCCAGGGAACAATTCCTGCCCAATCTCCCACCAAACCAGCCAGGAAAGATGAAGCCTTGCAAATTTTAGCACTTGTATCATCCTCAGTATTCCCACTTCAGAAACTCCAATTCTGACTCCCAACACACAGGAGATTATGAAGTTTTTTTAAATCCTAAACCATTGTTTTAACAAATACACAGAGGCTACTGAGCCACTGCAAACTCCCTTCCAGGCTCGAGTGCCTTTTTAAAATAGGATCCTCCTGACCTCATTTCAAAATGAGGACAACTGATGGCCCCAGAAAAATAAATCAAGTCAAATATTTTCAATTTCTGGTTCTATATACACATTTTACTTACGTGCTCTGGTAATGGCAAACCAGAATTCAACAATGAATTCCATTTTCCCTGGCACACCTGTGACCTGGTTTTCCCTCACCCCAAGCCAGTGGCTCCAGAGGCAATTTACAGAATGAAGTTTTCAAACACACAAAAGCTTTACACAGCAAAGCACCCTCGAGATGTTTTCAATTTCCCTCAGCTTTGTATTTCAAAAAGGGAACAACGCATTGAACATGGATTTTGTGGATGGAGAATTTCATAAGGGAGAACTTCACCTTGGGAGGTGTTTTAAATACCTCTGCTCTTTACTAACTGAAAGGAAGGGACAATAAAAACAATCATAAAAAATTAAGAAAGAATTCAAGAGCAAAGCAAAGATGGAGAGAAGTCTTGTGAACAGCCACCCTTCCTTCAAAATAAATCCATTTCTTCTCAGCTGCACAGGTAGGAGGAGGCAGGTGTGAATCCCTGGTTACGTTTTGCCACTGGCAGCACAGCCAAGCCAACAAACCGAGTGAAAAAAAGAAATAAAGACCACAAATTGCACATTTCCAAAGCCACAGCACTGGGGGAGCAGGGGAAGGGGAACTGGCAGCCCTTCCAGCAGCACATGGACTGGGAATTCTGCAGAACACACCTGCCTAATCCCTCACTTGAGTCAACTTCCTATTTCAGAGGAGAAGCACTGGCTCTCAGCTAAGTGCACTTTAATGAGGTGTTAGGGTTCAATGTGCAACTTTTTCCAACTCCCTTGCCATCTGCTTGATACATAGTTCTTTAAGAAACTCAGAGACTAAAAAAAAAAGAAAGCTCTACTTCCAACTCAGGTTGTTTGGAGCAGCAGCTTCTAAAGGTCTGCTTCAGAAAGAAACTGCAAACAACTGAAAGGAAGGAAACCCTTTAAAGCAAAGTATAATGGACCGAGGTTACACAGGGAAGACACTGGAAACAAAACTCTGACAAAAAAAAACTGGAGAGAGGAATTCTGCAGCTGGACAGGAGGCAGCAGGGCCAGACTCCCACCCCAGAGCCCTGGGCTGAGGGGAAGGGGGCCCATTCCCATGGAATACCCCAAACCTCGGGTCAGATCTCATTTGTGCTGCTCAGGAGGAGTCTGTGTGTGCCAGGGGTGGCTGCTCAGAGTCACCTCTGCAAGGTCCGAGCACAGCCAGGCCTGCCCTGGGACCAACCCTTCCCTCCAGCCAGCAGCTGGGCTGCTCATTTTATAAACATTGCCAGGATTTCTGGAGTGCCTGACTGGGAGCCCACGGATGGAATTACAGAGTGTGAGGTCACAGGATAACATTTTTTATCAAGACACAGGAATCTGCATTTTTCCGTAGCATCCATAAAACTTTCCCTGACCTATTTTCATGGAGTTTTCTCTTCTGATCCAAACACTTCCTGGGAACTATCAGATCTATTTACAGCAATCAGAGAGGCCTCAGTCAGGAGCTTGGGTTCCTTGGAGTTACTCACTCCCTACACACAGGGAAAGTGATCCCACCCCAAGGGTCTGACAAATCAAATCGAGTGCTCCACAAGGGCAGCTTCATTTTGTGTGAGCAGGAAGAACACAGCAAGCTCTGCCCACAAGGACAGTGCTGTGAAACACTTCAGTATTACTTCAGTATTGAAGAGAAGGAGCTCTCCTCCAGCAGAACTGCTTGATTAAAGTCAGCCACTGCTGTGTTTTGTTTGGTGGATTCTGCTCTGGGCCCAGACTGCACAGGCCTATGGCTCACTAACTCCCTGGAATTCTGCAGAGCTGCTGCTGCCAAGAATGACAGAGGGGAGAAGGCAGAGGAAATTATAGGCTTTGGATGCAGAGAGAGAATTTGACAGAGTTCCACAGCTAAGATGTGCAGCCACAAAATAAAAAAGCTGGCAAAATGTCAAAAGACTCGGAGCAGCCATAAATGGAATTTTTTGCAAACTGGGTGAAGAGACACAATCCAGGTTGAGAGGGTCAAAAAGCCCCAGAAGACACTTTTTCTGTTCAAACATCACCAGAGCTGTGCAGTGTTACATGGCCTCTGTGTCACAGCCACGTGGATTTCTGCACACCTTCCTCTTCCCAAACTCAGTCAAATGCCAGGGAAACAAAAACCAAGCAGCCCCACAGCCAAGTGTGCTCAAAATGCAAATGGAAAATATCTCCCTAAAAGCTTAGGACTGGGGACTCAAAGTGGTGGAATAAGGGCCTTTGTTGATGAGGAAAGGTGTGGAATTTCTTTCCTTACAAGAAAAGGTACGAGTTATTTCCAGGCTGACAGTTTTATATAACACACAAATAAACCCTGACTAAAAGTAATATTTGCAAGATTAATATTGATCTAATGCTAGGAAAACAGAAAACAGGATTTATTTCTAGGTATGCCTTCCAAAGTAAAGCTGAGAACTGAATGGTAAATTCTGCATTTTTTGATATTGAAGAGAAGCAAAACGCAGTGAGGCAGGGACAGGTCACACAGAGCAGGACTGGCCCTGGCTCTGGGATATCCAGCCAGCATGGGAATCTGAACCTGGAGCAGGCCAGGGGAGGTTTGTGGATGTGCCCTCTAACAGGGCCTGGAACATTTGGCTGTCGTGTCAAAGCATTCACATAAAAGGATGGGATTAGAGAGATGACAGCAAAAACCTCAGTGAGAAAGTCTTCCTGAAATTATTCCCTCAGATGTTCTGTTTTGGGGAGCAATTTGGATCAAACAGGAAATTAAGAGCAATTAAGTGGTGTCTAGAATAGCAGCTGGTCAGAGAGAGCACGATCTGAATTATTACATAGGTAACTTTTAGAAGACAAACAGTGCAATTTCCTCACTCTGAAGCTCTGCCAAGTTCGGGGTGGAGCACCCCAATTCATCCCAGAGAGATGTTGAGTCTGGAGAAAAATCACATTGAGCTGTTGAGCTGAATCTTTCAGTGGTACTCAGCAGATCCAGGAAGCAGACCATGAATTCCTGGGTGAGTCAGCTCCTGGGTTTTACCCACAGCTGCCTGTCCTGGGATTCCAGGACCCTGCAGAGCTGCTCCTCAAGGCAAACAGTGCCAGTGTGCCCTGGGACCCTGGAGCTGCCAGGCCCAGCCCCAGGGAGGAGCAGAATTCCCTCCTCAGAGGGCAGCTCCAGCAGCTCCCCTGGACACGTGTCCTGTGCTGCCAACAGCACCAGAGGTGGATTTCTCTCAGGAATTAATTCCTTAAACCCTTCAGCAGTTCTTAAGAACACAGGAGGTTGGCAAGAGGATCTTTTGGAACGAGTGATTTCTTCAGCAAAACGTGTGATTCTTAAACTGTCTTAATTTTTTGTAATTGAAAATGCAAAAAAAATCTCATATGACTATTAACAGACTTCAGACTAAGAGGAAAATTCAGTTTATGCAGAAAAGCCCATTTAATTTCTCAGCATTTACCATTCAGCCTCTCTTTTGCTACGTGGAGGGAAACTCACTTGGTTCTACACAAAATGGTGCAAAACATTTCCCTGTTAGGGAAAGGGCTCAGAGGCATCTTCAAGCTTCAAAAGGTGAAATTTTGAATTTATCCAACAAAAATTAAAAAGGTAAGTTGTATTGCAGGTAACTTTGCAGATTCTCTGTGCAAAGCAGAGGAAAACCAAGGACATTTTTCATAAGGCCAGATGTCAGCCATTTTGCTGACAGATGATGTGAAGAAAAATAAAGCACTGAAACAAACCCAGATTATACAGAACTGAATGTAGGAGTTCCAAAACCCTGATCATTAACAGGAGTTACTTTTTCAACAGCATCCACTGCTTGATTCAGCACTGACCTTTGTTGGAAAGGGGAATTTGGAGGGTTCAGTTTTGCAGGGGGTGTGGATGGCAGTGAGTGGAGGAGGCCAGGAGTGGGTCATCTCCTAAAACACAAGAAAAAGGAAAGTTATTATCAAAATAAATCAGATTTCAACTTGCAATCTGGATTTTCTCCATTTTCAGTCCATTGTTCACCCTTCAATAAGCTTTATATTCTAATCTTAATTTCCCCAACGTGCAACAAAGATTTTGCATGTAAGCCTGGATGTTAAATTGCTACCCACGAGAAGAGTTATGACATAATAACAAGCAGCAAGGCATAAATCAATCAACTTGGTTGGCCTGAAGATAACCTAGAGTGCAAGTCAGAGTCTGATCCTTTCAGAGTGTGTGGGAAAAAAATCCTAGGAAAAGGAAGCCTGTAGAGTTTGAGGAAAAGGGGGAAATCAAAGCCTGGAGCTGCCAAGTGCCTTCTGTTCTCTCAGAGCATCTCCAAGGCCCCTGGAGTACAGAAGGTCACAGGAAATAATAATGGAAATGCTCCAGAGGGATCTTTTGATCCTTTTGTGAGAGCAGACACAGGACAGGGGATCACAGGAGGGCTAAAAGGACTTGGGAAAATAACCCAGGTAGGAGAGAGGGAAAGTGCTGCCATGGGGCAAGCAAGGCATTTACCATAATCTAAAACATCAGGATTAAACCCCGTATTTTGTTGGAAGGAGTGTGGTTCTGGTTATCAGGGAGGAGGAACACAGGGAGGATCTGCAGGAGATGATGAGCACAGCACAACACGCAGTGCCCAGCTCTGCTCCCAGTTTGGCCCAGTCTCCTGTAACCACCTGCACTGGGACAGGCCCTGGGAACTGCAGAGCCCTTCCCCCTCCTTGGAAATGGTCGTATTTTCAACAAAGTGGGGAAAAAGAACACAAAGAACTTACTTTGAGGATTTCATCCACGCAGCTGACCTCACCAGAGGCTGATGCCTACAAATCAAAACTCAAAATTAACATCTCCCAAATTTTCCAGGGGCTACAAACAGTTAAAAAGAAACTTCAGTCCTTATTGTGACTCATATGGACTCTCCATAGACACAAACAGCCCTTGCTAACTCTTCTAATCAATTTTAATATCAGATAGATCCATGTTTTTATGGCATGAGTCACAGTTATGAAAAGCAAATACATGACATCCATAAAACTGTGATGATAATCTCTCACTTTTCACTTGACAGTTAAAGTGATCACAGGCAGGCAGTGATATTAAAAACTTGTAGAGAGGGGAGAGGGAATCACAGCTTTCCATCAGTTCCTGGAAGCAGCCCAGGATAACCTCTGAATTCAAGTGCAGGGCTGTGAACGCACAGGAATGACAAACTGCATTCCCAAGTAAAGCACTCATCACAGAGTGATCCCAGGAACAGCAATAATTACCAAATTATGAATCCTCTGCATCCCTGGCTGCCACAAGCACAAAGAGACAAAGCTGCTAAAGGATTCACTGCATCAGCAGTGATGTGGAGAGTCCTCACAAATAAAGCAATTTCTGATTTCCTTACCTGTGTGCTGGATCTTACTTTGCTATCTGCTGCAATCCCAGGAACAAGGGCTTTTCTCTGGCTACCGTGATTCAAGCAGTCAGACAGGAGATGAAATGAGACTTTATTACCAGGAAAGGCTCCTTGTAAGTGAGCTGGAGCCAGAGTCTGTGTCTTAATGATTCGGGAATTACCAAACTCCTCAAAGTTGCTAACCCAATAATATTTTATATCCAGCACAACTGATAAAAGTTCTGCCCCCTGTTCAATTTGGTGTGAAGGTATAATAATCACATCTGGTAATTGCTACTCACTTCAAAAGAGAATCTGATACAGGCAGATTGTATCAACAACTCACAGTCAATTCAGCTCCCAGGAACAACAATATATTTACCCAGCTCGTCAAAATATTTGTGGATACCCTACGATTTCCCTAACTCCTGACTAGAGAAATACTCTGTGAAAATTGGCCTCTTGGGGTTAAGTATGAATGTCTCAGCCTTTATTTAATAAAAATCCCAGTATCCACACTGAAGAAGCAGAAGACAAAAATAATTACTTTTGTGTGCCTCCCATTGAGAACACAGCTTAGGTGAAGGTGCTTTGAGTCACAAAAACACAGTGTTTACTAAAAACTCCACCTGGGTTAGGCAAATTGGGACTCTGGAAAATCCCAGCCCAAGCGGAGGAAGGTTTTAGAAGGCAGTAACTTACATCCAGGGGCTGAGAGGGGATCTTCAGCTTGGTCAGGTGCGCTTTGCTGCTGGGCTTGAGCTCGTTGACGCCGCCGCCGTGGGCCTGGCCGCTGTAGTGTTCCGAGGGTAGCTTTGGTTCCATGGACTCCTGCCCGTCCATCGGCCGCACGTACGCCGTGGGCTTCTGCAGCATCGAGCTGGACTTGGACATCAGCGAGGGCGGGAAGGACTGGCTCGAGTGCTGCCCGCTGCCGAACGAGGGCACGCGCGACGGCGAGTCCCAGCTGGGCTCGGGCTCGCGCGGCGACTTGGAGCGCTGGTGCTCCTTGCCGTGGTGGTCGCCGCCGTGGGCCCGCGAGTGGCCCGAGGCCAGCGAGGACACGGCCGGCGGCTTCCCGGGGCTGCCGGAGCGGCCCTTGGAGTGCTCGGAGCCGTGCTGGCCCTTCTTGCGGCCGCCGCCGCCGTAGGAGTCGCGCTCGTGGCGGGCGCCGGCGGCCGCGCCGCCCCCCGAGCGCTGCCCGTGCCCCCCCAGCCCCGCCGAGCGCTTCTGGGGCTGTGCCGAGGTGCTGGGCGCCGGCCCCACCGGGGTCCATTTGCCGCCCGGGTGCGCGCCGGGCCCGTGCCGCTGCTCACCGAAGAAGCCGGCGGCGGGTTTGTCGTCGGGCGCCGCGGGCACCGAGGGCTTGGGAAGGGCGACGATCTTCTGCAGCGGCCGGTCCCCGATGAGATCCGTCATCTCGTCATAGTTCCCCAGCATGCTCTGGATGCGGCTGGACAGCTTGTCCTCTTTGCTGGTCTGGGACAAAGGGCACCAAAATCAGCACTGAACACACCACGGCTCCCCGCGCAGGTAAAGAATGTGACAGCTATAGCACCTAACCTGAATTCCTGCTACAATACACCTCTGCCAGCGCTTCCAATGCTGAGTTTTAGCTCCTAAAACAGCAATTTGACTCCCTAAAATATATTCAAAATATGTAATAATATGTATTTAACTCCTTAAAGCACACTAAAATTTCAGCAGAGGAACAGCTGAACCAGCAATGATCAAATAATGAACTGCTGAGCTGGATGCAAGCTGCAAAGTCGCAGATGCCTTCTGCCACCCTACAGACTGTGATTTCTCCAGTACAGAATGCATCAGTCCTAAAAGGTTTTAATTAGCAGTAAAATAAAATCAACTTAACCTCACCCCCGTAAGTCATTTTTAATTGGTATTTATATTGGCACAGTGCTTGTTGCACACAGTTAAAAGGGTTCTTTCTTCTAGAACCATTTTGTTTTCCAAATCTGGGATCCTGGATCATTCCCCCATGCATCCCAGCCAGCTCCAGTTAACTTCACACAGGTAGAATTTGGTTATCCAGCACAGGACAGTGATGGAAGGACAGGAATAAAAACCCACCAGGTATCTCTCAACTTTCCTCCTGCAAGAAGAGAGTTTTCAGTTTTACTTCTTGCAAACTAGCTGAAATTGCAACAAGGGAAGGGTTTGCTTTCAAAGTGAGTTTTGAACTACGTAATTAACATATTAAATAATATTTTATTAGTTATTCCAGAATTAGGTTATTTTTTCCAGTTCTGTCCAAGCAGCCTGGAAGGAAACCCAGCACAGGCTGAAGGCTGAGCAAGACCACAAACAGAATCAGCTCTTTCAAACCAAACTAAAACATCAGATAAAAACTACTGCAGCACTCGTTAGAGCTGATAATTCTGTCATATCAGACACTCCAGCATTTAAAATTAATCTCCTATTTAAACATTCTCTTCCTGAACTTATCCAGGTCTGGATTACGCTGAGGAAAGGTTAGAAAGTTTAGCAACAGGCTATAGCACCCCAAAAATGGCAACTTGGCATCACAATGGACACTTTAACTGCTTTGAGTCACTGTATAGAAGGTGAAGGAAGGAAAAATTTGGATGGTTTTATTTTCCTTTTTCTCACTCCCTGTAAAGGTTCCTCCCCTTCCCAAGCATTTTAAATCTGCCAGTGGAGCTGTGACTGCCCAGCTTTATTTTCAAGCCCTGCTTAAACACTTGGTTGCCGTAAGAGCTTTTGATCTAACAAGAACTCAGATAAAAATAAAATACGGATTTGCACGTGATTTCTGCTACAAAGCCTGCGTTTTCCTGAGGTGCAGAACTCACCACTTTGTAGGGTTCAGCAAAGAGAGGAGAGTTGGGTGGGAAGGCTTCGTCACCCTGCTGAATTTCTTGATTTCGCCTTTCCCTTTCTTTCATACGCAGCACATTCCGGTCTTCACGGTTCATGTTGCTACGAGCAAAAAGATCAGGCCTGATCACAGAGGGAAGCAGGAGGGATGTGAGGGCCCAGGAGAGGGAGGAGAGCGCCCAAAGGAGGGATCTAAGTGCCCCCAAGCAGCCTCTGGCCCTGTTTGGCCACGGAATGATCTCTGTGGGGGCCACAATTCCTCAAAATTGCCCAATGTCAGCCCCCTCCAAAGGGCTGTAACCCCCAACCCACTGCTGCCTTCTAACAGGGAAACTTTATGCTGCAATAAAAAAAATAAAATTGAAAAAAAAAAAAACCCCAAGTCCTCAGGCAAGTAACTATTTCAAACCCCTTCACCCGCTCGAATCATCTCAGTTCCAGCCCACGCCAAACATCTCCCATTCATTTCTAAAATACCTTTTCTCCCCCACATCCCCCAGATGTTCTGCCATCCCCCCACCCATTCAGTGCTTGACTTCTCCCATAGATTTGGGTTATTTTTGGTGCTGACATACCTTTTTTTGGCACCCATTCTCCAACATATTCTAACCTCAAGCTTTGATGTGGTTTCCAGGTCTCTCTCCCTCCCTGATTCCCAAAAGGCATTTCAACTCAAAGCAGTAATTTCAGAGAAGTTCTGGCAATAATGCACCTTTTGCCTTGGACCATATCCCCCTACTGCAAAAATGCAGATTAAAACCTGCCAATCCCCCTTCTTAACAGAATTTCCTCTGCAGTTTGGTCTTGCTGCTTGTGTTAACAGAAACACATCAAATTCTTGCAAAACGCACAAAAGTTGGAAAAGATTCCCTCTGAGCTTGACACAGCATTGGGACATAAAGTAAACAAAATGAGATGATAAATAAGGTGCCACTAACTCCTTTAACATGGAATGCCAGGATGGTTTGGGTTGGGAGGGGCCTTAAAGCCCCTCCAGTGCCACCCCAGCCATGGCAGGGCCACCTCCCACTGTCCCAGGCTGCTCCAGCCTGGCCAGGGACACTGCCAGGGACAGAGCAGCCACAGCGTGTGCTAAACTCTGCATCAGGAGATTCAGAAATGCTCTTTACTGATCTGCACAAGGCACAGTAGGTGCATCCAGGAAAGAAACTGATGTTCCACCACATCATTTGCAATCTAAAATGAAAATGTTGGCTGCTTAGAAAGTCATTAATTCATGTCTTTAGACAGCTGTCTGATTATTAAACATAATAAATGACTTGCTAGAGCATGACTCTGAAAGCTGTGCAAACCCACCTAGTGCATTCCCAAGAAGAAAACTCCAACCCATCCCTCAGTTTGTAAAACATGAGTCTTTTCACCTCAGTAACATTTTAACCTCTTTTCCATTTCTTCCCCGTTTGGCTTCACTTTGTGTATTGCTGTGAAAGCAGTGAAATCTCAGAGGCTGCCCAAAGCAGACCAAAGTGAGATCTTTGGTGAGTCGAGATCTTTGATGCTTTTAAGGCACCAGGTTTGTTGTGTTTCCCTGCCTTGCAAACCAGGTACAAGCACTGGCCTAACCCAACTCTGTGCTGATACCAAACCCACAAATACAACTCCCATTTTATGTGAAAAACTCCTTTTTTCTCTCCAGTTCTCCTGTAAGCTGGTGAACTTCTGTAACCCCAGGTGGCCATCCAGGCTGGGGGGGACCTGTGCACTGGAATGTGGCCAGAAAACTCCTGGGATCATTCTGGCATTGATGACAAACTTGTCTGAGAAGTCTGAGGCTCAAAATGCTCATTCTTGAGACTGCAGCCCAATTTGTTACATGTGTAGGATTTCAACACAGATAAATACCAGATTTAATTACAGACACTGAGCAGTTTAAGCCAAGTGGAACAGTCTGAGTCAATGGCATTTACTATTAAAGGCAAATTTTGAGGCAGGGAATAGGAATGCTCTGGTTCTGGGTGGTTCATTCCCACCAATACGCTAAGATCAGGAATTATAGACAGCTATATAGCCAGAATATTATCATCTTAACAAAGAATTTTACACTCTGTTTTCCAAATAGAGGGTTAAATATTTACAAAGACCTTCACTATTTTTTACAGAGACAAGTATCACCTTTTAAAATTGCACCTACATTTCCTATAACTCTCAGAGCTGAAGAAAAACCGTAATTTGTACCAACACTGTCACACAAAAGGAACATTACAAATACAAATACATAGCAAAAATTCACTTGAGATCTGAGCTGGTGCAAACCCAGAGCTGATGTGGCTGTACCTGCCCAGGTCGATGTAAAATTAGTCATTACAAAGACAGCAGTTAATGACACCACTTTCAACCACTCCTCCCCAGCCTTTTGTAATACAGTGAAAGATAAACACCCCCATGGGGAGTCACCTTGACTGTACAGGGATTTAGTTTAGGGGTTTTTAACTCTTTTACATTTTTTATTAGAGCAAATAGTTTGACTGTGATACAAGTTAGACTTGTTGGTATCTAATCATCCAATCTCCACACAGAGCTATTTTAAGCGCCTATAACATGTACAAGGCTATTAAAATCACACCAGCATTAAATGTGTAAATAGAGGAAGTTGGTGGGGCTTCCTTGGCTCTGTACTTCAGACAGCTTCCCACTCAAACCCACATCTTCCACAGCCACGAGCCCACCAGAAGGGAAATGCTCCGTGCTCAGGAAAAGCAAGGAGAGGTTTTTTGATGTCCAAGGGCTGTCTGCTGATCAGCATCGCTGCCAATTCCCTCCAGCAGGTAGGAAACTGCAGGAGCTCACTTTCCAGACCACTTGAAGTTGTAACAAACCTTTAATATCCACTAAAATGTGCTGTTCCCACCACTCCTACCCCACCCTCTGGGAACAACGACAGCACCTCTGCTCCCTCCCTGCACAGGCCTGGAAGTGAAGATGAACCTGTTGTCCTGTACCTGATGCTACCAAGATGATCCTGCTGAAATTCCCCTTTCCCCAGGTGGCCTGAGCTAAAGTGTGAAGGAGGAGCAGAGCCAGGCTGAGAGAGCCAGAACAATGTCTCTGCAGCAGGGGTCAAAGGCATCTTAGTTTCCACATCTGGGAAAAGAGTTCAAAATTTTTTAAAAATCAGAGAACAGGCCTAAAGTACAGCCGAGTGTTTCCATTTTTAGGAAGCTGAACTCTACATGGTCTGAGTCACTCCTGCAGTGTGTCCCACTGTACTTTGAACAGTCCCTGTGTCTGAAACTTCCCTGCACAACAAACCCTTCACATCTCACGCCCCTGCTCCAGCTCAGCAGGAAGAGTTGAAAGAGAGCAGGAAATCCAGCAGGGAATTCACAAAAACTCCTGATCCAGGCTCCCTGGGTGTATTCCTGCACCACCACTGTGCTGCTCCTGGCACATCAATCACCGAGCGCCACCGCAGCACCCAGACCACACACAGCCTGCATTTCTCCTTCCAACCTCCTCCTAAACCCCAGCTGGTATTTCTGTTCATCCCTAACCCCACAGGGGCATGGCTCTGGCTGGAGAGATCACCTCCTTTGCTGTATAACCTGTGGGATGCAATGGCAGTGTTGGTGCTGCCTGCCCCTGCTTCCCACCTCCCTCTCCTCAGCTCCGGGCAGGGGGCACATCCCAGCTCTGGGACTTTGAACCACAGCTCCAGATGAAGACAAACCCCAACCAGCACACCCACACCGCCTGAGCTTTCCTGGCAAAGCTGTTAAAAGAAAGAGGATCTTGGCCAAACCCTTCTCACCCCCTGAACCACATCAGGCAGCCAAGTCCTCGCTCCAGCTCAGCGCCAGCAGCGCCTCTTCATCTTCCCAGAGGTGAGGCAAAACCATCAAAGGTGAAGGCTGGCCCGAGGAACCTCCACACAAAACCCATCCAAAGGGATCCGACCCCAGCACACCCCACCCAGCCAGCAGGGCACCTTCAAAGCCTGCTGACAACACCTCCACTTCCTTCCAGACATCCTCGTTTAACTCCAGGGCTTCCTCAGTCTCAATTGGTTCCAAGAGCAAGAGGAATCAAACAGTTAATTGGTTAATTGGCTGCGATGAAACCCCAATTTTGTTAGACAACATTTGGCCGGGAAGGATAAACAGGCTGAGAGGGAACGTGCAGGATCCCAGCTCCGTGTGGGGCACACCCAGCTGCGGGGCACACCCAGCTCCCATGAGCTCATCCTTTTTTCTTAAAGGAAGGGGAAAAAGAGCTGGGGAGCCTGCCTGTACCGAGGAATGATGTTTCCAGAAGGCATTTAAAAATACCTGAAGGTGCCTTAACGCTGCATCCAAAGACACCTGTTGATTATTTCAGATATTCTTTTTATCATGAGCAACTGCTGGGCATCTCAGGAGCTGGCACAGGACACTTCTCCCAGCTTGTGGAGGCATCAAGTAGGGCACCAGCACAAATCCTGCCCTGAAATCATGTACATGAGCCTAAAATGCTACTCTGTCAGCTTTTAATATAAATGCACTCCCAGAGGAGTTGTTCAAAAAGGGAGACATTGAAAAATAACTGCCCTGCAACAACAAAATTAACACAAAAACACCGACACACAAAGAGGAACGTGCCCTGGTGTCACCAAGAGCTACTTACAGAAGTGTACATACAATCTTCCACTTTCTATGTGATGGTCAAGAAGAAAAATAGAGAAAAAAATGTAACATTTCCCACTAAAACAATACAGCTTTACCCAAAAAGGCACAAAGAGGACAATTCTCCAGGACAGGTTTAGAGGATAACTGTGATGGTGCAAATACAGAAGCAGCAGAGTCACTTTCAGAGTCTTACAACTGAAATAAGGAACACAACTACAAACAAGAGTTTACACAGAATTCAAGTAGTTTTTGTATGTGTCTAGACAGAGCAGAAAACCAACTTCTCAAAAGCATGAAGCTTTCTGTTTCTGTCCCTCACGTTCTGACACGGAGGCTCCATGCCAAAGGAGGGGGACTTGGCTTGGGATGGCTCCTGGCGCTCGTGGGATCTGCTCTGCCAAAGGAAAGGTTCTGATACCCCCAGCATCCCAAAATTCTATCCCATAACTCAGGGTGAGGCTGCACAGGTGAACACAGGAAACCCTGAGCCATCATCTTGCTCAGCTATTTTGATGAGAATTAGCTTTTCCACAGCTCCATCTCCCTCTTTCCAAGGTTTCATTTGAGCTCTTGGGAACACAATTCAAATACAACTGCACTGGTAATGTGATACAAATATAAATCAGATTCACCACTCGCTGAAACAAATGTTTCTCATTCCTACAATACAAACACAAATGCTTCTATCCCACCCTTCACATCAGGAATTCCTACTGCACATTCAACAGGGAGAACATCAGAAAGTGCCCCAAGAGCTGTCTGGGAACACCTTTGTACGTACTGAGGGTGGGAGAGCTTTAAATAAAAAAAAAACAGCAAAGTGAGTCGGCCTAGGTCTGTTAATGTTTGACAAGAACTCCCAGGGAGGGCAGAGCCAGCAGTTTGCTGCAGGCACTTCTCCTTCCCACTCGGCTCTGGAGCACCCAGAAATCCCCACCAAGCTCGATGTGCCTGGGCTTGTGCTGCTCCCCAGACAGAGCAGCACAAATCCCTCACCACCGTTAGCTGAGAGAAATTCCACTGCACTCTCTGTGGAGCATGGCCCTCATTCCAGCGTCTCAGTCAAGTGATGGTGCAAGTAATTAAATTACATCCTGCTTTGGAGTTCAGCTGCCAGAGTCCCCATCAGCCCTCAAATACCAGGTGCCCTCAGGATCAGTCAGCATCTCTACCTGAGAAGCCAAGACACAGCAATGGTGGGTAAAAGAATCACAATGATCATTTGTAATCAGCACTAACCACTGGAAAAGGACTTGGGGATCCTTCACAAAGAGGCTCTGTAAATGTAACATTTCATTGAACAAGTCCAGAAGAGAACGGGGTGCATCATTCATTACACGTGAGATTCAGCACACAGAAACAAGAAATGTTTCTGTGAAATGGAGTTTGGGTTGGAAGAGACTTCAGAAATCATCCAGTTCCACTCCTCTTGCCAAGGTAGGGTAGAAGAACTAACTAAGGTAAAAGTGAACCCCCAGCAACTGGATTTTAGAAGCCAAGTCAAGGAGGACATTCCTAAGCTCAGCACTTGCAGTGCAGCTCATTTAAAACCATTTAAAGTCCAATTTTTAAATCATACCACTAAAACAGCTTAAAACTGTTTATATCCAAGAATTTGCAAGACTGGTTTGATGTAATTCACTCAAGGGACCTTAAAAATGCAGAACCACACATCTTAAATGTCTCATTTTTTTTGCAGAAGTACTACCCAGGAGGGAAAACGTCTGGTCCCCCCTCCCTGACGAACACAGAAATTAATTCCCAGCTCTTTTCCTTCACAGGGAGCAGAGCTGCTCCAAGGACATCAGCTCCTCCTTTCTGTCCTGTCTCTTCAGGAATGGGGAGGAACAGGAAAGCCCAGCAAGTGACAGCACAGATCCCTGCTCCTCTCTCCAGGGACAGGGAGCAGAGCAGGGTCACTGCCATCCACTGCCCCTCTCTGCCCAGGCTCCATCCTGGCAGACACCACAGATGCCACAGTGCCACCCCTGACTCAGAAGAGCCTCAGGGACCAGCACCACGAGAGCACAAAGCCACTAAAATAGTCCTTTCTGCACCTACCCCGAGGCCAGGTCAGGATTCCAGGTCAGATCAGACACGGGAGCCTCAATGAACTCCTGCCACAAGAACCAGCCTGAGCCAGGACAGGGAAGTGAAGCTGCTGCTGCTCAGCAAAGCTGGATTTCAGCTTTGCCTTCTCAAGCCTTTGCATTTCCATTTGCTTCATCCTGCAACACCTACTGTGAGGAGCAGGGGACTTTCTTCAGCAGGCAGTGGAATTCCTTGCCTGAGACGCCACAGCTGAGATCACCCAGGCAGCAGTGCAGACTGACCTCGGGCTCAGCCATCCACCAGGAACACTCCTTTCTTTCTCAGTTAAATCCCTTCTCAGCCAACCTCAGTTCAATTCCATCTCCCACTCAACAAGGACATCCTTCCATCCTTTCTACTCTCCATTGCTGGAAGAGTCCTCAATTCCCCCAGTGCAGAGATGGACCATCACAAATTCAGCATTTTCACAAACGATCCTTTCATGTCCACACAGGCTAACCAAAGCATATTCCAACACCGTTTCCCAACAAATTTCTGCCCTTTAATTGGGCAGAAACTTAATAACCCAATTCCTGTGCCTACATGTTCATCTGCTTAAACTTTGAAGCCAAGACAATTGGCATTTAGATTTTATTAAGCAATAGTTATTCAGACATCTAACATTAATCTGGCCATTATCATTCTGACTTCCTCCCAATAATTTACTTTCATAAAAGACATCATTACATTTGAGTGCTATGAACTCTGGCATTAGGATTAAGAAAGGATTCACTTCACAGAAATTCTCCGATAAATCTGCTCTGTGTAAGATTGGGAACAGCAGACAAGGTTTTAATGAGGTGCCATCTAAACCAGGAGTGAAAAGGCAAAAGGGAAAATCACATTTGAGGTTCACAACCTTCTCCCATCTCAACTACAGAAAAAGAGAAAAAGTTTCTCAGACCCTTTACGCTGGTTTAACTGCCACTTCCTCCAGCCTGGGGAAGATCCTCTGTCTTGTCTCACAAGACATTTATCTTGGACTGCCCATCGTGACCACGGTTCCCACTGTGCTGCACCCCTCACTCAACTGAACACCAGGGTTTGAGATAATTTTGCAGCGTGGTTGTGAGGGATGGAGAAACAGCAGAAGGATGCTGGGGAGCAGCAACCAGAATTTAGAACTTCATTGTTTACTGATTTAACTCTCCTCAGAACCACGGGAAACCACTCAGGGTGAGCCACAGAACAACTGAGAGGGCTGAAGGGAAATCCATGTCCAGGCTGTTCCCAGAACAGCTGCAGGGGAAGCTCCAAAAGCGCCGGGGTGGATCCATCAATGCATTTTCTAAATCATCACCAATGCATCCCTACCAATACCTGTTCACAAGGGGTGCCCTGGACTCTCCCAGGGCCAGTGCTCCCCACTGGCAGCTGCAGCAGCTCTAGGATTGCTTTGCAGCTCGAAGACTTCACAAAATCCACAACTCTGGGTACCAGAAAAGTGAGAATACAAGTTTTCCCTCCCGTTTTCAGCCCTAACTTGTGTGCAAAGGGTTTACCAAACTCAGCACCATTTCCTACTTGTCTAAAATCTGCTATCAGAACATGACAGATTTGAGACCTGGGATGCTTCCTGGTACCTTCAAACTTTCTTTTTCAAATTTAAACACGCTGAAGATGAGTGCACAGAGTAGTTAAAACTCTGGAAAAACCTAGGGAAGAGGAGCATTTAAGATCTGCAGGCAGAGCAAAACAATTTGGAAGTGAGAGGAAGGGCCCAGAACTGTCTACAGAGGGGAGCTGGAACGCAGCAGGAAAGGCACAGCTTTGATGTGCTGTGCTTCCAAACAAACATTGCTTGGAAAGTTGGAAACTTTTCACTTTCCATCCTACCCACTAAATGCCACCTGTACTTTATAATCCCCCTGAGCAAATCGAGAAAAACATTCACATTTCTGCCCCCACTGAGTAATAGGGCATTTAGTGTAGGATCTTTTATCTCAGGAAAACAGTTGATTAATGCTAATTTAGCTGTACAAACTCTTCTAATACAAATTACATCATATTTTCCCATAATAATGATGTTTGGGTTTTTTTGCCCCAAAGTTCTTAGGAGTTTTTGCACTTTTCTGGATGTGGCCTTAAAGCAAAAGACATGAAAGTACAAAGAATTCTACCAACACATTTCCCTTTGGTGAGTTTTGCCACCAGAAAAGAGGTTCAGTTTTCTGGGGCACGAAGCTAAAGACAAACACAAGAACCATTGCAAAAGCCCTGTCAAAATTCAGTTTGGTTTCAAAACCTTCATGCAAGAGGCCACTTCCCACCGAGCTGGGTCAGAGCTGGAGCCTGGAAACGCCTCTGGAAGAGCCAAAGCTGCTCCCAAGTGCCCCAGAAATTCCAGCAGAAATTCCATGGTGGGAAGCACCAAAGCTCCCAGGCTGTGCTGGGCAAAGCTGAACAGCACCAGGCACTGATGGACACCCCTAGCTGGGGTTCAATAATGGAATTTTCTAAGCACAAGTTCAAATTAATTTTTTAAGGTATGACTCACTATTTATAGCGAGAGTCACACGTAATAATTTTTTAAAAACTGAATAATGCATTGAAATAAATTGTATAGCAGGGAATCAGCCCTGAGCAGCTCAGGAGATCTGAATTTCATACTCTAAAACAGCAATGAAGATTAAACCACACCCATTTCTGACCATCTAGAGCTTCCAGTTTGTCAGCAAATCATGACTGGATGGATTTGAACAGTCCTCTGAATAAATAAGAAAAAACAAACAAAAACATTTTTTAATGCCAATTCAGCATGGACCTTGCTCCATGTGGCCAGGAAATAATGCAACTTTTTCCACTAACAAAAAAAAAAAAAGAAAAAGCTGAAGAAAAAAAAAAACTGAAGAAAAAACCTGAAGAAAGTCATTTTTAGGAGGTTATTAGTGATTAACAAATTTAAGCTGAAGACTACTTGTTAAAACTCTCTCCTATTAAAACATATTTCTGGTAATTATTGGCTAAGAATGTGTCACAGTGCAAAGTCCTTACTTGTGTTTTTTGCTCATTAAATATAATTAGTGGAGCTCTTTCAGCACGAGCAATTGCTCCAGGAAAAACCTTTTCACCCTTTATCTTTTAAAGGCTGCTTTACACCAAACACCAGCTTCCACCATGGCAAATCAATGTTATAATACGATGCTAATTTATCCTATCAGCATCAGAATGCTAAATTAAATCTAAAGAAATTAATTTAAAAATAAATTAATTAACTAGAAATCCCAAACTTTACCAGGCAATTTGAACCAATATTCCATGAGGCCTCAGTGCTTTTCACCCCCAGCCAGGGGGTTCCAGCAGCTCCACACCAGTAAGAGGGAGAGGTGAACTGGAAGGTTCCATGGGAAATGCCAAAACAAACAGAGCACCTCACTCCAAAATACAAAAACCTCCTCAGAACACACAAACAAACTCTCAGAAATCTCTGCTCCATAGAGGACAACTCAGAGCATAAAAAACCCCAGAGACAGGGAAAATACCAGGGCATCAATCCATTTAATCTCCTTTTGGCCAATCTTTGTGCTTCAAGGCATCCTGAAGTTACAAAAATACAATAATCTCTGTAAAATCAAGCATTTTTCACTCAGCAATTTCCATTAGGTTCATTTGATTTATGCCAAAGCACAGGACGACTTGCTGAAGTTACAACATGTTCCTTTAAGTTCTTCAACCTGTTTCCCATTATCAGTTTTCTGAAATTTCCATCTTAATGTTTTCAAATCTGGATTTTGACCAAACAATTTTAAAATTATCTTTAAATAAGGAAATGCTTATGTTAATTGTAATGCAACACTGGAAAGTTACGTTGGCAGATCTCTCAAATTATTTTTTTTTTCCACAGAAACTCTGGTTATTCCTCAGCCCACGAAATGCATGACATCACACAACCTAAATTCCCACTTTGATGTAGCTTTTTTTGGTTTCCTGCTCCCCTTCACTGTGGGAAAAACAGAATTCTAGAATTGTTTAGGCTGGAAAAGCCCTCCAAGTTCTTCAGTCCAACCATTTCCACTGCCCCAGGTCCCCAAGTGCCACCTCCAGACTTTAACCCGTGCAGGGATGGGACTGCAGCCTGCCCTGGGGAGGGCTGGAACCTTTCCATGGAGGAATTTTCCCAATCTCCAGCCTGAACCTCCCCTGGCACAGCCTGAGGCCGTTTTCCCTTGTCCTGTCGCCTCTGGGATTTCCTGAACATTTCCTCCTCCCCGAGTTCCTCTGCAGCCAAACCATACAAAGGGAATTGTGGACTCTTATCTCTTCATCCTCCTCGCTTTAATGATTTGTGCACATCAAAGCCTGATTAAAACCATTTAAGCACTTCCATCACTGAAATCTCTTTAACGTCTTTTGGAAATTAAATTAAATGCAGAAACAAAAAAAAAAACAAACCTCCATGTAAATGCACAAAGCTGGACAAATTATGATCAGGTTTGAGCTCTTATAGTCAGGTCAGCAGGAATGAGGAAATACATGGGAGTACACAGGTTCTGAAGCCTAATTTATATAAAAACATATCACACAACCAAAATAAATATCCAATACTCATTTAAAATCAGACACTTTCAACAGGATCACACCAAGGAAAGTGAACATTAGGAATTGCAAAGCAAAATGAAGTGAAAAACTGAATGTTCAACAGCATGAAATTTCCACAGGAACCAACTGTTGAGGGAAATATCTGCTCTGGAACAATTTACCTCGGTGAAATCTTAGAATCCCAGCTAAGGACAAGTGGAAACAGTTTCCTCTGTCTCAGGAGTTTAACTCATCGCTGATCACAAACCCTGTTTTCCCACTGTCTGGTTCTGCAAATTAAACATCCTTTATTTTCTTCTTAAACTGGAAAATATCTGTCAATAAAGTGATTTATGACCCAACTACAGTGAGGCACCACAGCCTCGCCCCCACTTCCAGGAGATGACAAAGTGACACCAAAGATCCTGGCTGCCCTCTCACTTTAACACACACACAGCAAAGGTTACAGAGTTGGAAAAGTTTAAAGTTTCGGGGTCTGCTTTGGTGTGAGAGCTTTTCTGATGCCTCCCAACCTCAGGCAGGCCATGAGCTGCAGGAGGAGCACAACCATTCCTCATTCCTGCCCCTCCATGAGGAACCCACTGAGCTGCAAAGCTGAGGGGAGCTTCCAGCCCAAAGGACAAACTTAAAGCTGCTCTTGAAAACTGCAAATAACGTGGGAACATCAATCCTTGAGAAGCAAACACACCAAAGAGATCCACACCACTGTCCTGCCTCTCAATGCTCCCAGTGCAGAACTGGGAATAGAGACAAACTGCAGAGGAGCACACAGGGAGAGATGGAATGATAAAACAGCTCTCCTGGAAAACATGATCACTACAGGATTACACATTAGTAAAAGTACACTCTATTTGTTTAATTATAAAACATGAAAGCAGCACATTCAAGTAATTTATCAATTAATGTTGTGATATGAATAACAACTGAGATGAACTGTGAAAAAACACCAGGCAGTAAAAGGGGGCTCTGAGCTGCTCCATGAGGTGTTGTTTTCCATAAAAAGATGAGCAGGAAGATTTCTCTTAATGAGCTGTTAACAGAAGAAAATTAGTTCAAGACTTCAGGGCAAGAACTTCCCTTATTCCATGTTTGTTCCAGTATGGAGTACAAGGAGATTTTTTTCCTGCTGGTACCTGGTGCTACTGCAGTTAATAACCCAGGTTTTACATTCATCAGCAAGAATTAATGAACTGAGTAAGAACAAGAGACAAGACAACCTGAGGAGCTCCAACACTGGGGAGAAAAGACCGAGTTAGGGAAAAGAGGGGTTTGAAACGCAGAGCTGAAGAAAGAAACTTGGCAAGTTGTAAAAGTCTGGGAGCGTGGGGAGATGGCAGACACCAAATGAGACTCGAGGGCACGAGGCAAACACCCCCCAGCTCCAGGAACACGGGATTCTGGCCAGCCCAGCCCCAGGGAGCTGTGCCACGGCACACACTCACCTCAGCCAGCACCAGCACTGCCCAAACCAGCACGAGTTAACAGCCCCAGTAGTGCATCTAGAGCAAGAGAGAATAAACCTGGATTCCTGCAGGACAGAGCCAGGGAAGAGCACAGCCTCAGCACCCGGGGCTGCCTGGGGCTGGGGGGCAGGAGGGAGCAGGGGCTGTGCTCGGCTCTCCCAGGCAGGGACAGCAGCCCTGTCATTTCACAAGCTCACAGCACCTCGTTAGTTATCAGTGACTGCAGAGAAGGAACCATCCTGCAAGAGAAGAGTAACTGCCACACAAGCTCTTTCATCTGGAGTTTTGCAATTCTATGAACTTGACTGCTGGTTTTCTTGGTTTAACACAGTTAGCAAGATATTTTACATACATCTAACCCTGCTGTAGCTAAATGTAATCTGTTAAAGTTTCTTGACTCGTTTCCAGACACTCCCTCCTCATGCTACAGCCCCTCCATCTCCCCACAGCTCGGGGTGTTCCGTTCTCCCAGTTTAGAGAAGGTGACACCAATTTCATTTTGGTGCTGGTACACACTGAAGGTGAACAAGGACAGGGGGGTCTTGGTGGGAAGGGACCTCCAAGCCCACCCAGTGCCACCCCTGCCATGGCAGGGACACCTCCCACTGTCCCAGGCTGCTCCAGCCCTGTCCAGCCTGGCCTTGGGCACTGTCAGGGATCCAGGGGCACCCACAGCTGCTCTGGGCACCCTGTGCCAGGGCTGGAACAGAGAACTCCACCCCCACAGGGAAGGATTCCTTCTGTGGATCTAATCTAAACTGAAGTTTAGGTATCTAATCTCAAATTTAGTTATTTCTGAGCCTCTGCTGAAGATAACTGTGACATCATAGTAGTGAGAGAAAGGAAACAGGCCAGGAGAACAAACCACAGGTGAGTAACAAACTGAAATTATGTGGCCAAGTACAATTATTGCCACAGAAAAGAAACCTCAGTCACCAAAAACTCCAGTCTATCCCTACATCCTCTCACAGGGGACTCCAAACACGACACTGCAACTCATATTCCTCCCAGCTCAGCACGCAAGCTGCTGAGGCCTCTTGGAAGCTGCTCAAGCTCTGTCCACGTGCCCAAATCTGCCCATGGCAGAGGTGCTGCTCTCCTGGCTCAGCTCTCAAGACTCAACTCTCAGTATTTCCGCCCTCAACGCTGCAAATTTCTGACGATCTGGAGCAAAGAGTACGAGCAGTGATGATTACAAAACTCTCAGACCAAGAGGATGAGCTGGAAGGGAAGGAGGGAGGCACCAGCAACAGCCACGAGCAGCTTTGGCGCCTGTCCTGAGCACCGAAAATGCAGTGAGGGACACAATGACAGCACCTGGCCACAGAGTCCCTGCTGGCAGGCACCAGAGGATGCCAAGAGCTGCTGCAGTCAGTAAGGCACAGGTCACGGATGTCCTTAGTCACATCCGATACGGGAGCGCCCACGCTGGGCAGAGCGCGCCCGCCAGCAGCCACAGAAGCAGCTGTGCAAATGCCACCCTGCCGTGGGCCAGCTGCCCCTCAGGACACATTCCTGCTGCAGCTCTTCACCTACAAAGTCCCCAGGAAGCAAACTCCATGGTTTGTGCAGACAGAAATGTGGCATCTTCTCATTAAAGAACTGTGTGGTAACCATGCAAAAGCATCTACACGTTCCAGCTTCCTAAAAAAAATCCTAGAAATCCAAGTCATATTTCACTGGGTTTTATCGTGTTTTATCAAGTTCAGGTCACTAGAAACGCAAGAATGCTAAACATATAAATGTGAATTATGTTTCTGGGTTGGTGATAGCATCCAAAGAAGGGACATGGGGATGGGGAAGGGTGTGGAAGGACCATGAAGGAGCTGCTGAGTTTGTTCTGCTTGGAGGAGAGGAGCCTGAGGTCAGAGCTCATTGAGGGCTACAGCTCCAATCTCTGTGACAGGGACAGGACCCAGGGCAGGGCTGGGGCTGTGCCAGGGCAGGTTTAGGATGGATTTTGGGAAAGGTTCTTCCCCCAGAGGTGCTGGCACTGCCCAGGCTCCCCAGGGAATGGGCACAGCCCCAGAGCTCCAGGAGAGCTCGGACAGCGCTGCCAGGGGTGCCCAGGGTGGGATTTTGGGGTTTGGCAGGGCCAGGAGCTGGGCTGGATGATCCTGTGGGTCCCTCCCCGCTCAGGATATGCCAGGATTGTCTCAATCCTGAAAACGGGAGAGTTTGGTCTCACACAGAGTGCAAACACACTGTGCAGGAGGCAGCAAATGACAAAAATTGACATTGATACACTAACAAAGCAAAGATATTAATGATGCCAAAGAAAAGTTTTCCCTTTTGTTCCTGACCAACAAGACCTGCCCCGGTCCCAGTACAACCACTGAGTAACTCCAGTGTGACACTGGGACTGTCTCACACCTCGAGGACGACGCACAACAGCAGCACCGGGGTTTAATCACGTTTCCCTCATTAGAGGAGACATGAAATGACCAATCAGGTGCACAACCACTCCTGCAAAGCCCTTCACTAGATCCTGTTTTGCAATAACCCCCCAGGCTGCAAATCCCCATTTGCCAGGGACTTGAGAGAAGAACTCAGTAGTTTTAAAGGGATGTCATGGACTGGAACTACACCTGAGAGATCAGCAGCTGGGAGGGAGCCCAGGTGACAGATAAACACACAGACCTGAGCAGAACCAGCTCATCCCAAGGAGGGACACTGAGGAAGGGCCTGTTCAGTCCCACAGGGGCAGGTGGGGGCCTGGCTGCCATCACTGGAAACAAGGGAATGTTTTAAACCACCAGAATTCCCGAGAAAATGATCAAACAAGGCTGTAATAAGGCGGGAGATAGCTGGAGGGACAGCAGGTCCCACACCTGCCCCTTTCCAGGCTCCTTTTCCATTGTACAGCATCTGCCCAGACTGTGGGTAAGGTTTGGGCACAAGCACTCAATCCTCGCCCAAAATCCAGTTCACCACTTGCCCATTCCCAGAAGAGAACCACAGACAGAGCACTGAACGCACGGATACGCGGCTTACACATCTCAACACTTTCTCGCTTTGTTTTGTTCATTGGACAAGGGAAAAAAAGGAAAAAAGTCAGCCCAGAGTCCAAGACTGTTAAGCGACCGCTGTTTTACAAAGTCCGGTGTAAGCCCCCAGCAGGGATGAGGCTTTACATAACAGCCACCCACTCACTCCGGGACGGGCTGTGCCCGGAGCCCCGACTGCCGGAGCCCATTCCACGGGCGGGAGCCCCGGGAGCCCGCCGAGCCCCGCCGCCCGTGCCGCTCCTGCCCGCTCCATCCCGGAGCGGCTCCGGCCCTAAACCGTGGAGAGCAAGGGGGAAGGAACAAAGCCCTGACGTCAATTACCGGAACAGGATTAACTCCATCACCGGGGAGGGCAGCGCAGCGGCCCCGCCGGCCCGGGCCCGCCCCAGCCCCGCCGCGGAATGCCCCGGGCTCGCGTCCCGGGGAGGGACCCCCGCCCTCCGCGGGTGTCACCGCGGGGCGCGGGGAGATCCGCGCTGCCCGGCGGGAGAGGCGCCGGGAGCGGCCGATGCCAGCCGGGGCCCGCCGGTCCCGCCGCGGGGGCGGCCGGGCTGTCCCGGGAGCGCCCGGGGCGGGGGCGGCGAGAGCCCGGCGCTGCCCCGGGGCCGGCGGGAGGCCCGGCCCGCCGCGCTCACCTGCGCTGGCCGCTCCGCTAGGCCCGGACCATCTCCTGGCTGCCGCCACCGGCGAACGATGAGGCCCGAGGAGCCGCCGGCGAGTCACGGAGCGCCGGGGGGCGCAGGGCGGGCTCGGCCCGGGGGAGGGGGGCGGCTTACAAGCGGGCGGCCGCTCCGTAGGGGTCCCGGCGGTCCATGGCGGGCCTGCGCCGGGCTGGCGGCTCGCAGGGCTCGGGCAGGACCGCGGCTCGGCCGGGGCTGCGCTGGGCCCGCTCCCGGTGCCGATCCCGATCCCGGCCCGGTCCCGCCTGGCGCTTCCCGGCGGCCCCCGCGCGCCGCCGCCGCCCCGATCACGTGACGCGCGGGGACCACGTGACCCCGGCGGAGCGCGCGCGTAGGGGGCGTGGCGGGGGCTCGGCCCCGCCTCCCCCGCGCGGCGGCGGGAGAGTCACGTGGGCAGCGCGCGGGGAGCGCTCCCGCGGCCGCGGCGCCCCCTGGCGGCGGCGGCGGGCGCAGCCCGGGCCCGGAACAGGCCGGGAGAGGCGGGATCGTTCAACCGGGAGAACCGGGACTGTCCAGCCGGGAGAACCGGGACTGTCCAACCGGGAGAACTGGGACTGTACAGCCGGGAAAACCGGGACTGTCCAACCGGGAGAACCGGGACTGTACAGCCGGGAAAACCGGGACTGTCCAACCGGGAGAACCGGGACTGTTCAACCGGGAAAACCGGGACTGTCCAACCGGGAGAACCGGGACTGTCCAACCGGGAGAGCCGGGACTGTCCAACCGGGAGAGCCGGGACTGTCCAGCCGGGAGAGCCGGGACTGTTCAACCGGGAGAGTTCACCCAGAGCAGCTGTGGCTGCCCCTGGATCCCTGGCAGTGCCAGGCTGGACAGGGCTGGAGCAGCCTGGGACAGGGGGAGGTGTCCCTGCCATGGCAGGGGTGGCACTGGGTGAGGTTTAAGGTCCCTCCCAGCCCAGCCCAGCCCATCCCGGGGCTCTGGGGTTCTCTGCTGTTCTGGTGTCCAGGTTTGCAGCACAGCCTGGGTGAGCAAAGGCTGTGCAGATCCACCTCAGACAGGACCCGCTGTCCCAGGGGCTGTTAAAGACAGCTCAGACAAACAGAATTTCACACAGCAAATCCATTTGCTGGAGAACCTCCTATTTATGAAGGACTCCTCCCTAAGAAAATAAATCAATGCACTGATCCGCAGAGACTGTACAATGCACCTGCATCCAGGACACCCAAACCTGTTTGTGAGTGCAGCTGTTTGGGTTAACAAGGCCCTGGACTCAGAAATGAGGTTGTCTCTCCCTCTCCCTGCCCTCCCCTGTCCCCAGCGTTCCTCCTTGAGAGGTGACGGCTTTTCCTGGGGCTGTTTTCCTGCCAGGCTGCATCAGCTGCTCCCCCCGCAGTTTGCTGGGAGTGGGAGGGATCAAACAGAGCAGTCCCTGGAACAACTCCTGCTTAACAGGGGGTTCATAAAATTCCCAACCCAGCAGGAGAGCAGGCAGGCAGGTAGTGGTGGGTGGAGGAGGGTAAGGCTCTGGCCAGCCTGCAGGGTTTAATCTGTAAAATAAAAACATGTAGACACAAAGTAACCAGAAAAGGCAAGTGGGAAAAAAAAGCCAATACAAACATTGTATCTGAAATGAAACTTTTTTAAAAAATCTAGATACAGAGGGACTTCTGGCTGGAGAACTTCTGGGAAGCAATCCTGCCCCTCTGATAGAATGCCAGGGCAACTCCAGCTGAAACCTGCACACAAACACCACAAATATTTTAGATATTTGCAGTAAGCATCAACTTAGCAACTATTGTTTAATAATTTATTTACTTTTCCATTAAATGGTACATTGACTCCACAAGACTTAAAACACCTTTCTGGTGGTTTTATTTACAGTCTGCAGCGTGTTCTGTAAAACACAGGAGTGGTCACAGACAGACACACAACACAGGTATTTTCAAACATTTAAATAAGTACAGTTTATTCCAAAGTAAGTCTACACACTACTTTTTCCATAAAAATATAAAAAATAGTTTAGTTACTGTATTTAACCTAAACCAAGATACTGGAAAATTCTTCCACAAGTGATGCCCCCTCCCCAAAAAGGGCACTCCAACAATAAGAAATTCAGGAGACTGCATCACCAAATAAAATACTAACAGCAACTGCTTCAACCCACCAGAAACACAAATAATTCCCACTCTGAATCCAGCAATCCCAGTTCTGCAGGTGTTTGGATCTGCTTTTGTTGGGTTTGTGGGGGTTTTGCACTCACTCCCACAATCAAAGAGTGACTGAATTCCTGCAGACCTCACTCAGCACCCACCAACACAGCCTGGCACCCCTGCATGGCCCACATTCCTTGGGAAACACTTCCAAAGGGGAGCACCTTCCTTTGAGACCTTCATTTCAAGGAGTCTCTTTTTCACTGAGCATCCAGTGACAACAGTGCCCAGTTCTGTTTGCTATTATTCCTCTGGTTTTGGTGACAATATTTTGGATGGGAATATTCTGATGGAGTTCTGCTGAACCCCCACTCCAGCCCTTGTCTCACTGGGGTACACTGAATTTACAAAAGCGTCTTGGGTTGCAGTGCAAGATGAAACCAAAAGGATTTATTGTATTCCCAGCTGTTAAAACTGGTTGGGGAGGTGTTTTCCTTATCTCTCCTATAAACCATTCCTCATAACTCCAGGGGAGAAGGGATGGATGCCTTCTGTTCATGGGCAGCTGTTAAACCAGCTGGGGCAGTGTTCTTACCCCTTCCAGGACCCATCCTCCCTCCAGGGGATCTCTGCTGTCCAGGGGCCATCGAGGCTCCCTGCAGGGCTGATCCAATTCCATCATCCATGGGAGATGCTGCACCCAGGGGAAGAACCCAGCATTCCCACCTGGATAAATTCTCAATTTCAGAACACCAGGAAAAAAATTAAATATTTAATTTAATTCGTTTATTTAACAGAAAACAAGGAATTCCCAGTGGGATGGCCCATGGACAGCAGATATCCCCTGCAGGGAGGATGGGTCCTGGAAGAGATAAGAACACTGCCCCAGCTGGTTTAACAGCTGCCCGTGAACAGAAGACACCCCCTTCATCTCAGAGTTATGAGGAATGGGTTATAGAAGAGATAAAAACACCTCCCCAGTTGGTTTCAGCAGCTGGGAATACAACACATCCTTTTGGTTACACCTTGCATGGCAACCCAAGACAGAAAGGAAGGCACCAAGATGAAACCCCTAAAGCAGCAGCAGCCCCGAGTGAGGGAGCTGCTGCTCACCAGCACTCAGCAAACACCTCCAAACACAGACACGGGGGAGTGAAAAGCCCAGGACAAGCACGACACTGAGCAGCAGCAAATCAGCACAGCTCCACTGGATGGTGCAGCTAAGACTCAACCTGGAAGCATCAGGAAAAGCCATTGGAACACAAGCTCAGCAGCACAGAATCCATCTGTCACCAGTGAGATGGAGGCTCTGTGTGGGACATGGTGTGCATTCAGGTTCAACAATGCCAGAGCTCCACAGCAGCACTGAAAAACTTCTGCTTTTAACAGTTTAGAGGATTTTTCTCAGTGGAAGTGAAGCTGTCATTAACAGGGGAACAGCACAGGATGCACAGCATGATCTGCAATAAAACGCTTTTGTTTTCCAGCATGTAAACATCCAGATTACTGGATTTTAGCTCATATAAACAAATCTGATGATAGATTTTTTTTTTTTTACAAACTAAAAAAGTAAAGTTTTTCATAAAAGGATAAACCACAAAAATACTCTCTCAGTAAGTCTCACGTGCCATTTAGCATCTTCCATGTCCTATGAATAACCACGGAAAACCCTTAGAAACTGGAGCAGTAGAAATGTTGAACGTTTGGCAGCCGTGTGCTCCAGCCCCTGCGAGGGCCGTGTCGCTCACTCCACACCAGTCCTGCTCCTCCCCAGCTATTTCTTCTTCTTCTTCTTTGGGGGCTCATCCTCAGAGCTGCTGTCTGTGCTGCTGCTGCTGCTGCTGCTGGAGGAGCTGGAGTCTGACTCGAAGTCAGAGGAGGAGGAGGAAGAGCTGCTGGAGGAGGAGGAGGAGGAGGAGCTGCTGTCCTCACTGTCACTGTCTGAGGAGGAGGAGGAGGTAGAGGAGTCCTCGCTGTCAGAGGAGGAGTCACTGGCTGAGCTGTCACTGCTGCTGCTGCTGGAACTGGTCACACTCTTGGACCTGAGGGAGAACAAAGAGCTGAGCACGCCCTGCCAGAGCCCATCACACCGTGTTCCCTCTGCTCTGTTGTAATAATCCAAAGATCAATTGTTTGCCTTGAAAATTTCCACACCTCACCATCGAAATTTCCAGGCACCACCATCCATCTAAGATTCATTCCTGTGCCCTCCCCTCCCTTTTCCACTCCTGGATGAATGGATTCTGGCTCTTTGAGCAGTGGCAGAGTGGCCTTAGGGCATGACAGAACCCAGCAGGACTGCAGAGAGAGGCAGGCAGGGAAAGCTGGCCAGGATCTCGTTCCCAGCCCTGAGCAGGGGCTGTGCTGGCCTGGCTGCCCTCTACTCTCAACCCTGGGGAAAATGACCCGGGCTCAGTCCCTGCCTCACCACTGCAGCAGTGACATTCTGCCCCTGAAACCTCAGGGGAGCTTTCAGCAGTGATTTCACCAAGGTTAGAGCTGTTCCCAGCAAAAACTGTTCTTAGATTACTCCTGGCAAAAGATCCCAAAGTACCTGCCACTACAGGATGCTAGTGTTTTCCAGGTGGAAGAGGAGGGTGGAAGCAATCCAAGGTTAAGACAGAATGAACACAGCCAAGAGGATTTCTGTATGCTCTGCACTTTTTTTTCATGTCAGCCCTTCCTGGGGCCATTGTTCTCAAGACTGACATCTCTGATTAAGGGGGGTGATATGAATTCCAAGAAAGTACAATTCAATTCTTGCAGAGATCTTTCCCTGAAGTACAAGATATTGATTCACCTCCCTTCCCACCAAAGTCAATCAAAGAGCATCCAAGAAGGTAAATTATGATAATGCAGAATCTTGTTTCCATTAGAAGACTAATACAGTATTTTATCAGAGAGTTTGGTTAAATGTAACAACTCAAGAAGTGCCTGTGTTAAGATTATTGAAGAGTGTGAGATTTTTTCATCATATCAGCCCTGTCAGCTGACAAATGTGGGTGTGGATTAAGCCACAAAGCACTGAAGTTTTTATAACATCTGTAATCTGCTATCTCTGTGTGCAGACACAACAACTGTTCATTCCAGATAAATCCATAAGGGCTCCTTAAACATTGCCTTTCTGGGGGAAAACCAGCACTAAGATGAGGAAAACAAGAAATATGGGAGTAGTAGTTTCAATCTGAGCAGTTCCATGAGATGGGCAGGAATCAGAGTATTCCCTGAGTATCTCTGAACCTGCTTTCCCTGAACACCTTCCACAGAATCCATACAATCCATGGACATCCAGTGTTAGGTTTATTCCAAAACCCACTCCCAGGAACATCAGGATATTGCACTTAAAGGTGCCTCACCCAGGGGGAAGCGAGAGCTGGGGCTGGGAGAGGAAACAGGCAGGAACTTGTTCTCAGGAGAGGCAACGTGGGCTGTTGGTACTGACAGCAGGAGGATGGAGATGGGAGCAGGTAAAACTCCAGCACAAAACACAATTTGGGAACGTGGCTGCACAGGCTGTAGGTTGGTAATCCAAGGTTTTGGGGTTTATCACACCTCTGTGAAAGCACAGAATTTTAAAAGCAGGTACCACTCATCCTCCTCAGGACAAGTTTCCAAGGGTTCATCTCTGATCCTGTCCCCTGTGTGGGCTAAGAGCTGTTGGAGCCCCAGCTGTCACCCCAGGCTGTCACCCCAGGCTGTCACCCCAGGCTGTCACCCTGCTCTGCCCCCACACCCCCAGGGGTTCCCACTGTGCCACTGACACCCAACCCACACTTGTGGGCACAGCCACAGCCTGAGGAGAGGAGGGAACCAAGAGGGAATGAGAACTCACTGCTGCCCTTCAGCCAGGCAGATTCACCTGTGCTCCAGTATCTCGGTGGGTGACTCAGCATTCCAGGAGGGGCACTGAGGCCAAGGAGCAGCTGGCAGGTGGCTCTGTCACCTGAGCTCACAGGGCTCTGCAGCAGCTGCTCTGCCTCAGCCTGTTCTGCTGGTTAGGCCTGAGCTCCCTTGTTAGTGTTTATATCAAAACAAACACACTCCGTGGAAAAGGTTCATGCTCCTCCTGCCAGAACCCAAATTACAGGGTTTTATTTTAAATCTGGAACTTACAGATTTGCTGGATTCTCCACATTTAATTCTTCCTATAATACAACAAAAATCTAAGTAGCAAACTGACTGGAAAGGAATTTATATTGATGGATTCTCCACTTGCAGAGAGGCAGGAGAATAATTCAAATATACAGGAGTTTTAAAATTTCAACAAGAAAGAGCCCAAACCACCCCCTTCCCCATGAGCCCTTTTGCTCTGTCCATTTTCACGCTGGTTTGGAGCTCAGACACTCTGTAAATAATTGTGCCAGCAAAGGCTGCAGTGTCTGGGGAAGCTAAGGCAGAAGAGGCCTGAGCTGCCCAGTTCAAAACCAGTTAATTCATGATCTCACCAGTCCTGAGAAACTCCAGCAATAAATTGGCACTTCTGGAAAAGCAGCCTTTGCTAAAACACACAGAGACAGCCCAGCATTCCAATAAATCACATTCCACAGGACAGCCTGGAATAAAGGAACACTTTAAAGATCTGCTCTGCCTTATTTACTGTCTGCCACACACAGCAAAGGCCTGGCCTTTAAACACCTCCTGAAAACTGGGTTAGATCAGACTGGGAGACAGAGAAGTGACAAAAAAGGGGGAGAGATGCTGGGGCAGAGACATTCCCTGGTGTAAAACTCCCAACACAGTTCCAGGACTGTTACAGCCACAGTTCTGGCTGTTCCTCCTTTCCATTTGCTAAGAAAGCAAATTCCCAAGTAAACATTAATGCAAAGTAAAGTACAAACAATGTCAAAAGAGTTCTTGGCTCCAGCCAGGACTTAGAGACTGGGAAGGTCATTTCCTGGATTTTGGTTAAGTTTGGGATCAAGGGGGTTTTGCTTGGTTTTGTGGCTGGGTTTTTTAAGATGTTTTATTTCATCCTCTAGACAAAACTTGAGAGAGAGAGAGAACTGGGGGGAGAAGGAAAGGAAAACAGCAGAAGTCAGAGCAGGATGGGCAAGTGGAGCAATGAGAGACCAGAAACCCACATGCCAGCCTTGTTCCAGAGACTCCTGATGGACTCTGAGGCAGAAATAGGAAGAATTTTATTACTACAGAAGGATCATGCAGGGGGAGGAAAATCAGCAGGGAGAAAAACAGAGAATAACATTTGGTAAGGTTTTGGACAGGGAGGAGTAGAAATTCTCCAGCTGTCTGTCAGACAAAAGCTGGTAACAGCTTTTGAAAGTTAAAATGCAGTAAAGTTAAAGCAGTAAAACCAAAACTTATTTACAAAGCTGACTTTTGCCACCCCCCTCCCAAAGCCCTGCAGCACCAGCCCCCACCAGTCCCCACATACCTTTTTTTCTTGGTCTTCTTTTCTGCAGCACTTTCTCCAGCACTAATTAAGGGGGGAAAATAATGGCTTCCATTAATGCAATAGGAAAATTAAATAAACAGCAGCACACTGAGGCTGAGTTCAATATTCAAAGGGCATTGGGCAGCTCAGTCCTGTGCAAAGCAGAGCAAAACCCACTTATGAACCAGGGGAGGAAAATCCAGCAATTCACCTCTGATTTTCTGTGCTGTTTATGCTCCACTCTCCCCTTTGCCTCATTTTGTATGGACAGCAGCAGCTGGGATGTGAGAGACACAGGAGAAAAGGATACAAAAGTTGTGTGTAACTACATTTAGCAATGAGTGAATTGATTGAAATCAAGGGTAAAAACTTGACTTCGCCTGTAGCTTTCACATTTCTTTCAAGTGCCAAAAGAAACAGAAAAGTCCATTTATATTGATGCTTTCCAGCTCTGTGTCTCAGATTCCCAAGTGTTTCATCACCTCACACAGTTTTAGTCGTGCCACAGAAGAAAGTTCTTTGTGTGCCACCAGGAAAATGAGGTTTCTCCAATTTTTTGTTTTCACACATAAGGTATGACAACATTATCATCACACAAGAATTTATCACACTCCCCTCCTGTGGGCAAAGGGAAGATTCACTGATATTCAGACTCCAGTCTCTCCTGTCCATATTTCCATTCCTCAGAGCCTCTGCAGGTAACCAGGGGGTTCCCAGGCACGAGGAGTCACTGTGAGAACAGAATTAAACCCCAGAGCACCTTTGAGCAGACAGGACCTAACCCAGGGAGTGCCTCCCTCTTGTGCGTAAGGTGTGGGTTACTCAGGAGTTACTCCAGGGGTTGCTACCCTGTTCTGGACACTCCCTCAGCCACAAACCCAGCTCAGGGCTGTGCTCAGAGCTCCAGCAGCAGCAGGAATGAGCATTCCCTCAGCTCCCTGCCCTGCTCCAGGCTGGGCAGGCTCTGAGGGGCTCACTGACACCCCAGAACCCCGGGACCAACACCAGGCAAGCACAGGGAGCCTGCAACCACTGGGAAAGGAGATCATGCTGAAAAAGGTGAGGTTGTCAGAGGTAAATATTGACCTTTTCAGGCTGGGTTTGCCTTCTGGTTAATGATTCCTGTGTGGCTCTTTAAAGGTGGTGACACAGGCTCTCCAAAGCAGACCTGTGGGAGACCCAGCTTCTCTAAAGGCAAGGAAGAACCTCCCAAAGCAAGGGACACAAAAAGCACAAGTGTGACCCAGGAAGTTGTTTTTCCATGAAGAAAAGGTTTCATCCTTGGAAGTGTAGCACTGGCAGCTAAGGAACAGGATCCCTCCTGGCACAGTTAAGGAGCTTATGATGACATAACCCAGTGAATCCAGCCATTTTCCAGGATTAAACCCTGCTCCCACCCAGGGATTACTCAGGCTTCCTTTCACAAGGTGATTTTTCCCAGCACGTGCCTCTCACTGTAAGAGCCCCAGACCTCCTTTAGTGCCAGACTGGCCAGTCCTGTAACTCCCACATGAAATGATCCCACACAGATTCCAGCCCAAGGACAGGACACGGAATTTCACCCTCAGTTCACCATTCCCCAGAGGTAACTGCACAATCCACCAGAAAAGGGACAGAAAAGCAACAAGGAAATAATCTGAGCCTTAAACTCAAACTTAGCCTAAAAATCTTGAGTGTCTGAAGATACTCTGCCTACAAATGGAGCCAAGTGTCAGAGTCCAAGCACTCCTGAGCTATCTACAACTCTGGCTGTCTCTTGTGACTTCATAATTACTCACTGGATTAAAATTAATTTCAAAATCGATCACTTTACATCACTCTCCTCACAAGCTAATGAGTCTCCACTGCAGGCAGGGTTTCAGCCCTGTGACTCAGAACTGCTGCTGAGCTGGGGCAGCTGAGGAGGCCCCAGAGCCCTGCCTGAGCTCCCGCCCTCCTCTGTCCCCTCGGGAGGCAGCAAAAGCTGGGAATGCTCTCCCCACCTCCCGTCCCAGCCGTGGGATCAGCTGGAAGTGGCAGTGACTGAGGACAGTGGCCAAACCCTCAGGAATTCCAGGTGCAAGGAGTGGCACTGGGAGTGGCCCTGTCCCTCTCCAGGAACCAAACTGGAGTGGCAGAAATGACCCTGACACACAGGAATTTCACAGAAAACTGACACACAGGAATTTCACAGAAAACCAACACACAGGAATTTCACAGAAAACTGACGTGGTGCATTACTTTTGTCTCTGCTTGTTAAAACAATTATTAACCCGGGGGAAGCATTAAAATGTATTCCCAGGGCAAAGTGGAAAGGAACTGAGGTGCCACATGCAGAGTTCTGTTTAGGTTTCTCTGTTCCTTCCCCTTTCTCAGCTGTCACAAGAGGAAATAATTGTGTAATTCAGTGAGGTGGTTCTACCTCATGCTTGAGTTAAGGCTGATAACCCAACTCCCCTACACCTCTGTGACCCCTGCAGCTCCCAGGGAGAGCAGGAGCAGGGCTGGGCAGGTTTAACTGCAGCTCTGAACAGCAAACCTGGACACGGGGCAGGAACTGCTGCTCTGCTATAAATACATTTACAGTTTCCACACCCCTCTGCTTGGACAGCGCATAAACACGAAATCAAACAACCAAGGAATTCAGGAAACTACTCCACCACCAAAAAGACTCCAAGTAATCTAACTTTGGCTCAATGCATGGGATTTGTTTCAGACAGGCCAAAACAGTTACAAGTGTATTTCATATGAGCAAGCGTTAATGAAATTAAAATGTTGATTTTAATTCTCTGGGTCCTGAGTGTACATATTTCACCTAGCACACAAATCAGCTCTAACATTACACACACATCCCACAGTCCAGAGGAAAAGATCACAGAAAATGGTCCAGCACAACATATTTTCTTTTATTTCAATTTCATCCTGCCAGTCTTACCTCTGTTGCAGCAGGAGTTGCTTTTCTTTCTCCTTAAGGATTTTGGCCAGCTGAGCTGTCCTTGAAGGCCTGTGCAGGTATTTTCTCTTCCCTTTACATTCATACGTCCAGTGGCCAAACTCTAAACACTTCTGACACCTCACATGCTGCTTGTTTGCCTCCCTAGAAAAATGCAGAATTGCTTAAGTAACTCATCCCAGGTCTGTTCTACCCGGTGAAAAAATGTTAATTTATCATGCAGCTTTAATCGAGCTATGATTAAACCAGATGTTCATAGGTGCTGCAGGTTTTCTTTTGAATCAGGATGTGGGCAGTAACCCCAAGCAGACACAATTCAGGCAAACAGATCTTCATTTATCAAAACATTTTCACATGGGAACAATCACACTGCTCATTTTCTCATCTGCAGCTGCAGGTGGTCCTGGCTTCAGAGAAATCACTGAAATTCTGTTTTAGGACAAAGAGCAGCAGCTTCATTTCCAGTTCCTGAAATTAAACACCCAAGTCCCAAACTGCCCAATTCTCACCCTCTCAGGACTCTCTGAGAGGCTCCCAGTAAATCCAAATAAGCCACACGCAGGAGCTGGTAAAGCCTGGCACAAGGTTTATCTTGGGGACAATGATTGCTGCTCACTCTGTGCAGTCAGTCCAGGCAGACCTCCCTGGCTGCCCCGGCCCCAAACACCTGCAGCAGCAGGGAGATTTCACACCCAATTCAGTTCTCACTCTGGTAAAATCCTGTGGGAATTTTTAGAAATTAGGGAAAGAAAAAGACTCCTATTTTCATACTGGAGCTCTTAAGCTGCTCTTCTGAAGCTTTACAAAGCTGTTTTGCCTCCTCTCCCAGCTGCTCTGCTCCTTTACAAACCAGGGAACAAACCAGAGACTGCTCAAGGTCACAACCAAAATTAGTTCTGAGCTCAGGGCTGTGTCACTTCAGTTCTCTGCCACTGCTGCCTCTTCCTGACACCTTCAGGTTTTGTTCCAAGCACCAAAATATGAATTTTTCAAGGCCAGCCCATCTAAACTACCTGAAATTGCAGACTGTCTGCTCTAGGAAGTTCCCAGACTCGTGTATGAGGGTGAAGTGACAGACCAGCAGTGAGTACTTCTCCCTTTTCCAGCCAAGCTGTGAATTGCTTCTCCCTCAGCTTCAGCCACCACTTTTTGTGCCAGTTCCTGAAGAGAATCTTGTACTAAACATTCACCAATTCTTCAATGCAGAGCATTTGGCTTCATCCTCAAGCCTTAGAAATACTCAGCTAAACCAGCACGAAAACCTGATTAAACCCCCAGCCTGCAGAGCACAACGAACCTGGACTTGGGCAGGAATGAGAATATCTGGGAATGAACAGAACCCCACAGCTCAGAGGGATTTCTCTGCCTTTGTGTCCTTGCCACAGCAGTTACAATCAGCAGAGTGATGACTCCCCCTCCTCCTCATCAGTATAAACCCCCAAATTCAGTGTTTGTCTCTCTCAGAGCCACCCCGAGCTGTGCCCACAGGAACAAGGAGGATTTAAACCCATAACTCAGTGTCTGCAGGGCTGCTCACAGCAGACAATCCCGTGGGAGATAAAAGGGGGAGGATTAAGCCCTAAACCCAAGATAATTACCGGGAGAACACGAGCCCTGCTCAGCAGCTGCAGATCTACAAATGGCACATCAGCACTAACGAGTCTGACACTAATGAAAAGCACAAAAGCAAAGGAGATTTTTAGCAGGGATCAGTGAGCCCAAGCCTGGAGCAAAGGCTGGCAGAGGGATAGCTCAGCACAGAGACATCAAATCTAAAAGATGAGTTCTTAAAATAGCAAGTTAAAAGAACAAGTATTCCAGGAGCACTTTGAAATCCCAAGTTACTTTCCACAGAAAACAGAAATTATTACTAAATCACAAAGAAATTGACCACATTCTGTACACTGTGATTGGGCAAAACCCCCACAGCCCAAAAACTGAAGTGAGAAAAATAAATTAATTTAAAGAAAAAAACACCCAAACCATCAAAGAGCTGAAAAACCATTGCCAACACTCCACGGGAGCGGGACACACATTTGCTGCACTTCACAAACAAGCAAAACTGTGGTTCCCTCGTTTCAGGGCTCTGCAATCAGATCCCTCGGTGTGGAGAGAATTACTGGATCACAACATCCCCGTCTGGGCTAGAGTCGCTCGCTTGGCTTTTCTTTGCCTTTTTAACAGCTCCACAAACTCATCACAGTAACATGAAGCTGTTTTTTCGCGTGTGACCTGTTGAGTCTGCGAGGAGCAGCGAGCTGACCCCGTGCCCCGAGAGCTCCTCCCCGCCCCGGAGCCCCGCGGTCCCGCTCCCACCGAGCGCCGGCGGCAGAGAGCTCCCTCGGGGCGTACACAGCCGCTCCCGCGGAACGCCCAGGGCAGGAGAGGACCCGCCGCGAGCCCAAGCCCGGCCGCCTGAGGCCGCCAGCGTTTCGCCCCAGCCGTGTTTTGGGGCGGCTTCCCCTCAGCCGAGCTGCGCCCCCCCGGCACAGAGCGCAGCGGCGCGGAGGCCTCAGCGCGCCGGGAAAACGCCGGGCGCCGCGGCCCCACAGCGCCCGCCGCTCCTCAGCCCGTGCCCGCCGCTCCTCAGCCCGTGCCCGCCCAGCGCGGCCCCCAGCCCCACTCACGCCTGTCGGCGGGCAATCAGCCGGTGCATGGGCGTCGCCATCTTAGCGCCCGGGCCGGAAGTGAGGCTGCCGCGGGGAGCGGCGGGACTGGTGCGGCCGCGGGGCGTGCCGGGATATGCGACCCGTGGCAGCGGGCGGCCGCCAGAGAGAGCGAGTCCTCCAGGGTCATAGAGTGCGAGCCGCCCCCGGGACCGGATAGAGCGAGTCCTCCGGGATAGCGGAGCGGGTCCTCCAGGGTCATAGAGTGCGAGCCGCCCCCGGGACCAGCTAGAGAGAGTCCCCCGGCGGCGGAGCGGCAGTGCCCGCGGGCTCCACTCTTTATCACCCCTGCCGTTCTCGCCGCGTTACTGCCGCGCCTGGGCCCCGTCCCTGTCCCCGTCCCTTTCCCTGTCTTGGGTACTTTGCGGTTTGTTTGGTGGGCAGTCATCCAGCTCCGATGGTTTTAATTTGTAAACCCATGATATCTGATTATCTTTCAGGTTTGATGGAAAACCATGAAACCAGAAGAAAAGGAAGTTTATCATTTTATTATTTATTTCCTTGCAAATTCTTGAGATAAGGGAACTGGCGGAAACAGCTCCTGGGTAACTTTGGTAGCACAGGGAGGTGGGATTTTGGAGAACTGCGTTATCTGTGCTGTGATTTATGTCAGAGCTTGGGGCAAGCTGATTGCTGGATCCCTCAGCGGAGGGGATCACAAAGCCCTTTCCCATTTGAATATCCCAGAACAGCCCGGTGACCCTGACCTCAGGTGACGTGTGAGGGCTATTTCCAGCAGCCCAAGGAAGAGGCTGTGACAGACACCAGCCAGGGATTATTTTAAGCCCACATTCGTGGTCATGTTTGGCTGGCGCTAATGAATTCCGAGACTGAACTGGAATTGCAATGAACTGTAAACTGAGGCTGGAGCTTCTGGGAGCACACCGGGATGCACCGTGCTGGTGGGGTTCCAGTGAAACCCTATCTCTGTTTCTTATGCAGATCACAGGAAAAGGAGGCTGTTGGGTGTGCCAGGCAAGGATTTATATGGGAGTGAGTTTTGGCAAGTACTGGGATTGGGAGTGCCCAGGGCCCAGAGTGAGTCAAGCACTGAGCGAGCACAGCGTGGATGCTCTGAGGAACGAGGAATGGCCAGGACTGTGTGCTGGGGCTGGCAGGGCCCTCTCCCCCAACCTCCCTCCCGTGCCCAGGGCACCAGCCCTGGCAAAGCCCCAGGACCATGTGCCAGCCCAGGGTCACTCTGGGACGCTCCGATCCCCTCTGACGCCGGGCTCCACTCCCCATCTCTCTTTGGAAAAGCAAAGTAAAATACCTGAAAGGAAGCTGGGTTCCTGGGGCTGTGGGCTGTACAACAGTCCCCACACGGAGCAGCAGCCGGGGCTGTCCCTTGGCACCTCGTGCTACGCTCAAGGACGTCCGAGTTCAAACACTTCATTAATATTCTGTCATTAGCACCGTGATGCAATTCCCGAGGTGATTCCCGGCATCACCGGAGCCACGCAAGGGCTCTGGGGCACGAGTCCTTCCCGCTGTTGAGCTTCTCTGGGTGTGTTTGCTGTGTCTAAAACAAGGAGCAGCCACGCAAACACAGCACTGGGACTTGGTAACGCACTGTTTGTAACACACTGCTCTGCCACACAGTGCTGAGGCGTGCTTCGCCATGGAATTAAAAGTATTCCTAAACATTCGGTTTCACTAAACTCATAGATGTAAGTATCAGGATTAGGTTTGTGTTAGGATGAATCCACCAAACCTTTGTGCTTTCATCTCAAAATGCTTCCCTTGGCAGAAGCTTTCACACTGCTGAGGGGAGCAGCTCCAGTGTCCACTGCCCCTCCACTGCTGGGACCACGGAATGTCCCAGGAACTTCTAGATATTTTTTTTAAAAAAAAAATTGTTTAGCTCTTTACGGATTCCTGATCCTTAAAAGGACTTTTCTCCCACACGCCCACATAGCACTTGGTGGCCAAACACTGTGGAAAGCACAATATATCTGTACTAACCCAAACTGCAGCGAGAGGGCCCCAGTGAGATATAATAACATTAAAATATTCTGTGATGATTATGGACCAAGTGGACTGTAAATTCTGCTGGACATAAAGCAATCATATGCTGAATTTTACTGGGAGCACGGTTGGTATCAAATTACCTTTTAACACAACCTCAAATTATGACACCTTGGATTTTCAACCTGGGATTATCAAAACCAGCCTTGGGCTTTCTGCTGGAATTCGGGAACATTCAGAACATCAAATTCCAGAATGGTTTGGGTTGAAAGGACCTTCAAAGATCATCTCATTCCACCTCTGCCATGGGCAGGGACACCTTCCACTGTCCCAGGTTGCTCAAAGTCTCATTCAATCTGGCCTGGGACATTTCCAGAGATGTCTGAACTGCAAAAGAAAAATTCTAAGGATGCGTTTCAATAATTTTCTGCAAAAACTGTGTCTCTAGAAACTGTACTTTTATTATCATTACATCTCATGGTGTGTGTGCTGTTTCCACCCACATCTCTCACCCTCTGGTCATTGCATCATGGGCAAGGAAAAAGTTTCACTAAACGGCTTTTCTGTGGCACCGACCGCCTCGGACTGAGGGCAACAACTTATCGACCTTTGCAGCGCAGCCAAGTTGTGACTTTATCGCCTTTTTCTGCCATTCCTCGAAGCTTACGCAAGGAAATAACTTTAGCGAAGGGAGAAGGCTGCGGGCGCCCTCAGCGCCGCCGCGCGCCCCGCGCTCTCGCGAGATCTCGGTGTCCCTCAGCGCCGGCGCGGCCGCGGCCCGACGGGATCTTTCGAGAATTGCCGGTGCCGCGCTCCCCCCTCAGCGCCGCCGCCATGTCCGTGGTGGGCATCGACCTGGGCTTCCAGAGCTGCTACGTGGCCGTGGCCCGCGCTGGCGGGATCGAGACCGTCGCCAACGAGTACAGCGATCGCAGCACGCCGTGAGTGAGCCCGGGAGCCGCGCTGAGGCGGCGGCAAGGCGCCCGCGGGGCCCGGCGTGGCGGGGCCGGGGAGGGAGGGAAGGAGATGTAAAGTGCTTACAGAGAAGCGGTAAAGCGCGGCAGACACTGAGGGGGCTTCGGGAGACTCGCTCAGCTGCCTTTCGTAGAACCACAGAATCATAGGATATGAAGGGGTTGGAAAGGACCTTAAAGCTCATCCGGTTCTATCCCTCTGCCATGGGCAGGGACACCTTCCACTGCCCCAGGTTGCTCCAAACCCTGTCCAGCCTGGCCTCGAACATTTCCAGGGATGGGACAGTTTCTGTGGTCAATCTGTGCCAGTGCCTCCTCAACCTCTTCTCACCCAGAGAAAAATTTCTACCCTATGTGTGACTTAAATTTCCCTTCTTTCAGTCTGAAGCCATTCGGCCCTGTGCTGTCAGTCCAATTCCTGATGTGGAGTCCCTCTCTGGCTTCCTCGTAGCCCCTTCAGACGCTGCAAGACGCTCTGAGGTCCGCACAACCTCCTCATTTCCAGGCTGAGCAGCCCCAGCTCTGCAGCCCTTGGGTGCAGTACGGCCGGTTTGTCCCCCCGAGGCGGGGCTGTGCTCTTGGGATTAGAAGGACGGGGGCTGTGAGTGTAGAGAAAAGCATCCCTGGCTGCTGCAGGTGCCAGACCTTAATTCCCTGTGTGTTCATGTGCCGTGTTCTGGGAGCACGGCTGTCATTCCCTGCGCTCCCAGCACAGCAGCACCGGCGAGGGGAGGGCTGAGCTGCTGCCAGGCTTGGTGTGAGCCCCACGGCTTGTCCTGGGATCAGGGTTTGGAAAGCTGCTCAGCAGCCTGCACTGCCAGGACAAGGGGAATGGCTTCAACACTGACAGACAGGAGGTTTGGATTGGATATTGGGAAGAAATTCTTCCCTGGGAGGGTGGGGAGGCCCTGGCACAGGGTGCCCAGAGAAGCTGTGGCTGCCCCTGGATCCCTGGCAGTGCCCAAGGCCAGGCTGGATGAGGCTTGGAGCAGCCTGGGACAGTGGAAGGTGCCCCTGCCGTGGCAGGGGTGGCACTGGATGAGCTTTAAGGTCCCTCCCAACCCAAATGATTTCATGATTCTGTGATACAATGTGATCAGTATATTCTAGCCGTGCTCATGTAATGATCCCTCCTAACACAATCTCAACAGGAGTGTTCATTGTCTGCATTTATTAAAGAACTTCCTGAGAAGGAGAGAAGGAACTGGGATCAAACTCTGAATGAGTTGCCAAATGAAAGTGGGAAAAGAATTTGCATCAAGAATTGGGCATCAGACCTGGAGAGGAGCTGTGGGGAAAGCTGTTTCTGGAGCTCCCCCTCTGTGACAGTGTGGCTTTATTTAAGCAGATCCTGAAGTAGCTGTCTCGGAGGGACAATTGCATCATCCTCAACATTTGGGGTTTTTTCGATCCCTGCATCCCTTCAGAAAGCCCCGAGTGACCTTGCTTCTCAGTAGACAATACCTCACTGTTTGTTTGCTCCTCTCTCTAAGCAATGAATAAATGGAGAAGGAGATTTTGAATTCACCGTGTGTGCTCGAGTATCTGGAGATCTCTTAAGTGTTCTCAATAACGTGAAGTTTAGAGGTTAGATGTACTGGGGAAATCTTGAATGTAGGGAATATCAGAGTTGTGCTGTAATGGCTGTAGGTATTTGGCCCTCAGGGAGTTGAGGTTCTGCTTATAAATATATCTATATATTTGAGATCTGAGCACAGATCTCCTGTGTTGAAGGAGATGTGCTAAATAGAATATCTGACACAGTGCATCTCTTGGGAAATAATTCAGTTATGGGAGCCTGAAGTGAAATTGGAAGAAATGAAGAAAATGAAAATGAGGGGGGTTTAAGAGGACTTTAATCTCCAGGTACGGTTCTAAGGGGATGCACAAAACCATTCTGCAAGCAGACTCTCTTTTAAAAGAACTGCTGCATGGTGTTTAGGTGACTTGGGATCAGAGGCCTGGCTCATAAAGCCAATGCTGAGCAGCTGTTACAGGGGGGAAGTCATGCAAGGTTTTGTGACAGGTTTCCTCAGGCACTGCTCATGGTCTGGGTTAAACACTGTGTTTTGAATGTGTTACAATAATTTATGTTATTAAAATAAACCCCACTGAGTGCACCGTGCTGAGGTCGGTGGCACAGATGACACTCCCACAGAATCTGCTTTCAACTTGGATTCTTCTGGAATGCTGTGAAATTTGAACTTGTACATCCCAAAGCTGTGCAAACTGTGTTTGTCTTTGGACATGGAAAAGTGGTAGAGAGAAAGGTAGTGGAAAACTAAGGGGAAAAAAAAGATAGTTAAATTATTTCTGTTGGGATGAAGAGCCTTGAGTTAAATGAAATCATTTTGATTGAACTTGTGGAGCTGGTGCTGATGATCAGTGCAGAGGACATGAACTGGCAGGGGACAGGATCTTCCTGTGGGTGGGAGGGTGAGGAGGCACCCCCAGGTATGTGAAGCAGAGATTTTAAAAGTTGTTTCATTAGATCTCTGATCATAATCACTGTGAATGTTTCTACTTAAAATGCACTGGTTAGTTATTCAGCCTCCAGAATTTGTGTAATAGTGTAATTTGGATTTCATGAGTTTACTGATTCTTGAGAACTGATTTGGGTAATGAGAATGGTTGAAAATTCCTCTTTCTCTCCCTTCTTCCCAGTTTCAGTCACCTCTGTACTGGGTCCCTGCCAAGGCTCTCATCTAAATCACTGCATTTGTGTTGGTGAGGTGATTGGTTTGTGAATTTAGCACTGAAGGAGCTGGTGATTTTTTTTGTCCAAGAGAAGGACAACAATCCATGTCTTAATTCCTTTCAGGAGACCAGAGTAAATTAATAACTAGCTCCCTGCTCTGGGCTCATTAGAATTTTACCTCCTCTTCCATTGGTGTGGGCCTGAGGGTCTGCAGAGCACAAACTTATCCCTTTTTTTAACTAATCTCATGAATAGTTGTTTGAAACAGCTGGGGATTTATTCAGACATGGTAATTCTGTTGCAGTAGATACTTTAGGATAGGCCTGGTTGCAGTTGTGAAGTTAATAAATTGGAAGAAGATACAAACCCAATGCAGTTCTATCACGCCAGCCTTCAGGTGTGGCTGTGGCAGTTTCTGCTTGGAACACCCCATTCCTAACCTCAGGCCAAGCTGGAATGTTTCCTGTGGCAGCCCTGTGGCATCACCCTGCTGTAAAGCAGATTCTGAACCTGCTGCATGGAGAGCAGTTTAATTAGACTGTTGGCATGTTGTGTGAGCAGTAAAGATCTGCTTGCCTAATGGCAGGGTTCCCCCCACCAAGTCTACCTCAGTGGTATGAGCAACTTGGATTAGAGGGCTGGATTTTGTTTTGTTAGGGCTCCTACAGTTTGTTAAATATGTAAATCAAGAAGCTTAATCAGCCTAGGAATTTCTGCAAAAAGGAGAGTTTCTCTATTCAGAACTGCAGGCTGTCACAAAGCAGGGGGGAGTAAAACATAATTTCTCTTTTTGTGCTTCATGTTGTTTCAGTGGGTAGAGATGAAACTCCAAAAGACCAATCTGTCTCTGCAGGTAGCTTCTTCCTGCCCTTGAAGGGTCTGCCTAAAACAGGAAAGCTTCGTTAGCATCTGCTACAGACGTGTAGGACGATTTCCTTCATGTGTGATTGACCTCGTGTTTGTCGGCTGAACAGCCCAATGATAACCAGTCACGGTTATCTTATCTCTGAGTGCATCACCTGCACGGGCACTTACTGAGAGAAGGCTGTGCCCAGGCAGGGCTGAGATGGGAAGCCTGAAGGAGCAGGGATGAGTTGGGGTTAGTGCTGTTCTGCAGGGAGGACCCTCGCTGGTTTAAATGCAATTATAGCACTGGTTTTTCCAGAATCCACAGAACGTTCCATGCACACATTGCAGCGTGTGACCAACTTTAAATGACAAAATCATCTTGATCAGACCAGAGATCTTCCTGACAGTATCGGTACTTTTCACCCACAGGATGTGCAGTGCAGCTGTGGGGTCACTGACTGATCTGACTCTTCTCCTTGCAGAGCCTGCATCTCCTTTGGGCCCAAGAACCGCTCCATCGGTGCTGCAGCCAAGAGCCAGGTGAGCGGGGGTGTGGGTGGAACCCTCAGAGAGCAGAGTGGGTTCTCACTGCAGGTAACAACGGCCCTGAGCTGCTGCCCGGTGTCTCCTCAGCTGAGGAACCACGGGCTGCTGCTTTGTCATCTGGCACAGAAAGCTCAGGGCTGATCCTTGCACATAATGAATTGTACAAAATAAAGCTGTGCCTCTTAAGAAATTCTGATAATTACTATTTTTTTTTAAGTTGCAAACATAAATTCTAAACCTAAGCAGTGGTGCTTCGCCCTGCCTTAGCTTGTTCCAGTTCCTGTGCTTTATCATGGCTTTTAATTATGTGACTGTTCTATAGAATTCCATTAAATGCATGATTTTGGCAGAAAGGGGGCATATTTGAGTGTAAATAGATAGAGCTTTCTTGACCCTTTGTGACTGAATTACAACCTAAATATCTCTCTTGGGTGTTCTTGCTCATAGTGTGAGTTGCTGTAGGCAGGTAAATGTGATTTAAGGACTGAGAGGAAGTTAAGCTGATTTCTCCTACTTGGGGTATTTGGGTTCTGTTGTATCAGATTTGATGTTGCTGTGTAAGTAACCCCTATAAAAGATGATTTATTGTTTTCAAGTCTTCTGCAGGAAGTGACTAGTCAAACAGCTGGTTTTCCTTAGCCTAAAAAGCCTAGATGTGTGAAGATTCTTTATCTAGAATACAGAAATCCCTGGACACAGCCATGTTATTCAGGAACAGCAGAACTGTACTAGAACCAAACACAGGTGTTTTTTCTGGAATTGAGTGTCTGCTTAGCTTAACGAAATCCATTGGTGCAGAGCCCGTAGAGATGAGTATGTCCTGCCCAGACTAAACTTAGAGAACATCCAGCCCAAGTTGCTTAGGAAGCAGACCCTGCCTGAGCCCAGATCCCAGGTAATGCTCTGTGGAACAGTGCTGTCTGCTCTCTCAGTGCCTGTGGTTTCAGTGCGTGCCTCGCCCTGGTGTCAGTGACAGTTCCCTTCCCTTGTGCCACGTGAAGCGAGCTGGGGTGGGCTTTCACTTCTCTGTGCTGATCTCTGCTGGTAATGAAAGCCAGTCTACCTGCTGGCAGTTAACTCAAGGTGACAGGATCATCTCAGGGGACCTCCTGACTCTCTAAAGCTTCGTCACAGGTCCTTGAGCTGTTTTGTGGGAATATCTGTGTGTTGAGTGTCATGTGCATGTGACGAACCTGAGCTGGAATTTACATCCATGTGCTTGTTATGTTTGGGCAATCACTGATTGTAGAAAGGTAGGGGGTAGAGAACAGGTAAGTGGGAAAGATTTTGCTAACAGTTCTAAAGAGTTTCCTACACCTACACGATGAAATTTGAGTGTTGTAATCAATATTTTATAGACTTGGCTCAGTTTTTAGCGTACATTTTATTTTCCATCTCAAATTCCTGTAGGTTCCCTGAGCAACCAGAGGGAAGTTGCCTCCCAGCACCTGCCCAGATACTGTTAAGATACAAATGACAAAAATACTCTGGCGGGAGAAGCATGAGAACAAAACTCTATCTTCTGTTTGAAATTCAGATGGTCCCCTGCCACGTTGTATTAAAGATTTTTTTTCCTCTAGGTTATTTCAAATGCAAAGAATACAGTACAAAGTTTTAAAAGATTTCATGGTCGTGCATTCTCAGATCCCTTTGTTCAAGCTGAAAAAGCAAGCCTTGCCTATGAACTTGTCCAGCTGCCAACAGGCTCAACTGGCATCAAGGTAGGTCTGGCATGTTTGAGAAAAGAGCCAGAGGAGGAAACTGATAAAGTTTCCTTTTATTCTCTGTTTTGAATCTGCTCGCTGTAGTTTGTGTTCTCTTTTGAATGGAAAGCCTTCACAGGGAAGGGAATAAAAGGCTGATAATGGGATGGTGCACGGGTTCCACTGCAGTGTAATGAGTGTGCACTATTTTTATTTGAAGGCCATGTATATGGAAGAAGAAAGAAACTTTACAATTGAGCAGGTGACAGGAATGCTTCTGACCAAATTAAAGGAGACCGCTGAGAATGCGCTTAAGAAGCCTGTGGTGGACTGTGTTGTTTCTGTAAGTATGGACTCCAACAAAGCACACAGAGCTTACTTACTCTGAACTGAAATGGCTGCAGCATGACATTACATCTGATTAAATTTGAAGTAAACTTGAATGTCCAGGTATCTTTCTTTTCTGTTTAAACTGAGTCTTACACCTTGTGTAAACTGAGCTTATATCATTAATGGTCTTAATTTGCTGCTAATTGGCAGCATAAATAATATTTGATACCTATTTCTGATTATGTGCTTCGGAAATGAATGGCCTGTGATATGTAATGGAAAAAGGAACTTTGTCTTTATGTAATTTTTTTTGCTTTTTCTCTGTTGCAACTGAAATGAACACTACATTTGAGGGACCCTCAGCTGTGCTCAGTGTCCACCCTTGTGACTGTTTCCTTTAAATGTTGATATTGGTGCTGTGATCTCCTTGCAGGTTCCTAGTTTCTACACAGATGCAGAGAGGAGATCTGTGATGGATGCTACCCAGATTGCTGGTCTCAACTGTCTGAAACTCATCAATGAAACCACTGCAGGTAATTCCTTCCTCTCCCTCACTGCATGTTGCAGCTTTGCTACATCAAGGGGCTTTTGTTCTGCCAGTGAGCCCTGCTTTCTGGAATTACAGCTGGGTTTATACAGTTGAAATAGATGAGTTGACCAGAGAGTTTCTTAAATTCTGTTTTTTCATTGCTTTACAAAGGCATAAAGATACTTGGTGAATTTCTGTTTTAGTGCAGCTGAGAGAGGGGCTGGTACTGGTTAATGTTCTTCCATGTCTCTAGCATTGGGAATTTGGGTTATTCAATGTCTGGAGCTTGAGAAGCACAATGAAATGCTAATGCTGATTCCTGATTACCATTTATTTCTTGATAATTACAAACCTCTATGTCCTATCTATACTTTTGTTTCTGTAGTTGCCCTTGCATACGGGATCTATAAGCAAGACCTGCCTGCCTTGGAAGAAAAGCCACGGAATGTCGTTTTTGTGGACATGGGGCATTCTGCATATCAAGTTTCTGTTTGTGCATTCAACAAAGGCAAACTGAAAGTAAACAAGCTGTAATTTAATTATCTGTAGAACATTCATCAGCACATCCATGGACTGTGGCAGAAAAGCCTGCCTGGCTTCACAGGGGGGCATCCACACAGCTTGGTTCTTAAAATGGCACTTTGTCTGGAGCTAAAAGTAGGGCAGGGAACCAGAGAGCTTTTGAGCAGTGTGTGGAGGAAGCAAACATGCCTTAATCAGCAGACTCTGGCAAAGAGTAAAAAACCTGGATTAACTGGTTTATTCAGAAATTATCATATTTGACTGTGCTGCTTTCAAAAAAGTACTCCAGTTCAGTCATGAGATCTGGTGTTAAAGCAGGAATTCCTGCAGTGGTGTAAGTGACCTGCATTGCTTCTGAACCCTCACTGTGCTGCTCATGTAGCAGAGAAGAAACATTGCTGATTGCTTTAGGCTGCCAGTGGAATTCAGCAGATGGCAGCCTACTTCTGAGGGTACACTGCCAAAGCAGTGCTGTTTTCCAGCAAATACTAACAGTTCTTGTGGATTATTATTATTATTATTATTATTATTATTATTATTATTATTATTATTATTATTATTATTATTATTACTGCTACAATCTGGACTTCACAGTTACAATACCTTTCTCATGATTGGCTGGAGAAACAGATGCAAAATTTAAAGCATGAGGTAGTGAAGTGCAGTGAAATGTTCTGACAACACTGATTTTCTCACAGTTTTATTTAGTGAGGAAATGTAACCTTCGTGTTTCTCTCGGAGTTGTTTGTTAAGCTTGGAAGCCGTGGCAGTGTGGAAGGGCTGCTTTGGGCTCCACAGTGCAGGGCTGTTAGCCAGTGTAGAGGCCAAAGCCTCTGAAGGGATATTGAGGCTTATGTGATACTTCCCTGATTTCTGTTCCTAAAAAATAAATTCTTGGTGTGTTTACAGACCAGAATGAGCTGAGGTGGGTGGGCTGCAGGTGTTTGCAGATTATATCATTGAAAAGGAGCACTTGTTTTAAGGGTTAATATAATTTATTTTCTTCCTGTTTTATTTTTAGCTTGTTGTAAGCATGCTCCACCCTTAGGCATCAAATATTTAGCTAGGATGTGACTCAAACTGATAGTGGCTAAGCAGAGTTTGGAAACAGATCTGCTCCCAGCACAAGCTGTGGAACAGATTGTGTTCTAAGTCCTGCCCTGTCTCCCTCAATTCCTTTGAAAGCAGTTGTCACCTCATTGCAGGAAGGCTGATTTCTTTCGCTTAGAGTTAACTGTATTTGAGACAAGCACTGCTTTGATGTTACCTGCTAACTGCTTTCACTGGGTAAGGGCACATTGTACTGTTACTGAGGGGTTCCCTTCCTTTAAGGTTCTTGCCACAGCGTTTGATACAACCCTCGGAGGCAGGAAGTTTGACGAGGTGTTGGTGGAATACTTCTGTGAGGAGTTTGGGAAGAAATACAAACTCGACATCAAGTCCAAGATCCGGGCGCTGCTGAGGCTGTCCCAGGAGTGTGAGAGGCTGAAGAAGCTGATGAGTGCCAACGCCTCTGACCTGCCCATGAACATAGAGTGCTTCATGAACGACATAGACGTGTCTGGAACCATGAACAGGTAACCTGGGCTGCTCTGCAGGGGAAACTTCAGTGTGCCCTTCAGGCAGTTAAAAACTTGATAAGGAGTGTCAGCTCTCAGGACTGCAGGGAGGTGAGAAATCAAAGAACAACATGTGCAGGAATGCTGCTGGGAATGCAAATGTTTAGAGCCTGGTCAGTGGCCTTGAGTTAGAAGGGAGGGCTGGGAATGTTGCAAGGATGCCAGGGTTCCTGGAACCAGGTTTTGTCTGGGAGAGTCCACTAAAGTATAAAGCTAGGACCAGGGAAGAGAAAACCCTGCAGTACACAGTGAAAGTGGCATTCCTTCAGTTTGGGCATGCTGTTGTTTGCAATGTTCTTATGGTGTGCTAGAGCTTTGTTTATGGCTTCTTCCAACAGAAGCAAATTCTTAGAGATGTGTGAAGGACTCCTGGCACGAGTAGAGCCGCCCCTTCGCAGCGTGCTGGAGCAAGCCAGTAAGTGGGGCTGTGGGTGGGGGCTCTGCATGCAGCAGGAGCCAGCCAGAGAGCAGGCTGCCTTTGCATGTGCACACAAGGATTTACCACAAACCAATTTCTTGCTTAGGAGTTACAAGGTTAAAAAACTTCTTCACTCAGGCTGAGAGCTGAAATGTTTACTGCTTAGAAACTTAGCCTAAAGTTGATGTATAACTTCTGGTTAGTGTATGTATGTGAAAGAGAAACATTTCATCTATTGTCTGACTCCTTTCTAGGGTTAAAGAAGGAGGATATTTATGCAGTAGAGATAGTTGGTGGTACCACAAGAATCCCTGCTGTAAAAGAGAAGATCAGTAAATTTTTTGGCAAAGAAGTCAGTACAACCCTGAATGCAGATGAGGCTGTGGCACGAGGCTGTGCACTGCAGGTAAAAAGTGCTGTTTGTTTTAGCTGTGAGAATATTAAGCAGCATCAGTAGCTACTTACTGAATGAAATGCTTGTTCACTGAAAGTCTGAACGTCTGTAATGTGGCTTTTGTGCTCTTGCAGTGTGCAATTTTGTCCCCGGCTTTCAAAGTGAGGGAGTTTTCTATCACAGATTTGATACCGTATCCCATCTCTTTGCGATGGAATTCGCCAGCAGAGGAAGGCCTGAGGTAAAACCAGTGCAGTCTTTGTGCATGTTACAGCTTAAAATTACTGGTGATGATTAGAGTAAATAACAAACATCAGGAAATACCTTTAGAACAGGGTATTTCCAGGTTAAATGCCCGTTTCACACTTCCAGTTTTGATACTTCTGAAGTTAATTATGGTAGGAAACAAAACCAGGGTTGAGTGGCAGTTTGGCACTTCCTGCATGGCTGTTGGTGTTACTTAACCTGAAAGATCAGGACAGGTTTGTCACTTCTTAAGGAAGCTTTACCCTAAGAGTGTCTAGAAGTGTTTTGTTACCTTTCCAGCTGTGTTGTCCTACTGAGCACAGGCTGTGTTTTCTCTTGCAGTGACTGTCAGGTCTTCCCCAAGAACCACCCTGCTCCCTTTTCCAAGGTCCTCACTTTCTACAGGAAGGAGCCCTTCACTCTGGAGGCTTACTACAGTTGTCCCAAGGAGCTGCCTTACCCAGACCCTGCTATAGGTTAGCACCATTCTGTACCTTTAACTAAGAATCCTTTCTATGTTTCAAGCCTTTTCTGTCTAATTATGTAGTCTGGACATGCAGCCTACTGCAAATGCTCTCAGGACAACATTTCAAATGGATTTTCAGTAAAATAGGTGGAGTAACATGAAGTTCATGGGTGAAAGAGCATCCTGATACTGGAGCAAACCTGGAAGGGGCACACTGAGAGTTGTTCAGCCTTTTGCTCTGATAGAAGTAACACCATGCTTTACATAAGGAATTCCCAGCAGCTGTGCTGAGTAAAGGAACTGGATTGTCCAACTTGAGTGGGTTTTAACATTGCCTGAGCACATTGCAGTGAGCTGTCAGCAGCAGTTGGGTTTGCTTTGCATTCAACTTAGGTTAATCAAAGTGTTTGGTTTTCTCTTCTCTGTTTAGCTCATTTCTTGGTTCAGAAGGTCACTCCTCAAACAGATGGATCCAGTTCCAAAGTGAAAGTCAAAGTCAGAGTGAATATCCATGGCATCTTCAGTGTTTCCAGTGCATCTCTGGTGGAGGTCCATAAATCGGATGAGAACGAGGAGCCCATGGAGACGGATCAGCACGCCAAGGAGGAGGAGGTAACGCCCCACTGCGCCCAGCTGCTCACAGCCCCCAGGGGCTCAGCTGGTGTCAGGATTTACCAGACATGTCCACAGCTGAAATACGAGATTGAGACTCACTGTGGTATCTCACACCAGTGATGGATCTCCTGAAACCAGGACTTGAGGTATAGATCAAATTCTTAATGATGGAGCTGTGGCTTGCTGGAGCAAAGACTGGCAGCTCATAATTTATTCCTTCAGTTTTCATTCTGATTGTTTTGCCTAAAGAGCATTAGAGGTGTTAAGGGATCAGCCTAGGAACTGAAACATTGATCTGCATTTGTTTAATTTGTGAAATTGGATCTCTGAATTTCAGAAGATGCAAGTAGACGAAGAGCAACAAAAGGCTGAAGAGCAACAGCAAACCCAGCCTGAAAATAAGGCAGAGTCTGAAGAAATGGAGGTAACAGAAGCATTTGAGACTTTATTTTAAAGAGATTCCTGAGAGCATGAGGACTGTGAGCACATCTGTTGCCTTTGTCATATTTCTGGAAGCTGAACTTTTATTTCAGTGGCACTGGTGCTCTATTGTTATTAGAGCTTTAGAAAGGACACAAATGGCACTGATAACTGCAGACCTGTCAGGTGACCCAGTACTGATAAAATGGGGGAACTCTCCTGTTCAGGGAAGAAATAATCACCTAGTGTTCAATGACTTGAATACTAGAGCAGTGTCCTGCCATGAGCACCCTCCCCTGTGGATGTAGTCACAGTGCCCAGAGAAGCTCAGTGGCTGCATTAATGATTCTGGGCTTCAGCCGTGAGCTGTCAGACTGGCAGGGAGTGCCTGCTTCTCTTGTTGAGCTGCTAACTCTGTTTTTCTGATGTAAACCTCGACTGCTGCCCCTGAACTGAGGGGTGATGCTGTTTTTACTGTGAGTGTATTTCTGTACTTTAATGCAGACTTGCCAGGCTGACTCAAAGGACAAGAAGGTGGATCAGCCCCCTCAGGCCAAGAAGGCCAAGGTGAAGACGACCACGGTGGACCTGCCCATCGAGAACCAGCTGGTGTGGCAGATAGGGAAGGACATGCTCAACTTGTTCATTGAGAACGAGGTAAACTCTGCTTGCCCAGGCTGAAAATGCCATTTGTTGGTCTCCAGAAATGGAGTTAATTAAACATGGTTAAGGATGGTCAGGGAAAGGACTAAAAGGAATAAAACAAGCAGTTAGAAAGCCTGAAATGAACAACAGTGCCCCGTGGAGGCAGAATACGTTCATTGCATTTGAGAGCTGTTGCTCAAAGGACTGTCCTGCAGGAAACCTCCAGAATCACCTGCAGGTACAAGGCACAGGTGACCCTCAGGGGAGAGGTTCCTCAGCTGGAGGAGGATTGTCCTGTGCTGTACTGGACATCACACCAAAAGTGAGATGAGTTTTCAGTCACGTGCTGTGTTACAACAGTTCTGTAAATCACAGTTTTGCAAACTCTTGATCTGGTTTGAGCCTTTGCTAACAAGGCATCTTGGAAATAAATGTTAAATAATGAGCATTTTAGCCAATTAATTTCACCTTGTTCACAGGGTAAGATGATAATGCAGGATAAGCTGGAGAAGGAGAGGAATGATGCCAAGAACGCAGTGGAGGAGTACGTGTATGAAATGAGGGACAAACTGTGTGGAGTTTACGAGAAGTTTGTCAGTGAGGATGTGAGTACTGCTGCTTGGCTGGCCTGATACACTGTGGTACAATCAGAGGTTGGATTCAGTAACTCTTGGCCTCTATCATATACTGTGTTTACTTTAATTACAAATTCAGACTTTGCATTTGAAGAAATAATTCTAACCTTTCTGCTCTGATGATAATGTACTAAATGTGGGCACCTGTGTCTGAACTGGTTGCCTAAAAACCTCTTGGCATTATTAATCAGCTTTTGCTGTTGTACTGAAGGAGCTTGGTGTGTAATGAATGTAAATATTTAAATCTGCTTTTAGCGATGAGTCTCTGAACACCTGACTGCATCTCCATTGACTGCAATGGAGCTTTGGCAGCCAGGTGTCTGCAGAGCCCAAACTGGGACATACCAGGTGACATTTGTGGCACCTTTGCTAAAAAACAGTTTCCCTCTGTTCTCAGGCTTGCTCATGTAGTGACAATGAAAACGTGTAGGGGACAAAAAAGCCTTTTATGTGACAGTATTTGATCTGAACTGTGGCTGTCACACAGGGTTCTTCCTTGAGGCTGCA